>NC_080069.1:114716859-115016859 GCF_949987535.1 Balaenoptera acutorostrata | reverse complement strand
CAAGCAGGAGGGATTTAGCTGTATCTTGTATTTAGATTTTAAATGGTGTGATCTCTGAGTTCTGTGCTTGAATTGCCTGTGGCCCTTAGGTTCCTTAGGTGTGAGCTGTTTAGGAATCTAATGATTTTAAAATTAGAAATGTATAATCACTGTAGAAAATATGGAAACTGAAGGGAAAATTACCTATAATCTTGTCTCCAAGCAACTTTTATTAGCATTTTCTTATGTTTTCTTCTAGACTTTCTTCAAATCCTAGTTTTTTTGCGTATTGTTGTGATCATACAGTATACACCATTATGTTTTATGCTTTTTGTTTAATTTTAAGCCTTTTTCTCATGTTATAAACTTTACTGATTCAACATTAACTTATTTAAAACTTTTAATAGCTATATGACAGCCCACTGTTTTTCACTGTTGGACATTAAGATAGTTTTTGGTTTCTCACTGGTATAACAATACTGCTCAGACTATCTTGTGCTTTCTTTTATTTTGGCTTATTTTTGGGGGGATAAATGTTTAGAAGTATGTATCTACCTCGGTGTACCATCGCCAACAACCAGTTTAATTTACACTAAGATATCTTGTATACTAACGTCTAGGACTTATTACTATTTTTTTAATAAATGCCTCATGCTTGAGATAGAATTGAGACACTGGTAGGCTGTTTCCTCTGTTCTCATGTTATGGAGGGATATGTGAAGTCATTCCCAATGCCTTTTGTCCTCTGAATCTTTTAGATTTCTGGCACCAGGCCCCCCATGCACATTGCCTTCCACCCCCCGCCCCAGTATCTCCAGCCTGGTCAGAGCAGTGCTTAAGGACCCTTCTGAGGCTGCCTTCTTTCTCTTATAGATCATGGGTGAATGGGTCACAAAGACACTCTGGAGCCTTCTCTGGTTGCCTCTAAAAATTTCAGGAGGATGGATTGGGGGGTGGGGGGTGTGTGTCTCTCTGTCTTCAAATACAACTATATCAACTTCCTCAAAGTCTTGAATATGTCCTAAAACTTAAAACTGAATTTGATTGGAAATTAAGTACATGGAGAGAGAAGTTAAACTTACATTCCTTTAGATATCTGCATAATCTGCATGGCTTCTTCAGTGGCTGAAACACTGACTCTGCACAGCGTTTGATAGTGAAAAACCTAAATAAATTTTATGCTAATTTGAAGGGCATTCATAATTTTTAACAGGGCTGGTTTCAGAATGGAAACAAATATTTTCAGAGTCTGGCTATCTACAAATTTTGAATTAAATCATAAATCATACTTGCTGAAATTAAGATTTAAGAGTCTTCTAGTAATTTTAAAAGTTGAGGTTGATTGAGAGTAAGCACAAATGTTTGAAGATCATTTGCTCTGCTTCTTTGTGTTCACCACTGGTGGTAAGAGAGTTTGCAATTTGCCAAGACACAGTTTTTATAAGGCTCTTTAATAAGAAAGTGAATAAGCCAGCTGCTCTTTCCCTGGACTATACCAATTGCAGACCTCCTCAAATCCTGGTTAGTAATTAAAAGCCTTGAGATGACCTTGAATCTAACTGAACCACAAAAGCTGTCTTGAGTTAAATTTATAGTCCTTGTTGTTTTCACAGGAGGTTAGGAAGAATCATATTCTGTTTGCTAAAACATTAAGGGTAGCCTTGGGTGTACGTTGAAGATAGAAATAATTAATAAGAGGCACTTTTAAAGTGCAGAAGAGAAGCCTGGAATGGACAAAAAAAAATTAGCTGTGTCATTTCTTCGTTGAGCATTTGAAATATGTATTTGAAGAGGTTTAAGGTAGGGTGATGTTTTTCAAAGTGTCAGTTTGCTTAAAAGATCTTTCTTTTCCCCATCTTAATATAAAGAGATTTTTGAACCCAGTGTTCAAAATCAGAATAAATGTTTAATGCTTTTTAAAAGTAACAGTTTAATTCATTCTTAAAATATTTTACAGGAGTGGGAACTTTGTTAGTAAAAGTTCCTGATTATACTGAGGCAAAAATGCTTTGTATTTGGGCTGTATCATGAGATGTATGAGTAGAGAATTTTTCTGCTTACCAAAAAGAGCAAAATATATTTTCAGTTGTTTAGAGAGCCTTGAACTACTATCTTATTGATAGGAGGAAAGTTGAAAATGTTGCTACAAGAAAAGTCAAGTTTTATGTGTCAGTAGGTGAGATAAGACATTTCTCCTAGCATCATAAATGTGATAAATCCCTGAAGACCCCAGTAGTAAGGCAAACAGTTTGAGCAAGCACTAATGTCTTATATAGATTGTATAGACTTTAGGATTATTTTAGTTTTTACATTTACTTAATGAGGCTAGCCTACACTTTGACCAAAATAATTGATCATAAAATTATATACCTGTGTGTGTGTGTGTATGTGTATGTACACACACATCAAGGATTGTCAGTGTGGGATCCCTAAAGATGGTAGTACGGGTTCTCAAGCAATTTCAGTTGTGCAAAATTTGATCTGAAATCATATGAGTAATAAGGTTGTCCAGCCTAAATAAAGTAATAATGTCTCTACAATCTTGACTTTTGCCTTGAAAGTATTCTAGTTTAGTCTGGCAGCAGCAGTGCCACTCAACCTCTGAACAGCAGATACAAATTTTTGCAGAAGAGGGTAGAATAAATAGTTATTGTAGTATGGTAGACAAACTGCATTGGTATGGGTGGCAATTTAAAATTATTTCAGAGAACTATTATTATGATGTAGTGATTAATTAGGTGTGTTAGGGCATGAGCTCTAGTTGGACCTGGGTTTAAAGCCTGTCTCTCCTACTTTCTTCATTTTTTTGGAGGGCAGTGGTGCTGAAAGGATGTAGAATCACCACACAAGTTACTGGAGAATGAATTGATGTAGTGTGTGAAGAACCTGGAGTGTAGCTGTGTTACTGTACGAAGGTTATTTAACATTTCTCAATTTCCTTATCTGTAAGTAATGTTAATATACCTACTTCATGGGTAAGCAAGCCAGTTCACCGAAATCCAAGTCATTGAAACTAGTTTGCCGTATATCCACTTTACCCAATATTCAATTCAACAAAAATCAATTTGCTGAATCTAATTTGTAGAACTTACAGAATTTGTTGTCAGTTTCCTTCTTCTAAATTGCTACCCTGTCATTTTTTACCCTTTTCTTTTCTCCCTTTTCCTGTACCCCATCTCTTCCCCCATTACCTGCAGCCCAGAGCAGACTGTGTTTTTCCACCAGCAGAGGTCCCCTCTCTGCCCTGGCTCTTTCCAGCTGCAGGAGCAGCAGAGAGCTGGGATAGAGACAAACTGAACATTCTTGAAAATGCTGCTGTGCTAACTGTTGATCTTAATTTGGCAGAAATCTTTTTTTAAAAAATAAATTTATTTATTTAATTTATTTTTGGCTGCACTGGGTTTTCGTTGCTGTGCGCGGGCTTTCTCTAGTTGCGGTGAGTGGGGGCTACTCTTCCTTGTGGTGCACGTGCTTCTCATTGCGGTGACTTCTCCTGTTTGCAGAGCACGGGCTCTAGGCGCGCGGGCCTCAGTAGTTGTGGCATGAGGGCTCAGTAGTTGTGGCTTGCGGGTTCTAGAGCGCAGGCTCAGTAGTTGTGGTGCACAGGCTTAACTGCTCTGCGGCATGTGGGATCTTCCCGGACCAGGGCTTGAACCCGTGTCCCCTGCACTGGCAGGCACATTCTTAACCACTGCGCTACCAGGGAAGTCCCCGTGAATTGATTTTCCTGTCTATTATATTGTACTTTGTCTGTGCTAGGTTATATCTTTGAACATTTACTGTGGATTCTTGATAAATCATCTTGTGAAACCTATTCCTAATAGTTTTCTAATCCTAGAGGCCAGACTGGTGTAGTGTATGGCAGGCCAAACTTGGTATAATTGATACTTCAATAAAATTTTTCTAATACTTGGCATAAGCTAAACTGTATGATTCACTGTTCTTTGACACTTTGAACCCAGGGTTTCAACCCAGAGCTTATCCCAGGGTAAGATTTGTCAGCATGCCCTGGTGTGAAGTAATGGAGACTTTAGAACAAGGGTTTGAAATTTTATTATCTAGCTCATATGCTCTATTTAGAATTTTACCACTTTAAATTCTAAATCATAAACAAAAACCTAATGTCTCTCTTGATTAGAGCATGAAGTATTTGTGTTCTTCCTGTTGAAAGGAAAAAAATTTGTCCCAAACCAATTTCTTAGCTGAATTGTGATTTAGCAACTCTATTCATGTGCAAAATTAGTATAATTAGTACTTAGTTTGTGATCATTATCTTTCTCTAAAAATCTTGTAGTTAAGCATTTGTCTTTTTTCTTAAATTGAAATTTATTGTGTTCTTACCGTGTACTAATTATGTGTAGCAGTCTTATAAGGAGAGTTACATTATTACTGTCATTTTGCAGATGAGAAAACTGAGAGCAGTTGTGTGACTTGGCCTGGTAAATGGGAGAGATGGTATTCAAATATAGGCTGTTTGACTCTAGGCCTCACACTCTTGGAATCTCAGCACCATATTCTGATAGAGGAGGATCCTAAGGGTCATTTGTACCTTAAGGAGTCTAGTATTTAGAAGACATTGCTTTAATGGCAGATGCAAAAATTAAAACCACACTTCAGAGTTAATGCCGCCTCCATTTTTAGGCATGGGGACAGGTGTGCCCCTTGAAAATTGCTTGTTTAAATTCTAAACTTTTTTTTTTAACTGGCCATTTAAAAATTTATTTTATTTTAATTTTATTTACTTATTTATTTTTGGTTGCATTGGGTCTTCATTGCTGCGTGTGGACTTTCTCTAGTTGCGTCGAGCGGGGTCTACTCTTTGTTGCAGTGCACGTGCTTCTCATTGCGGTGGCTTCTTTTGTTGCGGAGCGCGGGCTCTAGGCGCGCAGACTCAGTAGTTGTAGCTCACGGGCTCTAGAGTGCAGGCTCAGTAGTTGTGGCGCACGGGCTTAGTTGCTCCACGGCACGCGGGATCTTCCCGGACCAGGGCTCGAACCCGGGTCCCCTGCATTGGCAGGTGGATTCTTAACCCCTGCGGCACCAGGGAAGTCCCTGACCATTTTTTTTTTAAAGATACCTTTTTGTGTTTCCAAGGAAAAGAATGAAGTCGAAAACCAATTAGTGGTGTTGGAGAAGGATGCTGTTGTGGGATTTAGGACATGTCCTTGCAAACAGGGAGGCAGTGCTGGCCCTGGGCATGTGACACAGAAGTAGGTCTCTGTGTGGAATGGGAGGGAATTGTAATACTTAATGGCTTTTAGGAAATAAAGCAAAATAACATTAGGCTACTTAATACTATGTGGAACAAGTTAAAAAACGAATATCGTGAACTGAAAACATGAAGACTGTAATATGGTAGTGACTGTAAGCAACCAGTATGTCTACACAACTTCAATTTCCAGGTCAGCTTGTATTTCAGTCTGCCTTGTTGACCTTATGAGTACACTCTTCTCATCTTGACATCATTAGTTAATATTCTAAAAATATCGTCACTTTGACTTATTCAGGAATGTGAAGCATATGCAGAAACAGGATTGCTAAAGTCAGATGAGAAGTGCTGTATACCAAGTAATGGTTCCCCACTCTGGAAGCCTGACATTTTTGGTATTTCACTTAGTTTTGAGATACATATTGGGAAGTAAGAATGCTACATTATGTTTGTGCTAATGCTAATGCATGATAATGTTAGAAGATGAACTTTACCCCTAAGCTGACAGACCTTATAACAGGTATCAAAAATTAAAAGGATGCATGTATTATACAAGTAGAGTATGATTTTAGTTGGGCAGGGTAGACTAGTATCTGTAGCTCTTAAACATGCCTCAGTCATTTATTTCCTTGGTCTGGTGATCTGAGATCTGAATGGTTGACCCAGAGGTCAGTTTTCACATGAATGCTGTAGCTTCATCAAGAAGCCAACATCTCAATAATAGCACTGAGTGATGACTTAATAAAAGGTCCTATTCTCTGTGTGTGCACAGAGTGGAACAGTTTCTCTAGAGCTGCTGCAAAGTGGTTTATGTTTTTTAATCAAGAAGTCTGGGCTTCCCTGATGGCGCAGTGGTTGGGAGTCCACCTGCCAATGCAGGGGACACGGGTTCGGGCCCTGGTCTGGGAGGATCCCACGTGCCGCAGAGCGGCTGGGCCCGTGCGCCGCAGCTGCTGAGCCTGCGCTCTGGAGCCTGCGAGCCATGGCTGCTGAGCCCGCGTGCCGCAACTGCTGAGGCCCGCGCGCCCGGGGCCCATGCTGTGCAACGGGAGAGGCCACCGCAATGAGAAGTCCGCGTGCCACGGTGAAGAGTGGCCCCTGCTTGCTGCGGCTGGAGGGGGCTTGTGCGCAGCAACGAAGACCCAGAGCAGCCAAAAATAAATAAATAAAATAAATTAAAAAAAAAAAAAGAAGTCTGTTTCACAAGTATACTTATATTTGTGGCTTGGAGGGTGAAAATCAGAATGACTTTCCCAACTATGATAATAATGGCTAACTCCATTTTCTTATCTTACAAGATGGCAGTGGAAAAGCTGAGAAGCCAGATACTAAAGAGAAAAAATGTGAAGCGAAGAAGGCTGATGTGTAGAGAACAAATGTATGGATACCAAGGGGGAAAGGGGTGGGGTGGGAGGAATTGGGAGACTGGGATTGACACATATACATTATTGATACTATGTAAAAATTAGACAACTGATGGGAACATACTGTATAGCTCAGGGAACTCTACCTAATGCACTGTGGTAACCTAAATGGGAGGGAAGTCCAAAAGGGAGGGGATATCTATGTGTGTATGGCTGTTTCATTTTGTTGTACAGTGTTGTACACAACATTGTAAAGCAACCATACTCCGATAAAAATTAAAAGGAAAAAAAAAAAAGGCTGATGCTGGTGGCAAGGTTAAAACGGTTAAGAAGGGGAAGCCCCACTGCAGCTGAAACCCTGTCTTGGTCAGAGGAATTGGCCAGTGTTCCTGATTGGTTATGTATTCCAGAAAGGCCTTGTACAAGATGAAGTATTCAGTAGCTAAATCCAAGGTTGAAAAGAAAAAGAAGGTGATGGTCCTTGCTACTGTCACAAAACCAGTTGGTGGTGACAAGAATGGTGGTACCCGAGTGGTTAACTTCGCAAAGTGCCTAGGTATTATCCTACTGAAAATGTGCCTGGAAAGCTGTTAAGTCATGGCAAAAAACCCTTCAGTAAGCATGTGAGAAAACTGCGTGCTGACATCACTCCTGGGACCATTCTGATCTGCTTCACTGGGCGCCACGGAGGCAAGAGGGTCATCTTTCTGAAGCAGCTGAGCAGTGGCTTGCTACTTGTGGCTGGGCCTCTGTCCCTCAATCGAGTTCTCTGCAGAACACCAGAAATTTGTCATTGCCACCTCCATCAAAATTGATATCAGTGGTGTGAAAAATCCTAGAACATCTTACTGATGTTTACTTCAAGAAGAAGAAGCTGTGTAAGCCCAGGCACCAGGAAGGTGAGATCTTCGACCCACAGAGAGAAATATGAGATTACAGAGCAGCGCAAGGTTGATCAGAAAGCTGTGGACTCACAAATTCTATGAAGAAACAAAGCTGTTCCTCAGCTCCAGGGCTACCTCCACTCTGTGCTTGCTCTTACAAATGGAATTTATCCTCACAAAATAGTGTTCTAAACTTCTTACAAAGAACCTAATTGAATAACCGGTCCATCTAAAAAAAAAAAATAATAATAATGGCTAACCTTTACTAAACCAGGTATTCTCTTGAGTGCTTTAAATTTTTTTTATTTCATTTAATCCTCTCCGCAGCCCTGTGACATGTATGTACTATTATTGTTGCCATTTTTACATTGGGAAAATGCCAAAGCCTTTAGGACCATGATTATCATTTAAGGCAGAGAGATATTACAGATGTTACTCCCTTTACACAATTTCTTCCTTCTGTAACATGGGGGCTAGACTGGGATGGAAGAGATTAGGGATGATTTATAAGGTTTCTTCTAGTTAAAAAAAAAAAAAAATCTAAGAATCTTGGCAACCTCTTAAGGGTTCCTCAAGTGTTAACGTTATGTCCTCTGTATCCCCTAGTATACACAACTGCCAACTTTTGAAAAATTCATAGACTTTAGAGCTGAAAAAATACTAAGAAAATTGGCCAGACTTTCTCATTTTACTGAAGAGAAAATGGAGCACAGAGAGAATAGATCCCTCAGCATTACACAAATGGCTTATTAGTACCAGAGTAAGGCTAGTGTTCAGGTGTCTTGCCTCCCTAGTGTATCACTTTATTGATGTCTCAACATAAGGAAATTGCTTTAACATCAGAGTGGGTATAGACATTTTAATCTCTGTATAAAGAGTTAAGAGTTTGGAAATAGGAATTGATGTTTTACCCTTTTCAAACTTCATGATGAGTCAAGGAAAAGAAGGTTCTAAAAAGTAGCTTTTCAAATGTTGGACTTGCTTATTTCTATGATTTTTTTTTTTTTTTTTTTTGGCGGTGCCATGTGGCCCGTGGGATCTCAGTTCCCCGACCAGGGATCAGACCCGGGCCCTTGGCAGTGAAAGCTCGGAGTCTTAACCACTGGACTGCCAGGGAATTCCCTATTTCTATGATTTAAGGCCTTCCATGCCATGCTAAACATGTTGAAAATGGGGAGCCAGCCAACAGGCACATGAGAAGATGCTCAACATCGCTAATCATCAGGGAAATGCAAATCAAAACTACAATGAAGTATCGTCTCACACCTGTCAGGATGGCTGTCATCAAAAAGAACACAAATAACAAATGTTGGTAAAGATGTGGAGAAAAGGGAATCCTTGTACACTATTGGTGGGAGTGTAAACTGGTGTAGCCACTGTGGAAAACAGTATGGAGGTTTCTCAAAAAACTAAAAATAGAACTACCATATATGACCCAGCAGTTTGACTCCTGGCTATATATCCAAAAAAACCAGAAACACTAATTCGAAAATATACATACACCCCAATGTTCATGGCAGCATTATTTACAATTGCCAAGATATGGAAGCGACCTAAGTGTCTGTCAACAGATGAATGGTTAAAGATGATGTGGTAATATACATACAATGGAATACTACTCAGCCGTTAGAAAGAATGAAATTTTGCTGTTTGCAGCAACATGGATGGACTTGGAGGTTATTATGCTAATTGAAATAAGTCAGACAGAGGAAGACAAATACAAAGTGTTGTATGATATCACTTATATGTGGAATGTAAAAAAATAGAACAGACTAGTGAATATAACAAAGAAGCAGACTCACAGATATAGAGAACAAACTAGTGGTTACCAGTGGGGAGAGGGATTGTAAGAATCTAGGGGTAGCCAGCTTTATTCATCTTTGTATCCCTTTTAACTTAGCATAGTGCCCTATATTGAAAATGCTAGGTAAATATTTATTGAGTTTAATTTTAGAACGTAGGGAAGTGTAGCATATAAGAAGCAGCAGGAGTTTTTCACCCTTAATCCTGTTTGTGGAGTGTCTTTTGCATTTATGTGGTGCTATAAACATATGTTGGTTTTTGCTCTTCTATCTTGACTCCAGTTCGAATAGTTTAAAAAAATTTCTTTTGGGGTTATTTCATAGATATGATTAACTAGCAACTAGCTTTGCTTCATATTTGAAAGATTCTGGGGTGGAAGTTTAAAGATGTTGCCACACAATGGATTTCTGAAGCTGAGACATGAGAGATGGTGCTGAGCTTTAGCATTAATGGTTAACTAGTATGTCAGAAAGATTAGTGCCCAGAATTATGTTTCTAATAAGAAGTAATTTAAAAGTCACTTAGAGAATGTCTGGGAGGTTTTTTTTTTTTTCCTTCAGTTGAACTGGTCAATTTTAGAGTTAAGGCGAATCATTTTGTTCTTAGGCTTTTTCTTTTTTATTGAAGTAAAGTTGATTTACAGTGTTGTGTTAATTACTGCTGTACAGCAAAGTGATTCAGTTATACATATATATACATTCTTTTTAAAAATATTTTTCATTGTTCTTAGGATTTTTAAAATGTGCATGTTTCTGTTTATAAAAACAATATATTTTCAATCAGAAAAATAGAATGGAGAAAAAAAAAATCATCCTCAACAGATGGTTCTGAAATGACCTCGAAAGCTCTGTGACCATGGTCAAACAAACTCCTTTGTCTGTAAGACTCTTCTTCAGTTAGTCTTTGAAATGACAATGAGCAAAAAAGTCTTCACTCTTCCTACTTCTGCTGGGAGTAACATTTTTCTAAAAGAACCTAGTTCTTGTTTAATTACAATATTGCATTTATTCATTCATGTAAAGTTTTATACTTCGGTTTGATCTGGTTAGTGAAGTTACTCTGGCTGCTTCTGATTATCTTGGATTATTCAAGAGGAGGTTTATAATGGACTCATCTAAGGTGTGGTGTTTTTTTCTTGGACTCTGAAGCCCTGCTTTTGTGGGAATGTCAGGGTTTGTTTTTTGAAGTAACGTCAAGTTCCCAGCTAGCTGTTGAAAAGCATGTACATTGCAAAGGTGGGGTTTTATTAGCCCAACTACTCTGAATAGAAGTTCTCTTGTTTTGACTTTTGTGGCTCTTTCCATGTAACAGAATACAATAATCTGTTTAAACCTATAAGATGGAGAAAGGAAGAATTCGTGTAAAGCATCAAGCCAATGCCAGGCCTATAATAAAGATTCAATAAATGGCAGCTGAGAGATTATTTTATACATTTTATTGTATGTGTGCATTTTGAAATTTCTTTAACCTCCAAGCTGAATGGAGAATTATCAACAATCTCTTTTGTTACTACAGAGATCCAGGAATTGTAAATGAAGAATGTCAGAGGCTCATCAGTACATGCAGTTTTCTGAGAAATGCCTGTACTATATTTCCATAGAAACACTAATGACCTCTGACTCATCAAACCGAATTGCCTTCCTAAACTGTTTTCACCTTCTGATTCTCTAGCTACAGCCTTGAAGCTTTGTACTGCTTTTATTTTTTAAAATATCTTAAAATTGAAATGTCATAATCTTGAGCTGGCTTTTCTGCCTTCAGTATGGTTTCAAGGCTGCAGTTACAAAGCTAGAAGGCTGAAAAACTGAATGAAAGGTGATGTAGGTTGATCAGATGGAACTTATTAATGTTTCCATAGAAATGTAGACACTTCTTGTAAGCACCATTTAAGCTGAGCAAATATGTGGGCACAATAGGTTATATAATTGAGAATTCTTGGCTTCTCCTCCCCCCACTCTTTTTTTCTGCCCCTAAGATTTCATGTTAAAAAAATGACATCAGGGAAAGGGCTTTGTTTTTGTTGCAGTTTTTAAAATGTGACCTTGACATTTGTAGGTGGAGAAAGGGAAATATGACTTGAAGTTCTGCCAGCCAGCTTTTGCTGTGCAGACTTGTGGTGCTGTCTCTGTATTCAAAAGCGTTTTCTGTTATTCCTGAAGTATAGTTTATCAGGTTGCCTGTGAGAAACAAAAGCTAATGGCCCAAGTGGCATCCCACTCACTGGATAGAAAGGAAAGAGGCAGATGTGAATTTAATGCTCAGCCAATCTAAAGAAAAGTGTTTCTGTACTTGCTTGGATCTGGGGCTAAATTGCAGGCTGCAAACTGGACTGTAAGGCAGGCCATGGTTTGGCTAGCTAATGTTTGTTACCAAAAAAAAAAAGGAAAAAAGCTACGTTCCTTTTCAGCCGCTACCTAAGCCATTCTTTGTACCAAAAGCAGTATAGGAGATGGAGTTGGGAGGGGCCCTGAAAAATGGGAAGAGTTCCTAGAATTTCAGGATCTGTGGATGGTTTGCCATGTATATCTTGGCTACCCTCTCAGAGCGCTTTCCTCCCATCCTTTTAACCCTTATGCTTTTAGTTACCTGGTTGAAATTTTAGAACCACTGTATTGAAGTTAGTCAGAGTTGGGCTGGTATTGACACACTTCCTGGGTGTATCCATGTATTTCCTTTCCTCAGTGACTATTGCCTATAGAATAAAAGCCAAAAACTCCCCATGTATGGCAGTTAAAACCCTTTATGATATGGCCCTGGCTGGGGCTCCAGTCAAATCACATTACCAGGTAACATTGTTCACTTTCTCGGTTCATGCCTTTTACATGTGGCTTTCTCTGCATGTTTCTCAAATAGCCCTGTTTGTCTGGTGAATGCTTATCCCTTGCACATGCCCCTGGCACCATGGTTGCTGCTCTGTTCTCACTAATATTGATAGCGGCTCTTAAGCGCTTTCCACTGCCCTAAGTGTATCATTTCATTAAATCCTCACAGCAATCTACAGATGAGGAAATTGGCTCAGATAGGTGAAGTCACTTCCTAAGTTAACACAGTAGTAAGTGATGGTGCCAGTACTCAAACCTATTATGATAGCAAAAGATATGCTCTTACTACTCTGCAGTGCTTCCCAGTTTCACCTTGTCCATCTGTCCCAATCTGTCCATCATTCACTCCCTACCATTAATGTTTTTAATGTTATTGTCTATTTCACTAGCTTTTTTTTTTTTTTTTTTGGCCGCACCACACGGCATGTGGGATCTTAGTTCCCCAACCAGGTATTGAACCTGTGCCCCCTGCAGTGGAAGCGTGGAGTCCTAACCACTGGACCACCAGGGAAGTTCCTTCGCTATCTTTATTTCATTTGGCTTTAATCTTTTCTTATTGTAGTATAATATATATAACATAAAATTTACCATTTTAACCATTTTAAGTGTACAGTTCAGTGGCATTAAGTACATTCATATTGTTGTGCTCTATAGTTAATTTTTATTCTGTACCCCTCTGGACTATTCATTCTCTGACAGTAGGGTCATTCTTACTGATATTTGTATCTTCCAGGCCTAGGAGCTGCTACAGTGTGGGCAGGTACTTAATAACATTTGAGGGAGTAAGTGACTATATTTGCTAGGCTGATGGAATTACTTTCTGATAACAACTGATAAACTTATGAATTGGTTAGTAAATAACACTAGCGTAAGCATTTCCATATTTCATTTACTGTAAAGCTGCAACAGAGTCCAAAAGGTGGCATAATACATTTAGAAGAGGGAAGACTTTTTTTCTAGTCTTATGTTTTCCATTATAATAGCCACTGGCCTTATGTGGCTACTTTAATTAATCAAAATTAAATTAAGTTAAAAATTCAGTTGCCCAGTCACACTAGTCACATTCCAAGTGCTTAATAGCCACATGTGGCTAGTGGCTATCATTTTGGATAATGAAGAGAGAGAACATTTCCATCATTGTAGGAATTTCAATTGGACATTGTTGGTCTAGACTTCAAAGGCAGAGAATACTGAAACTGTTATTTTCTCTTAGAACTTGATATTTTGGCAAGAACTTAATTGTGGTAGCATGTGGTTTAGTACCATTGCTTTTTGGAGAAAGAAGTAGTTCCTCAACATTTACTGAGCAACCTTTCCTGGGATCCTGGGACGTGCCTCAGCCTTGAGGCGGGGGATAGTTAGGGCTGAGACCAGATCTGACTGAAAGAAGGACACCAAGTTTCATTGGGAACCTAATCATGATCAGGGGCACAAAGCAGATGGGAAACTGACACAGATGACCTGAGCTGTTGGTCCAGAAAGTACCAGTGAATGACTCTTGTGTATCAGTACAAATCCTGGGTAAAGATTTTTAGCATTTTTCTTAGGGAGTATGGAAAACAAAATTCTCTAAAACCTGAATTCACGGTCAGTAGCCCTGGTGGTGATTTGGTGTGGGAAGCAGAGGGAATTGGGATCACAGAGTAGGGAACCTAATAAGGCAGAATAGTTTCAAAATCCTTCTAGATCCCTAACTTCCTTCTGGAAGCTCTGCTTCACTTCATAGCTCACATTTTAAAGTACATGAAACTTGAATTGCAGTTGACTAGGTAAAATAATGTTATATCTCATATTGAATTAAAACATTTAAACTAATGTTAATATGTGATGTCTGTTTTGGGGAAAGATGAGATGTTTGATTAAAATTATAGAATTTTGCCTTTTAAGGGCCTCACCTTAATTTTGCCTTGTGGGCTTCAAAGTAGATTGGCAGAATCCTGACCAGGATCCAAGTCTCTGTTGCACCATGCTGCCTTCCTACAGTCAAATTGAATGAAATTAAAACATTCCTAGAGTAATATTTAACTTGCTTTTGTAAAAAACACATTATAGATTACAATTAGCTAGTGTTTTAGGCTTGAATTTGTTAAGTGGCATTACCCATAAGCTTTTGTTCACATTTGGAAAAAAATTGTATACTCAAAGTTTATTTAAGATCCTATTGTGGTAAATGTATAAGTTTATAGCCAAAAATAGTAAATAAAGAAAAAAAATCAATATTTTCAAACTCTATTACTGTAGCCAATCACAGATTAAGGAGTCACTGATCTTTTTGTTTTTGCCAAATTCTTTCCTATTGGAGAAAAGCTTGTCAACTGGATCTTCCTTTGTATTAAAGAAAATTCCTAGACTGAGAGCCATTTATTGATCTCTTGCCATAAAGTAGGTTATTTATATATATTCACCAAATCTCACAACAGTTGAACCAGATGGTTATTTTTATCCCCATTTTAGGAAGTAGCTATAGGGTAGTTAATTAAACAAAAATAGTGGCAGATACGGGATTTGAATCCAACTCTAACTCAGACCCATGTCCTTTTCACTGTGCATCTGTCTTCTAAGTTAAACCGTGGTAACAGAATATATATAAGCTTTGCACTAAATTTCAAATTGCTTGTGAGCATGCTAATTTAGTGGTATATCTATCATTTTAGGAACCAAGCTGTGTCTCTTGTCTCTCCCTTTTTAAAGCAATTTAAGTCACCAGCTAAAGACTCTGGATTTCTCAGAACATTTCCTAATCTGTTTAATATGTTGTATTTTGTGAGGCAGAAGGTTTTGGGGTTATATTTGTGTATTTATGTGCCTTAGGAGTCTGCTTTTTACCAAACAATTCTGATATCCTTTGCCTCTGTGTTGAATTGAATTGAACACACATTGGGGTTACTTCTAGCAGTAGTTTGGATTCTTCTAGCTAGGAATCATTTTGCTAGCTAGATCTGGTTGCTGAGAATCTGGGTGAGACTGAGAACGGTAGCCAGATCTAGCCATTCCATTGACTTGTCAGGAGGTAGGATTAACATTGTTCTCCATATCTCCTCAGGCCTCCTGCATTAGTGATGATCTGTAAAGCCAGAGACAACATTATTAGCCAGTGGTCTCAGGGCTGGATGGAGGGACTGTAGACATAGTTACTGAATTCCATAATCAGGGATCTTTGTGACCACTGGAGGGATTTGTTTTAAGGAAAATATGAAGAGTTCTTCTTTCCTTGGGGCGTAGCGTACTACATCTGGAATTATTGCATCAAGCAATTTATAGGCTCAAAATATAAAAAAAGGTTCAAGAATCACAGCAAGTAATTAAACTACATTAGTGATGTTAGGGGGTTCCATTCCAGGTCTTTGAGGATGGTGTCATGAATGAGTCAATAGTTAACCCTCCTATAATCTCCTCTTTGGTACCACAGATACAGCACTAGATTGGGTGGACCCTTGGGGTTAGTTAGTTAGTAGTAGCTCACATATGTTGAGCTTTGACTTTGTCAAGTACTGTGTAAGGTCTTTACAAGCACTATCTCATTTAATCCTTTTAACAGACCTGTAAGGTAAGTGCTGTTGTTAATCCCAGTTTATAGCAGGGTTAGGGTCAATCCTACTTGGGTCATATCAACTGAAAGTGTAAAAGGGATAAGTCTCCAAAGTAAAATCAGAATGCCATTAACCAGAAGGGGGGAGTGGTTGCTAGGCAGATAAAAGAAATAGATGTCCACTTTAACTATTTTCCATAGTATTTCTTTTTTTTTTAATCACCCTCTCTTTATTTGTGTTTGATCTAGTTACTTTGAGTTCCGAATGTTGTTTTCAGAAAATGTGTTAGGCTTTGTCTTTTCTTGAGACTTCTAGTACAGCTCTTTCATTTAATGTCCAGAATCTGAGGTCCAGAATAGGGAGTGACTTGCCTAAAGTCATATGACTAAACTAAAAGTGGCTTGAACTATAACTTTCCCATTATACTATTCTGCCTTCCCATGTTTTTTGTCCTGTTTTTGAGTCAATTTATGTTAAGTGAATGCTTATTCTCAGTTTCATTTCTGGCAGGATGTTCAATATTGGAACCATGTGTAATGAGTGATTTCCTCATTGCCTGGCATCTCTCCACAGCTTTTCTGATCCCCATGTGTTTAGGTAGAGAGGGTTTAAAGTTGCTCTGAGGTGAGCCTTTTTAGGCATCTCATCCACTTTAGCAGCTTCCAAACTCTGGTTTTCCAGAGCAGATTTCCTCATTCAGACATTCCACACACTTTTCAGGCTAGACTTAGATTTTCTGATCCTGTGACTTCCTTCCCCTAGACTGTGATCTAGAGGCAGGGTTGTGTTTTCTGTTTGGTTCATCCTGCATTTGAGCACCTTACGTAATGTATCGGCAACTGTTTTGGGCGTAGAAGCAGCTCTGCAGATGGATATGGCACTGTCCCTACCCTTGAAGAGCTCACTGTCTAGTGCAGGAGGCAGTTATTTAAGTTGTGAATGCAGGAGAGGCCTCTTCTGTTTTCCACGTTTCATAGTTGTCATATTTGAGCTGGGTCTTGAAGGATGATGAATAGTTCTTTACCAAGAAGGACTGTGGCTTGTTTGGTGAATGCCCAGGATTGCAAGGACTTTAAAAGTGGTGTTTAAACAGTCTACTTGCTGTTTGAATTCTTCTTCTCCACATGACGCTCAGTTGCTCTTTTGGCTTCTGGTTGCCTGGCTCTGATGACAGAAAATGTTCTTATATCCCTCTAGTCCTAGTTTTGCTCCATTGTTTTTGAATTTACCATTGAGATACTACAGTTGATATTTGTTGAACATCTGCTTTGTACTAGGCTTGTGAGACATAATGGGGATACAGCTGTGAACAAGACAGGCCAGGTCCCTTCCCCTGGGATGGTGGAACACTGTTAGTGGAACAGTCTAATAGTGTCATCAGAAATTGAGCCAGTAATTCCTTGTTTATGAGTGCACAAAGCATTATAGATAATTATAACAGGGGGCTTTGACCTTGTGTATGACACAAGGATAAGGGAGGCAAGAAAAAGCTTTTCTGAGGATGAGTAGAAGGCAAACTGGAGAGAATAAGCAGTCATTCCAGGAAAATAGAACTTTCATCACCTATGTATAGAACACCTACTGGGTGTTTGCCACTCACTGTGCTTGATTTTTCTCTTCAGTGTGATAGTTCCACACCAATCAGAAAGATGTAGCTCAGATTTTTTGGGCCTGAAATGTGCTTTGAGAGGTATTTATTCCAACTTGAATAGCATATTTATTAATGGAAGAATTGCTCCTATTTGTGTGTATAGGTAAAATTCTTCAGCAACTGTGAAAATTTTAAGTAAAATTATCCTGTTTGATATTTTATAAGTTCATATTTTGTATATTTTGCTTTCTTTTGGAAAATAATTCATTGATAACATAGTAGAACATGACGAGTATTAAGTACGTTGTAATTTTATTACAAACTTTTTACAGCTAACTTTGGCATGCTTACTCATAATTACTTGTGCTGTGCTAAATAAGCATTTTATATCAGTGTCTCACTTAATCCTCATTACTACTCCATGATAAGTGCTGTTACTATCTCCATTTTTTTATATAAAGATGATGAAATGGAGGCTCAAAGAAGGATGTACAGTAGCTAAATGTTATAGAGCTAGGATTCATATCCAGATTTGACATCTGAGTCTGGATTTTTTTTCCCCCTATATGATACTTGATTTTTCATATTTGGAGGCACCTTGGAGTAATTCATGAATTGTAATCTTTTTTTCCTGTTGTTTTCTCTTTAGGTTTTTGTCAGGACGAATTGGCAGAGCTTGACCCAAGCACTAGTAAGTTCTGAATGTTCCCCAGTGTTCATGTGTAAGAAAAGTGTATGTGTGTGTACTTTGAAATGTATAACTTAAGATGTCATTTATAGACCTATTGACAGATTTTATTTCACTTTAATTTATGATTATGGGGAGGGTATTCTCTCTTTTCTAGTTATGTTTTCTTTTTCTTCTCCTAATGTTATTTGGTGGCCAGAGTCTAGCCATTTAATAGAAAATTCTTCGCTGAAAATTTCTATTTAATACTAGTTTCTTGTTCTCCATCATCCCATGAAACCACCACCAACAAAAATTGTGCTTTCATTTATGCACACATACAACCATATACCCACAACCACTTTTTAAAATTTTGACATAATTTTGATATAATTTCTTTCAAAGAAGGATTATGTAAAGGTTTAGATATTTATAGTTGATAACCTTCATACCACAGTTTAATTTCTAAAGCATCTTCATCTGCATTCTTAAGTTTAAGGTATGAGAATGACCATTTCAAAGTCTAATTAAATGATGCTTTTCAGGACTATATAAGTCTTGATCATAGATAATCATCTGTGTTTATAGTGCTCTCATAATGTGGCATACACCATTCTGGGATATGGAGAATATTCAGTGTATACATACCTTATTTTGCTATAATACCAGAAGGTCGAATGATATTTTAGATTGAGACTCCATGAGATGATTTAGAGTTATTTTTTCTAGTTCTTGTACTTGTTAGGGTCATGGGGCTGGTTATTGGTCACCCTTCTGCTGTTGAGGTAAGCGATAAAGTTCACCTTCTCACCATCCTGACTAATATCAGCTGTGGACCTTCTCATATTTTCCTCACACACCTTAATAGTATAAACATTCATGTTTGTTCAACTAACTTATTAATTGCAAGACAAAATAAGTCTCATAATGCTTATAAAACACCAGGGAAATAGATTTGTCTTTCTACAAGTCATAAGGTTCAGAATCAGCTTTGTAGGTAATATAGGCTCAGTTTACCCCACCTTCCTACCTGACATCCCATTACCTGTGAGTGAACACACTATTTTCACTGTCTTTCTCTTATGAATAGCCATCATTTAGGAGGAGCAAAAGGTAAATTCTCGAGTCATGGTCCTCTCTTAGAAGCATTTTTGAACACTAGGAAGGATATTGACATGCTCTGTGATCTTTCAGATAGAACTACACATAAAACAAGCCAGGTAATTGAGAACTCAGTTTAACATTGAATGTTCTCTGCAACAGGCCCAGTTCTAGGCTGCCCTAAATGTCCTGTCCTAATTTATTAATAGTCTATTGGAAAATATTTCCTTGTCTGGAATTATTTCAAAATACACTTTTTTAAATCTCTAATTTAGCACATAGTATCCAAATTTATTCTCTTTTTCTGCACTTAGTAGCAATTGAAAATATTCATGCCCATCTTCTAGGAAAGGCACTTGATATTCTTATGAAGATTATTACTGGATTATTGTTCTTTCTGGGCCAAGTAATTCTAACTCATTTAACATTTCTGCATAGACTCTCTAGCTAGATATTGTGCTTTATAGACCTCTCCATTCCTTGAGAATGAACAGATATTGAATCATAATTTTATATATCAGTATAGAATGGGAGTTACCTAAAAAAATCATTTTTCTTTTAAAAATCATACTTAGCTTATGTGGCCACTATATTCAATAGTCCACGTGTTATTTTTGTGAAGTTAGTATTTTTGGTCTTTCTCTTTGAAGAAATACATAAAGATCTGACATTATAATAATGAATGGGAAGAAACAAAAGTTTATCATCTGGTCTGAGTCAATCTTGGGGTTCAATTGAGCATGCTCAGTCCTACCAAGTCATAGCACACCTCAAGACTGAAATGGGCTGTACACATGTGTTGTGTAAAGTTGGTTATGGTTGTTGATACTACAAATTCCATGGCTTCTGATTGGGAAGGAATAACATCTCCTATGTTAATATTTCACAACTTCTGCACATTAGATGGAGAATAATAGGGTTTTCTTTGTGATGCATCTTTGGAATTTAGAGGCTCCAATGTCTCCCTTACCCCCCAAATTCCTGATAAGGAAGGCCTGCTCATACTTGCTTATTTTGGACCAGGAAATTCCGTTGTTGCTGATTTCCCATTTTGCTTGGCAGTGGTTGTAGACAGCAAGTTTGGGACAACATGTTGGAACTGGATGAGGAAAGACTGACTTTGTAAAATTTGTATAGCCTTTTTTTTCCCCCTACATTTTTTGTGATAGACCAGATGGGTAGCATGCTTAGAATATGGGCAGCTACTCACACTCTGGCTGCCTTCCTATGATTCCTGGGCTTCCTGGAGTCCAATGTTACAGCACAGGTTCAGGCTAAGTTCATTTCTACAAGAAGCATCTCTGTACCCTGCCTGTTAGCATAAGGGACAAGGGCAGTCAAAGGTCAAGAGAAGTTCAAAACAGCATAACCTTTCTGTGCTTCTGTTTCCAAATAACCCCAGTCTGCCCTGCTCCCCGAGTTTTTTCCTCAGCCATCGTTCTTACCGTGTAGTTGTAAAATTCAAGAGAACAAGGACTGACTTGATACAAGGGAAGTTAGAGAATAGAAGTCATTGTTGCTTAAAACAGGAGAAATAATTGATTTATGTTTGGGGACCAATTAGGCTATAAAACAGGAACAGTAAAGGGACCTATGACTTCAGGACAGTTACTTGCTCTGATTTCTGTCCCACAGACAAGGGGCTCCCCAATAAAGGCTGTCGACTATCTAGGCTAAATTATTAATTCCTTTCATGCCTCTCAGGGCTTGTAAACAGCACATGATACAGGAAAACAATTGATACTGTTCAGTTATTGGCCAGATAGAGGGTCAAAGAGTAAATAGTTGGATTAGCAACAGCTGTTCTTCTTCCCTAGTCAGACTTTTGTCCCTTATTCTATTTCAGCAAAGCCATTCCTGGGTTCTTGGCCTCTAAATAGTTAAATTCATTTCTCTTCTTGTAAAATAATCCTACAAATAATTAGAGAATAAACACTGACCAAAATTGAAAATACTCGTATTTTAATTCAGCTTCCAAATTTGAAGATGAGCATTCTTTTTGGTATGTGCTGACTATGTTGTTTGGTGTTCAAAGGGTATTATGCCAAGGAAAGTAACTCCTTGAAGTTTAGACAGATTAGAAGCTTTTTAGCTGTTTATACCAACTGCTTGAGGATTTTCGTGCAGCTTGATTAAAAGAAAAAAATTGCCTTTGTTTAAACTGATAGTAGGATAATGAGTGTTCATTGTGGAAAACACTAAAAGAAAACTATAAACACCCCTAATCCCACCACCTGGAGATAACCATTGTTTCTTATTTGAGAATATGTCCTTCCAGTTTGTGTCTGAGCTTATTTTTTACGTGGTTAGAAATCATATATACAATTTTGTATCCTGTTTATTGCTCCCCCACTCAACATTACATTGGGAACACTGTCCCAAGTCATGAAACAGTTTTCATAAATATTTTTAATGGCAAGATAGTATTTCATTGTAAGTGAATAAGTTTACCATGGTTTATTTAACCATTTACCTATTGTTGGGCATTTAGGTTGTTTGCAGTTTTTTCTACATTATAAATAGTGCCACAGTGAACATAGTTTTATATAAATTTTTTGTCTGCATTTCAAGTGAGCCCTTTAGCTTTTTATATAAGCCAAAACTCTTCAGAATTAAGAGCATGGACTCTGGCTCAAGATTGCTTGAGTTCAACTTGGCTTCAGTATTTACTAGCTCTGTAATCTTGGCTAAGTTATTTAACCTCTCTGTGCCTTAGTATTCTCATCTGTTAAATGGGGACAATAAAAAAGTACTTCTACTTCACAAGGCTATTGTGGAGATTAAAGGAAGTAATATATGCATTTGGAACAATGCTTGGCAAATGGTAAACACTATTAAGTGTATGCTGTTCTAGGCTATGTAGCATAATGTTGAAATTCTCAGTCTTTCTGTACCTAACGGCTATTGTAACCACTTTATTCAATTAAACTATCCTGTGTTGCCTAATGACACAAAGATAAATCATTCCAGATGTTAGCAGGTGTAAATTACTGCTTCAAGTAAATAGTTCCCTCAAAGGAGTGGAGCCCATGTACTGCTGGCCAAGACTGTTCTTACCATCTGGTTGACTGTTAGGGTGTTTTGGGCCCCTTCACCCAACCAGCAGCAGGTAACCAAAATGACCATCTGCCAACCCATTTATTTAACCTCTTAGGAAACTAAAGGAGTTAACCCTCTGCTTATTTAAAATAAATACTCAGATTATGCACTTTCTCTTTGGTCAGTAGCAAGGTCTTATAGAGAGCATGCTGGGGAAGAAATTTGTGTAATTAAAGACCTGCCATTACCATTTTATTTTATTTATTTATTTATAAATCCTATGATACTTTAAAAAAATAATTAATTAATTTTTTGGCTGTGTTGGGTCTTTGTTGCTGCGTGTGGGCTTTCTCTAGTTGCAGCGGGTAGGGGCTACCCTTCGTTGCAGTGCATGGGCTTCTCATTGCAGTGGCTTCTCTTGTTGCAGAGCATGGGCTCTAGGTGCATGGGCTTCAGTAGTTATGGCTCACAGGCTTCAGTAGTTATGGCTCACGGGCTTCAGTAGTTGTGGCTCACGGGCTCTAGAGTGCAGACTCAGTAGTTGTGGTGCACGGTCTTACTTGCTTTGCGGCATGTGGAATCTTCCCGAACCAGGGCTTGAACCCGTGTCCCCTGCATTGGCAGGCGGATTCTCAACTACTGCGCCGCCAGGGAAGTCCCAGCATTTTTTTTTTTTTTTTTAGCATTTTTAAAAGACTGCATACTTGGGATTCTTGCTGACTCAGGCTTTTATATATATATATATATATATATATATATATATATATATACACACACACACACATATATACACACACATACATACATACATACATACATACACATATGTATATATTTTCCCCTGCTGAGCAAAGACCTGGATAAATGAGCATTTTAGAAGAGACTTGAAAGTTAAATTAATCTTTCCTCTCTGTTGCCATACTGATAGATGCCCACCAGGCAGAGATCCATGAGTGATGTGGGATGAACAGGCAATTTAAAAAACAGCTTCAGAATAAGACAGCCTAACACCACTAGTTTGCTCTGGCTTTGCATTCATCTGTCCAGTGTTTTGGGATCCCAAGGAGACTTTTTGTGGATCCTTCAAGCTATAAAAGAGAAATGTACATCTCAGCTAGAGTTACCCATAGGTTCATTCCAAAATTCCAACGTTCTGTACTATGTCCTATGGGTCTATTCCTAGTTGTCAAACTATATGTCACAATTTTTGATCTCAGAAAACAGTTCGTATAAACCCAAGTGTGGACTGCAGATAATGAACTTAAGGTTGGGTGTTAGAGATCAAAGAAAATTAACATTTATTGGGTATTCCTTATGTACTAGGTACTTTGAACATATTTAGTGGGAGTGAGAAGGGTTGGTTATAGCATATAAAATATCTAAATATAAGTTTGACTTTGTAATACCTAGTCCACTGTTTCCTTCCCTCCCCATTTCTCTTTTTCCCTTTGATGTGTGTGCCAAGCCTATGACTCAGTTCCTGCCCTCAAAGGACTCTGGTTTAGTCAGGAACGACAGACACAAAACTTGATGATATGTGGCTTTTACTACATAATAGTAGTAATAATAATAATGGCTAATATTTATTACACATTAAATGCTTCATGTGCATTTTTCGTTAAGCACTCATAAAACCTGTTTGAAAAGATACTATTCCTATTCTAACAGATGAGAGTGCTAAGGCCTGAAGAGGTTAAATGACTCACCCCAAAGTACACAGTGGAGAAACATCTGGGACTTCAGAGCTGCTGTTTTAATGAATCTTCTATCCTGTTTCTAGCTCTCTTGACTGTGACAAGTCTCAGATGCTAATGGAAGAGTTTAAGGCAGTATAAGGATTTATAACATATATAACGGGGCCTTTTATGTACAGAATAAAGACTGTTTTCTAAGTGTCATTTGGGCTCTTTTGCATATATTAGAATTATTTTGGATGTAAAGTAGAGTAATTCACTGTGGAATAGGTTCCCAGAGATTTCTTCTGAGGTTCAGGATTATTCCACTATGTATTATCAAACAGGTTCTTTCCTGAAACAAATGAAGATAAGTTCATAAGATAAGTTCCCTTGGTTTTCCCCTTTATGTCACCTTTCCTTCACAACATTCTGTATGTGATATTGGTATTTCACATTCATAACAGTTCCAAGAGGCTTGCTTCCAAAGCTTCAGCTGAATCTGCTAGATCACTGCAAGATCACGTCTCCTGAATGTGGCCTTTTGCTGGGGAGTTCCTTTCTGATAAGAATTCTTTTGAACAGGGTGGGGGTGGGATGAGATCCAGAGTTTAGGCTGAGCTTCATCCCCTTGACCTTTGTCCCTATTTCAGAGTTTATACTGACTTGATAGAGACTCCCTATGGAGCCAAGAGTTTAGGACTTGTTTACAATTGATGAAAAGATAGTTGCATTCAAAGGCTCTTGTTGGATCCTTGGATAGTCATGGATCTCTGCCATTATCTATGGTGGGTTCAGGGGATGCTTGAACATCTGGGTCTGGAGATATGCAATGGATGACTAAGAAGGAATGAGAAGAAACTCTGAAATTAGATAGGTTGCTGAAATTATTTTTGTGGGACCAGTATTGCAGTAACATTTTGAGAGCAGAGAAGGATTCCTATAAACCTGTGCCTTAATTCATTTTTTAAAAAAAGCTGGGGCTTCCCTGGTGGCACAGTGGTTGAGAGTTTGCCTGCCAATGCAGGGGACACGGGTTCGAGCCCTGGTCTGGGAGGATCCCACATGCCGCGGAGCAGCTGGGCCCGTGAGCCACAGCTACTGAGCCTGTGCATCTGGAGCCTGTGCTCCGCAACAAGAGAGGCCGCGATAGTGAGAGGCCTGCGCACCGCAATGAAGAGTGGCCCCCGCTTGCCACAACTAGAGAAAGCCCTCGCACAGAAACGAAGACCCAACACAGCCAAAAATAAATATAAAAATAAATTAAAAAAAAAAAAAAGCTGAAAGTGGTTGTTTACATTTAGTATATGATAACGAAGTGGATGTGTGGGAATTCTTCTCTTCCTTTTCTGATGTCTCACCAAGGAGAAAATTTGCTGTTAGGCAAATGTATTAGGTAATGGAGGGAAACCCTGGATTATTAAAGCCACTCTCTTCAGATATACATAGTTTTACAAATTGGTGTTTTCTCTCAAAATCTTGGGGTTCTCTAAGTATGTTGAGGAGAGTATAGCAATTCAGTCCCCAATGAGTCTTCATAAGCCTTTTCTGGGCATACAGGTCAGTTAAGACTCTTAGCTTCTGTATCTGAAGTTACATATCTTTTTTTTGTTGGTCCAGTATTTGTTGTTGTAGATTTGAATCTGAAAGAAAAGATAAGCATCTTTCTTTGAAGGGTGCTGACAGTATGAACCAAAATTGAATAGATATATCCTCTGTTGATAAGCATAGGAAAGGATAAACTGCATGAATAATAAGATTCACAGTGAAAATAGTGTTATATTGTTTTCACCTTAGCACAAAATTCCATGTACTAAATGTAGTCTGGCTTATAGATGTATTTTGTTTGACTAACTGGATGTTTAAATAAAAGCATGTTAGTTGTCAACATTTAAAACCCGCAAGAGTTTCATAAAAATTTCCATTTCTGGCCTTCTTGATAAATTGGATAGTCCAGCACTGGGCCTGGATTTCTGTTGATACATGGCATCTGTTGGCTGGAACAGAGTAGTGGCTGCCCTCTTTAAATGAGCATGCACACTCAGGTTTGTCACAAACCCACGTGGCCTCCTTCATCCATTTATGTTTCCTTCCAGTCTTCTCTAGGCATTTGAGTTTGCAGTTCCTACATTAAAAAATGATAATTAACAGTGCAGATGAAGGTGTGGGAAAATGGGAAGTCTGTGAGTATAATCTAACAATATCTGTCAACTAAAAATGTTCGGGTTTATTCTTGCAGATTTAGCAGTTTAAAATTAAAAATTTTTAAATTTAAATTTGCAGATTTAGCCGTTACTGCATCTGGGTATCCTATAAGAAATGAAAGTTGTGCAAAATGTATATTCACAGATACTCTTTTCAGCATTTGTAATAGCAAAAAAGGAACAGCTCAAAAGTTTAATAGGGGACTAAAATGGATTATAGTTATCCATGTAATGGAATACTGTAGAATCGTTAAGGAGAAGGTAAATTTTAGTCTGGAAGAAGATACACTGAACAGTTAACAGTGATTTCTTTGGGCAGGTGGCATCACAGAGTAACTTTCACTATTTCTGTTTTATTTTTCATAAATTAATTAATTTATTGGCCACACCGCGGCTTGTGGGATCTTAGGTCCCTGACCAGAGACTGAACCTGGGCCCCCGGCAGTGGAAGTGCAGAGTCCTAACTACTGGACCACCAGGTTTTATCCCTTAATTTTTTTTAACAAGGCTCTTGTATTAAGAAATGAGATATATTTTTTTAAAAAAATCTGTGGCTCTCATTTCAGCTGCCAAGCTTCCAAACTATTCTGTCAAATTGAGTCACCCAGGCTACAGCTTCCCATTTAGATGATAGATTTTACATTCAGAATTCTCTTATCTTGAAATTGCTCTAAGGAATGGGAACCTGTATCCTCAAGTATCAGGAACCATCTTGAAGCCAAAAAACAGGGTAAAAGCTTAGAGCAGCATTTTCAGGCTTCTGCTTGCAGCCCTGCCTCCATTCACTAATCAAGCTATCAGAATTGGCCTCCTTTTTACCCTGCTATCAAGAATGTAGGGAGCCTTAAGTAAGCTTCTCATATGAATTGTGCTGTCCTGGCAGTTGCAGGTCATGTTGCTGAAAGTGACCCTAATGGACACGGTGTGGTGCAGTGGAAAGAACATGAGAGTTTGCATCTTGGCTTTTGCCAGTCCTTGCTAAGTGACCATAGGCAACCTGTGAAGGTCAGTTTCTTCATCCATAAAACAGTAATAATCCCTATTAGGGGTTGTTTTTAAAAACAAGTTAGATAGTATATGTGAATTGCCAAGTATTTAGCTGCTCTAGCTGTTACTGCATGTTTCTTCGTTGCTGAAATATATGATGAAGGGTTTCTAACTTTTTGGGCTAATATTTAGTGAGCATTTACTGTATGCTAATGGTTTTAAAACATTGTCTCCTTTATTCTTTCAACTCTATGAAGTTGTTCTCAACTCTTGTTCTCCCCATTTTACAGATAAGGAAACTGACAGTTTAACACTTGGCTAAGGTCGCAGAGCTGCCAAGTGGCAGACCTGAAGCCTGTGTGATTCCAAAGCCAGTGTACTTTTTATCTTTTTAAAATAGTGGTATGATTTACATACAGTGAAACACACAGATACTGAGTGTAACATTCAAGCAGTTTTCACAAATGCATGTACCCTTGTAATTCATGTTTCATCAAGATATAGAACATTGCCATCCCTTCAGAAAATTCCCTTATGCTTTTTCTCAGTTGATCCCACTATTCTGCCCCAAGAAGCAATAACTTCGGATTTCTGTCATGATAGATTAGTTTGTCTGTTCTGACATGTCTTATAGATGGAATCATACAACATGTGCTTTATTGTGTCTAGTGTTTTTCAGCATAATGTTTGAGACTCATCCATGTTGTTGCAGGTGTTAGTAATTCATTTCTTTTTATTACTGAGTAGTATTCAATTGACTATATCATAGTTGATCTATTCATCTGTTGATACCTGGGCTGTTTCTAGTTTTGTACTATTATGATAAAGCAGCTATGAAAATTCTTGTACAAGGTTTTTGTGGATATATTTTAATTTCTCTAAACGTATCTAGGAATTGTTGGGTCAGATGGTAGATGTATGTTAAACTTTTAATGAAATTGCCAGTTTTCCAAATTGTACATTTTACAATTCCAGTAGTATGAGTTCTAATAGTTCCACATCCTTGTAAGTGTTTGGTGTTGCCAACTTTTCAATTTTAGTTATTGTAGTGAGCAGGTGATGGGACCGATGTGGTTTTTTTTTTTTTTTTTTTGATAGGATTTGCCTGTGAAGCCACCTAGTCCTGGGCTTTTTGTTTGTTGGGAGATTTCTTTTTTTTTTTTTATGAGTTTGATTTTTATTTTTTATTTTTTGCTTTTTTTTTTTTAATCAGTCATCAATTTTATACACATCACTTTATACATATCAATCCCAATCGCCCAATTCAGCACACCACCATACCCACCCCACCACAGTTTTCCTCCCCTTGGTGCCCATACGTTTGTTCTCTACATCTGTGTCTCAACTTCTGCCCTGCAACCCGGTTCATCTGTACCATTTTTCTAGGTTCCACATACATGCGTTAATATACGATATTTGTTTTTCTCTTTCTGACTTACTTCACTCTGTATGACAGTCTCTAGATCCATCCGCGTCTCAACAAATGACTCAATTTCATTCCTTTTTATGGCTGAGTAATATTCCATTGTATATATGTACCACAACTTCTTTATCCATTCGTCTGTCGATGGGCATTTAGGTTGCTTCCATGACCTGGCTATTGTAAATAGTGCTGCAATGAACATTCGGGTGCATGTGTCTTTTTGAATTACGGTTTTCACTGGGTATGTGCCCAGTAGTGGGATTGCTGGGTCATGTGGTAATTCTATTTTTAGTTTTTTAAGGAACCTCCATATTGTTCTCCACAGTGGCTGTATCAATTTACATTCCCACCAACAGTGCAATAGGGTTCCCTTTTCTCCACACCCTCTCCAGCATTTGTTGTTTGTAGATTTTCTGATGATCCCCATTCTAACTGGTGTGAGGTGATGCCTCATTGTAGTTTTGATTTGCATTTCTCTAATAATTACTGATGTTGAGCATCTTTTCATGTGCTTCGTGGCCGTCTGTATATCTTCTTTGGAGAAATGTCTATTTAGATCTTCTGCCCATTTTTGGATTGGGGTGTTTGTTTATTTAATATTGAGCTGAATGAGCTGTTTATATATTTTGGAGATTAATCCTTTGTCCGTTGATTCGTTTGCAAATATTTTCTCCCATTCTGAGGGTTGTCTTTTCATCTTGTTTATGGTTTCCTTTGCTGTGCAAAAGCTTTGAAGTTTCATTAGGTCCCATTTGTTTATTTTTGTTTTTATTTCCATTACTCTAGGAGGTGGATCAAAAAAGATCTTTCTGTGATTTATGTCAAAGAGTGTTCTTCCTATGTTTTCCTCTAAGAGTTTTATAGTGTCCAGTCTTACATTTAGGTCTCTAATCTATTTTGAGTTTATTTTTGTGTATGGTGTTAGGGAGTATTCTAATTTCGTTCTTTTACATGTAGCTGTCCAGTTTTCCCAGCACCACTTATTGAAGAGACTGTCTTTTCTCCATTGTATATCTTTGCCTCCTTTGTCATAGATTAGTTGACCATAGGTGCGTGGGTTTGTCTCTGGGCTTTCTATCCTGTTCCATTGATCTATGTTTCTGTTTTTGTGCCAGTACCATATTGTCTTGATTACTGTAGCTTTGTAGTATAGTCTGAAGTCAGGGAGTCTGATTCCTCCAGCTCCATTTTTTTCCCTCAAGACTGCTTTGGCTATTCGGGGTCTTTTGTGTCTCCATACAAATTTTAAGATGATTTGTTCTAGTTCCGTAAAACATGCTATTGGTAATTTGATAGGGATTGCATTGAATCTGTAGATTGCTTTGGGTAGTATAGTCATTTTCACAATGTTATTAATTAATTAATTAATTTATTTTTGCTGCGTTGGGTCTTCGTTTCTGTGCGGGGGCTTTCTCTAGTTGTAGCAAGCGGGGGCCACTCTTCATCGCGGTGCGCGGGCCTCTCACTATCGTGGCCTCTCTTGTTGGGAGCACAGGCTCCAGACGCGCAGGCTCAGTAGTTGTGGCTCACGGGCCTAGTTGCTCCGCAGCATGTGGGATCTTCCCAGACCAGGGCTCGAACCCGTGTGCCCTGCATTGGCAGGCAGATCTCAACCCCTGTGCCACCAGGGAAGCCCTCATTTTCACAATGTTGATTCTTCCAATCCAAAAGCATGGTATATCTCTCCATCTGTTGGTATCATCTTTAATTTCTTTCATCAGTGTCTTATAGTTTTCTGCATACAGGTCTTTTGTCTCCCTAGGTAGGTTTATTCCTAGGTATTTTATTCTTTTTGTTGCAGTGGTAAATGGGAGTGTTTCCATAATTTCTCTTTCAGATATTTCATCATTAGTGTATAGGAATGCAAGAGATTTCTGTGCATTAATTTTGTATCCTGCAACTTTACCAAATTCATTAATTAGCTCTAGCAGTTTTCTGGTGGCAGTTTTAGGATTCTCTATGTATAGTATCATGTCATCTGCAAACAGTGACAGTTTTACTTCTTCTTTTCCAATTTGTATTCCTTTTATTTCTTTTTCTTCTCTGATTGTCGTGGCTAGGACTTCCAGAACTATGTTGAATAATAGTGGTGAGAGTGGACATCCTTGTCTCGTTCCTGATCTTAGAGGAAATGCTTTCAGTTTTTCACCATTGAGAATGATGTTTGCTGTGGGTTTGTCATATATGGCCTTTATTATGTTGAGGTAGGTTCCCTCTATGCCCACTTCCTGGAGAGTTTTTATCATAAATGGGTGTTGAATTTTGTCAAAAGCTTTTTCTGCATCTATTGAGATGATCATATGGTTTTTATTCTTCAATTTGTTAATATGGTGTATCACATTGATTGATTTGCGTATATTGAAGAATCCTTGTATCCCTGGGATAAATCCCACTTGATCGTGGTGTATGATCCTTTTAATGTGTTGTTGGATTCTGTTTGCTAGTATTTTGTTGAGGATTTTTGCATCTATATTCATCAGTGATATTGGTCTGTCATTTTCTTTTTTTGTAGTGTCTTTGTCTGGTTTTGGTATCAGGGTGATGGTGGCCTCATAGAATGAGTTTGGGAGTGTTCCTTCCTCTGCAATTTTTTGGAAGAGTTTGAGAAAGATAGGTGTTAGCTCTTCTCTAAATGTTTGATAGAATTCACCTGTGAAGCCATCTGGTCCTGGACTTTTGTTTGTTGGAAGATTTTTAATCACAGTTTCAATTTCATTACTTGTGATTGGTCTGTTGATATTTTCTGTTTCTTCCTGGTTCAGTCTTGGAAGGTTATACCTTTCTAAGAATTTGTCCATTTTTTCCAGGTTGTCCATTTTATTGGCATAGAGTTGCTTGTAGTAGTCTCTTAGGATGCTTTGTATTTTTGTAGTGTCTGTTGTAACTTCTCCTTTTTCATTTCTGATTATATTGATTTGAGTCCTCTCCCTCTTTTTCTTGATGAGTCTGGCTAATGGCTTATCAATTTTATCTTCTCAAAGAACCAGCTTTTAGTTTTATTGAGCTTTGCTATTGTTTTCTTTGTTTCTATTTCATTTATTTCTGGTCTGATCTTTATGATTTCTTTCCTTCTGCTAACTTTGGGTTTTGTTTGTTCTTCTTTCTCTAGTTTCTTTAGGTGTAAGGTTAGATTGTTTACTTGAGATTTTTCTTGTTTCTTGAGGTAGGCTTGTATAGCTAGAAACTTCCCTCTTAGAACTGCTTTTGCTGCATCCCATAGCTTTTGGGTCATCGTGTTTTCATTGTCATTTGTCTCTAGGTATTTTTTGATGTCCTCTTTGATTTCTTCAGTGATCTGTTGGTTATTTAGTAACATATTGTTTAGCCTCCATGTGTTTGTGTTTTTTACGTTTTTTCCCCTGTAATTCATTTCTAATCTCATAGCGTTGTGGTCAGAAAAGATGCTTGATATGATTTCAATTTTCTTAAATTTACTGAGGCTTGATTTGTGACCCAAGATGTGATCTATCCTGAAGAATGTTCCGTGTGCACTTGAGAAGAACGTGTAATCTGCTGTTTTTGGATGGAATGTCCTATAAATATCAATTAAATCTATCTGGTCTATTGTGTCATTTAAAGCTTCTGTTTCCTTATTTATTTTCATTTTGGATGATCTGTCCATTGGTGTAAGTGAGGTGTTAAAGTCCCCCACTATTATTGTGTTACTGTCAATTTCCTCTTTTATAGCTGTTAGCAGTTGCCTTATGTATTGAGGTGCTCCAATGTTGGGTGCATATATATTTATAATTGTTATATCTTCTTCTTGGATTGATCCCTTGATCATTATGTAGTGTCCTTCCTTGTCTCTTGTAACATTCTTTATTTTAAAGTCTATTTTATCTGATGTGAGTATAGCTACTCCAGCTTTCTTTTGATTTCCATTTGCATGGACTATCTTTTTCCATCCACTCACTTTCAGTCTGTATGCGTCCCTAGGTCTAAAGTGGGTCTCTTGTAGATAGCATATATATGGATCTTGTTTTTGTATCCATTCAGCAAGCCTGTGTCTTTTGGTTGGAGCATTTAATCCATTCACGTTTAAGGTAATTATCGATATGTATGTTCCTATGACCATTTTCTTAATTGTTTTGGGGTTTTTTTTGTAGGTCCTTTTCTTCTCTTGTGTTTCCCACTTAGAGAAGTTCCTTTAGCATTTGTTGTAGAGCTGGTTTGGTGGTGCTGAATTCTCTTAGCTTTTGCTTGTCTGTAAAGCTTTTGATTTCTCCATCAAATCTAAATGAGATCCTTGCTGGGTAGAGTAATCTTGGTTGTAGGTTCTTCCCTTTCATCACTTTAAGTATATCATGCCACTCCCTTCTGGCTTGTAGAGTTTCTGCTGAGAAATCAGCTGTTAACCTTATGGGAGTTCCCTTGTATGTTATTTGTCGTTTTTCCCTTGCTGCTTTCAATAATTTTTCTTTGTCTTTAATTTTTGCCAGTTTGATTACTATGTGTCTCGGCGTGTTTCTCCTTGGGTTTATCCTGTATGGGACTCTCTGTGCTTCCTGGACTTGGGTGGCTATTTCCTTTCCCATGTTAGGGAAGTTTTTGACTATAATCTCTTCAAATATTTTCTCTGGTCCTTTCTCTCTCTCTTCTCCTTCTGGGACCCCTATAATGCGAATGTTGTTGTGTTTAATGTTGTCCCAGAGGTCTCTTAGGCTGTCTTCATTTCTTTTCATTCTTTTTTCTTTATTCTGTTCCGCAGCAGTGAATTCCACCATTCTGTCTTCCAAGTCACTTATCCGTTCTTCTGCCTCAGTTATTCTGCTATTGATTCCTTCTAGTGTAGTTTTCATTTCAGTTATTGTATTGGTCTTCTCTGTTTGTTTGTTCTTTAATTCTTCTAGGTCCGTGTTAATCATTTCTTGCATCTTCTCAATCTTTGCCTCCATTCTTTTTTTTTTTTTTTTTAATTTTTTATTTATTTATTTTTAATTTATGGCTGTGTTGGGTCTTCGTTTCTGTGCGAGGGCTTTCTCCAGCTGCGGCAAGTGGGGGCCACTCTTCATCGCTGTGCACGGACCTCTCACCGTCGTGGCCTCTCTTGTTGCGGAGCAGAGGCTCCAGACGCGCAGGCTCAGTAATTGCGGCTCACGGGCCCAGCTGCTTTGCGGCATGTGGGATCTTCCCAGACCAGGGCTCGAACCCGTGTCCCCTGCATTAGCAGGCAGACTCTCAACCACTGCGCCACCAGGGAAGCCCCCGCCTCCATTCTTATTCCGAGGTCTTGGATCATCTTCACTATCATTATTCTGAATTCTTTTTCTGGAAGGTTGCCTATCTCCACTTCATTTAGTTGTTTTTCTGGGGTTTTTTCTTGTTCCTTCATCTGGTATATAGCCCTCTGTCTTTTCATCTTGTCTGTCTTTCTGTAAATGTGGTTTTTGTTCCACAGGCTGCAGGATTGCAGTTTTTCTTGCTTCTGCTGTCTGCCCTCTGGTGGTTGAGGCTGTCTAAGAGGCTTGATGGGAGGCTCTGGTGGTGGGTAAAGCTGACTATTGCTGTGGCAGTCAGAGCTCCGTAAAACTTTAATCCAGTTGACTGTTGATGGGTGGGGCTGGGTTCCCTCCCTGTTGGTTGTTTTGCCTGAGGCAACCCCACACTGGAGCCTACCTGGGCTCTTTGGTGGGGCTAATGGCAAACTCTAGGAGGGCTCATGCGAAGGAGTACTTCCCAGAACCTCCGCTCCCAGTGTCCTTGTCCCCACCGTGAAACAGAGCCAGCCCCCGCCTCTGCAGGAGACCCTCCAACACTAGCAGTTAGGTCTGGTTCAGTCTCCCCCAGGGTCACTGCTCCTTCCCCTGGGTCTCGATGCGCACACTATCCTGTGTGTGCCCTCCAAGAGTGGGGTCTCTGTTTCCCCCAGTCCTGTCGAAGTCCTGCAATCAATTCCCACTAGGCTTCAAAGTCTGATTCTCTAGGAATTCCTCCTCCCGTTGCCAGACCCCCAGGTTGGGAAGCCTGACGTGGGGCTCAGAACCTTCACTCCAGTGAGTGGACTTCTGTGGTATAAGTGTTCGCCAGTCTGTGAGTCACCCACCCAGCAGTTATGGGATTTGATTTTACTCTGATTGCGCCCCTCCTACCGTCTCACGGTGGCTTCTCCTCTGTCCTTGGACGTGGGGTATCCTCCTTGGTGAAGTCCAGTGTCTTCCTGTCGATGATTGTCCAGCAGCCAGTTGTGATTCTGGTGTTCTCGCCAGAGGGAGTGAGAGCACGTCCTTCTACTCTGCCATTTTGGTTAATCTCTTATTTATTTATTTATTTATTTTATGGATGTGTTGGGTCTTCGTTTCTGTGCGAGGGCTTTCTCTAGTTGCGGCAAGTGGGGGCCACACTCTTCATCGCGGTGCGCGGGCCTCTCCTTATCGCGGCCTCTCTTGCTGCGGAGCACAAGCTCCAGATGTGCAGGCTCAGTAATTGTGGCTCATAGGCCTAGTTACTCCATGGCATGTGGGATCTTCCCAGACCAGGGCTTGAATCCATGTCCCCTGCATTGGCAGGCAGATTCTCAACCACTGCGCCACCAGGGAAGCCCCCTGATGTGGCTTTAATTTACATTTCCCTGATGACTATTTATATTGATTATCTTTTCATACGCTTATTGGCCATTCATATTTTGTCTTTTAGAAGTGTCTATTCAAAGTCTTTTGATAATTAAAAAAAATTGTGTTCTTTGTCCTGTTATTGAGTTGTGGATATTTTTTATTATGATACAAGTCCTTCATCATATATATATGTTGTGAATATTTTCTCCCAATCTGTGGCTTTCTCTTCTACTTTATTGACATGATTTTTTTTAAATTAATCAATTATTTATTTATTTATTTTTGGCTGTGTTGGGTCTTCGTTTCTGTGCGAGGGCTTTCTCTAGTTGCAGCAAGCGGGGGCCACTCTTCATTGCGGTGCGTGGGCCTCTCACTATCGTGGCCTCTGTTGTTGCGGAGCACAGGCTCCAGACGCGCAGGCTCAGTAGTTGTGGCTCATGGGCCTAGTTGCTCCGCAGCATGTGGGATCTTCCCAGACCAGGGCTCGAACCCGTGTCCCCTTGCATTAGCAGGCAGATTCTCAACCACTGTGCCACCAGGGAAGCCCTGACATGGTTTTTGATTAGCAGAAGTTTTACATTTTTTTGAAGTTCTATTTATTAATTTTTTCTTTTATGATTAATTCTTTCTGTATCCTCCCTAAGAAATCTTGGCCTAACCTGAGGTTGCAAAGGTATTAGTCTATGTTTTCTACTAGAAACTTTATGGTTTAGCTTTATTCAAGTTAATTTTTTTTGTATGGTGTAAGATAGGAATCAAAGTCTTTTTATGTGAATATTTATTTGTTTCAGCACTATTTGTCGACAACAAGACTTTCCTCATTGAATTTTTGATGCACTTGCTGAAAAATAATTTGATCTTTATATGTATGATCTACTTGTAGACTCTGTTTTCTTCCATTAACCTACTTATGTGTTCACTAATACCACAATGTTTTGAATACTATAGTTGTATAGTAAATCTTGAAATCGGCTGGTGTTAGTCCTCCAACTCCATTCTTCCTTTTCAAAGTTGTTTTAGCTGTTTTGGCTATTCTAGGGTTTTGTTTGGTTTTGTTTTAATTTCGTTTTACATTTTAGAATCAGCTCATCAAAAAAAATTTTTTTTTTTTTTTAGTGAAAAGCCTGCTGGGATTTGATTGGATTTCATTGAGTTGTCATTCAAATGAGTTGTCATTTTAGAATTGAGTCTTCTAATCTATGAATGCAGTATATTTTCCCACTTATTTAGAACTCCTTTATTTTTTCTCAGTGATGTTTTTAAAAGATTAGTGTTGAGATCTTGTGCATCTTTCTTTAAATTTATCCCTAAGTAATATGGTTTTTTAATGCTGTAGTAAATGGTATTATTTTAAAATTTTATTTTCCAATTGTTTGTTGCTAGTATATAGAAATACCGTTTTTTTTGTATATTGAGATTGTATCATACAACATTGTTAAATTTGTTTACTAGTTCTAGTAACTTTTAAAAATAAATTCTTTGGGACTTTTTATGTGTACAGCTATGAATAAAGACAATTTTACTTCTTCCTTTTTAATGTTTATGACTTTTAGTTTTCTTACCTTATGGCATTGGCTAAGATTTGCATTCCAATAGTAGATAAAAATGTTGAGGATGACATTCTTGTTTTTGATCTTAGAGGGAAAGAGTTCAATATTTCACTATCAAGTATGATGTTAGCGATAGTTTTTTTCTTATTATTTATTTTTTAAAATTGTGGTGAAATATACAGACCAAAACATTTATTATCTTAACCATTTTTTAAGTGTACAGTTTAGTGCCGTTAAGTACCACACTAGTATTGTTATGAAACCATCACCACCATCCATCCACAGAACTCTTTCTATCTTGCAAAAATGAACCTGTAACCATTAACAGTATTTCCCCATTCTCCAGAGTCTGGCACCCACCATTCTACTTTCTGTCTCTATGAATTTGGCTAATTTAGGTATCTCATATAAGTGGAGTCATGCTGTATTTGTCCCTTTGTGGCTGACTTCTTTCACTTACCATACTGTTTTCAAGGTTGATCCATGTTGTAGCATGTCAGAATTTCCTTCCTTTTTGAGATGGACTAATATTCCATTGTTTGTTATGTACCACATTTTGTCTATCCATACATCTGTTGATGGATACTTGGGTTGCTTATAGCTTTTAGCTATTGTGATGTTGTGAATAATGTTGCTATGAATATGGAGTGTACAAATAGCTCTTCAAGTCCCTATTTTCAGTTCTTTTGGGTATATAGCCAGAACTGGAATTGCTGGATCATATGGTAATTCTATTTTTAATTTTTTGAGGAACCACCATACTGTTTTCCACAGTGGCTATATCATTTTACAATCCCATGCAGCAGTGTACAAGCGTTCTGATTTTTCTGCATCCTCCTATTTTCTGTGTTTTTGATAGTATCACACACACCCAATAGTATCTCATTGTGGTTTTGATTTGTATTTCCCTAATGATTAATTCTGTTGAATGTATTTTCATGTGCTTATTGGCCATTTGTATATCATCTTTGGAGAAGTACCTATTTAAGTCTTTTGTCCATCTTTTAATCAGGTTTTTTGTTGTTGTTATTTTGTTTTTTGTTTTTTTAGTTTTAAGATTTCTTTATATATTATGGATATTACCCCTTATCAGATATATGATTTGCAAATATTTTCTCCCAATTTATGATTGCCTTTTCACTGTTGATTGTGTCCTTTCATATACAGATGTTTTAAATTTTGATGTAGTACAATTTACTTATTTTTTCTTTTGTTGTCTGTGCCCTTGGTGTCATAGCCAAGAAATCATTGCCAAATCCAATGCCAGGAAGCTTTTCCCCTTTGTTTTCCTCTAAAAGTTTTATGTCTTACATTTAGGTCTTTGATCTATTTTGAGTTATTTTTTGTATAATATGGTATACGATGACGTTCACATTCATCCTTTTGCATGTGGATATTCAGTTTTGCCGTCACTGTTTGTTGAAAAGATGGTCCTTTCCTCATTGAATAGTCTTGGCAACCTTGTTGACAGTCATTGACCATATAGGTGAGGGCTTATTTCAGGGCTTGCTGTTCTGTTTCTTTTGTCTATATGTCTGTCTCTATGCCACATTGTTTTTTTTTGTTTGTTTGTTTTGTTTTGTTTTAAGTTATGTATGTTTCAAAAACTGTGGATTTAAAAAATTATTTATTTATTTATTTGGTTGCACTGGGTTTTAGTTGCAGCAGGTGGGCTCCTTAGTTGTGGCATGTGAACTCTTAGTTGCAGCACGCATGTGGGATCTAGTTCTCTGCCCAGGGATCGAAACTGGGCCCTCTGCATTGGGAACGTGGAGTCTTGGTAATTCAACTTGGTAATATTTATTGTAGATTTTTGTGATTATGTTCAAAAGAGTCAAAGCCTATATCCTTAACCTCAGTGTCATTTTGGACATGTTCGCTTTTACTTGTGTGAGTTTTTATTAGTTTTTTGTGTAGTCTTACACCAACTAACTGGTTTTCTAGATAGGTTTAGGCACTCTCCTTCTGCTTCAAATTTGAAGTCTCCATCTAGTGGTCTCTTCTGAGAGCACAGTGGTGGGAGGCTGTGATGATGTATTGGCATTTATTCCCACTTAGTCCACTAGGTGGCAACAGGCCCTAACTGAAGGGCCAAGAGCAAGCAATCAGACCGAAAAACGGAAAACAATGCTTGTAAAACTCATAATTAAACGGAACAGAAAACCAAGATTTTCTGAAAAGTAATACTGCTAGCCCTCAAGATATGAGAGACGGAGTGAGCCTTTAGCTCATTCTAAGAGCATGTTTGGAAACTCTAATTAATATTATATGGGAATCCATTCTGCTGCCTTCCTTCCATTGCCTCTCAAACTTCAAAATCTTGGCTTATTCAGTGGCTATCCAGTTGCTTTTTTTTTGAATATTGGGGGATGGGGGGGAAAGGTGATAGAGCTGACCGTTAATGCAAAGAGATCTGAGTTTGGGGAGTCGGGGCAAGAAGGATGTGCTCTTATATCCAAGAGCTGATAATCTACTTCCAAGGACACTGCAAGAAGAGGCATCAATAGCTCCCTGCTGTCCCTTGGGTCTGAGACTTCTTTCCTTGGGCGTGAAGAAGAGTTTTTGTGAATGTTATAGTCGAAGTGTGGGTTTCCCTTATAAAAATGGAAATTGGGAGAACAGAAATTTTCCTGAACGAGGATTTGTTTAAGATAGTAGTGAAGGAAGAAGGTCGTTTAAGGGGATGTAAGATTCTAAGAAGCTATGAATAGAATTATCAGGCTGTGAAAGTTAAAAGATGATGGGTGGGGTGAGTTTCTAATGCTCCCTGAAGTAGTTAAGAAGAGAAAAGGTTTGGGAGGACAACTAGGCTGGAAGCAGAGTGACCTGGCAGCCTGTTGCAGCTTGCTTGATTATGGCAATGGATGCCAACTTTTTTGACCTCAGTGACTTATGTAGGTTAGGAACACAGCTGACTTAGGCAGGACCCCATTATCTACTTAACCTTCCTATTCCTGCTTTCCAGTTGAAAATTCATTGACAGTGGACTATTACGTGCAAATAAATTTGGAGGGAGGATGATAAATGTGCATTAGCAATTGAGGTATGGTTCATATTTGAAACATGGCATATACATGTCGAAGTCTAATTACAGTACTAGAAAATTTTTAAATAAGCATACTGTTGGTGTACTATGATACACAGCATGTATCAAACTAATTTGAAAACAGTGATGCTGAATGAGTCATAATGAAGATTAAAAAGCAAGAATAACAGTAATTGAAAACTACCACTAATTCCCTCAACAGTGATAATGGAGTTCAGAGAACGGCAAGATTTCCAGTTGATTTTATGTGTGTGTTTGCAGTAGGATCTTTGCACCATTGCCACCCATTTTGTGACAGCCAGGCTTATTAGTAGAATGCTAAAGAGTCTCTTGTTACTTTTAGTTTATAAACACCAAATTTTATTGACAGTCCATTAACAAGTTACTTATAGCCTTTATTCATAAGTAGACATGAACTGAACATCAGTCCCTCATAAGATGGATGAAAGTTGGATTAATATACCATGAGGATCCTTTAAATTCATACCTTGAGAATCATGGGGCTAAAAGATTGGGAAGGAGGAGGAGAAGGTAGAAAACAGCCACAGGCTAGCTAGAAGAAGGCTCAGTGCAATGGGCCTTTGGAGCTAGGTGTGAAATAGAAAAAATGTATGTCTTCTGTGACTTAAAGCAAAATCTCACCATTGTGTGTGTGAATGTGTGTCTTCACTATGTATGCGCAGATGTTTATGATAATGGCTCTAATACTGTTGATAGAATTACTACTCATGTGATCAGTTCTATTGACAGAATTATTTGTTACGTGAGTCTAACAACAAATGATTCTTCTAGGAATTGTTTTTCCTTATGTTGAAGGGTAATCGAGAAGGAAGTAAAATCCTTTATGTAATGATTTTGTGCTGGGATTTTTGTTGATTTTTTTTCGTGTGTGCATTATTCAGCATCTCAGTTGTCCAAGAATTTTTCAACATAACTAAGATGCAATAAAAGCCAGGCCCTAAACATCATTTTCATCAAGATAATCTTAACTGTGAAATCTAGTCTCTGTCCCTTTGTTTCTCTCTGTCTCTCTTTCTCTTTGTGAGAGATTTTGTTAGACAAAAACTTAAAATTAAAATACCTTAGTCACCCTTTCCTAATCATGATAATTTTGACCCTTAATTATCTTTCACCAAAAATATATTCTCAAGTTTTATAAGTTAAGTCTGACCAGTTAGTTTCAACCTCTGACCTTTGTTTTCTCTTTTGAAATACCTTGGATAAAAATATCACCGAGCAAACAAACCTCAAAAGCAACATTGGTAAATTAGTGGAAATGATCCTACAAATGCAGATGAAAGGTAACAGGGTAATTTGAAAAGCTTCAAAAGTACAGTGGAACTAGAAACAAGTTTGGAAGAAATAGATGTTGATTGGGAGTTGATACGGCTGCTCACATGTTAGTGATGTAGTGCTGTCATGTGAAAAGATTGCTGCCTGGCAGGAATTACTCTTGATTAGTTTTCTTGATATACTTGGTGCCATTTAGATCCTAAATATTAGTGATATGATTTTTACCTATTGTTCAGTATGTACAAGTTTAATCAAGCTATTATAGAAAAGAGCTACCTTTAGTGGGGCTTGCCATATGTCAGATGCCGTGCTAAGCACTTTATTCTCACCTTATATAATCCCCATCACAACCCGATGTAGTAGGTGGTAGTTCCCAGATGAGAAGCTAAGGCTAAAAGGTTAAGACCACACTGCCTTTCATTCCCTGTTCATCATAGCCAAAGAAAACTTTAGAGCTTTGAGAATATGATCTAGTCTTAGAGGTTTGTAAAGAAACTTGGCATAGTCAGAAAAACATGAGTTGAACACAGGGAGGTGTATTATGGTGAAGTAACACACGAAAGTGTGTGCACAGTGCTGGTGCCTGGGAAATATAGACTGGTAGCAAGGGAGGAAAACCAGAGGTGTTGACTCAAGTAGTTAAATTGTAAGAAAGACACTCTCCTTAAGCTAGTTTAAAATGGGGACATTGGTGGAAAATACAGGGTTTCTCTTGGGGCCCAAGGAGGGAGCATTCAGTTGGATTTCATGAAGGAGCAAGACCAGGATTTCTTTCCCATCTCTTTGTGGAGGCTTATCTCTGCTTCTCTGGTGCTTCTGTTTCATATTTCACTTCTTGTTCAGACTGATACTCTTTGCTTCTGTGTCCATGATGGAAGATGACTACCCCTGATTTGCCCTGCCTTGTCATGTCTTTCCAGCACCCATGCTCAACACAGACTAACTGAAGCATTTGTGTTCAAATCTTAAATACTCAGGAAAGAGCATAAACCCAGCTTGGTGTCCAGATATCCATTTACCTGGGGCTATGGCCACTGACTATTCAGTAGAAGCTGCAGGTGCATTCTAAGGAGAATATTAATAGAGCAGACAAATTTTCTGATATGATAGTTTCAGTCAGGAAACAGGTAGCATGGAGATTGTAGACACTCCTCATTAAGTCCGGTATTTGAGGGATAGTGCAAAGGTAGGGCAAATTCAGGGGCATGGTTGATTAGGAATTATTTGCTAGCCCTGGGGTGGGAAAGGATGGGGATCTGGCAACTGCAGTGAAAATCCAGGCATTAGGTGATGCTTGAAGTTTGGCAAGTAGAAAAGATACTTTCAAACCACTCAGTTATTGGCTGGGAGTTATAAGCGTGCTGATGGCTTAATTGCAGTGGCCAGGGCCGCTTGTAGCCCTCAGTGTACCTCACTGCATAACACCTATTTGAGTACCTACCTGGTGACAAGATCTGAGGCTGTCCAGGTACTCTCACCCTAGCCATGATTGGCTCTGGGGCTGGTTCAGATTGTATACACACATAGAAGGTACTAGTGACTCCAACAGTTAGGGCTTTTGGTAGTGGAAACTGAAGATAAATCTTTGATATTCAAGTTTTTGTATTGTTGCCTTTGGGATTTGAAAATCATTCCAATATTCCAGAGTGACTTTATTCCTCTGCCTTCCTCAGGAAGTTTTTCCTCCTAAGTGTATTTTGGGATTGAGTTGTATTTGAGCAGTTTGTTATGGTACTTGGGTCTGATTTCAGGAAAATAGACTGGAATTCAGACTAGCTGTTTGGCTTCACCAAGATTAGGATTTTATCACTTGTGAGATTTGTAAAAACATATCTGAGGAGGAGATCCATTTCTGGCATGAGTGAGTGAGCAGGTCAACACAGCCTGTCCCCAAAAAGCAACTGTAAAGCTGAATAAAACTATCAACAATAACCATAGGCTTATAACAAATTGAGAAGTAATCAACCAACTTACCATAGCTCACGTTTATTGAATACTCCATGCAGAATATACATTCTTTTCAAGTACACATGAAACAGTCTCTAAGAGTATTCTGGGCCATAAAATAAGTCTAATAAAATAAAGGTTAAAAAGCCCCACATGATCATCTGAGTAAGACACAGGAAAAACATTTGACAAAATTCAATACCCATTCATGATCAAAATCTCCCAACAAACTAGGAATAGAAGGCAACTTCTGCAATTTGACCAAGGGCATCTATGAAGAGCCTAAAGCTAACATAATACTTAATTGGGTAAATATAAGTACCTTTCCCCTAAGATTGGGAATAAGGTAGGTAAGAATGTGCTCTTACTACTTCTTTTCAACATTCACTGGAGGTTCTAGCTAGTACAGTAATGTGGGGGTTAGGGAGGAAGGCATCTAAATTGGATGTCTTAAAACTGTTTTTATTCATAGGTGACATAATCCTATATATAATCCTAAATAATTCACACAAAAAAAAACGCAAAACAAGTAGAACTAATTGAGTTTAGCAAGGTCACAGGATACCAGATCAATATACAAAAATCAGTTGTATTTTTATAGCTAGCAACGGTCCAAAAATGAAAGTGAGAAAACAATTCCATTCACGATTGCATCAAAAGAATAAAATACTTAGGAATAAATTTAACAAAAGAAGTATAAGATTTGTACACTAAAAACTAAAATATTTCTGAGAGAAGTTTACAAAGACCTAAATAAATAGATTGTGGCTCTGATGGACTGTCTATGCTGGTGACACATATATACAGAAAAATGCCTGCATTCAGCCCCAGGTTATAGATTAATAACCTCAGCTAGACATCTTGCAAATACGTGCTTCTGGTTGACAAGTAGGTGAGAGTTTGGGGAGTGAGGGAATCTTATCTACTAAAAGTGGGGATAAGCCATGGAGTAGTACCGTCAAAGACCAGGATGCATTGGGCTGTACTGCTGTGTGCTGTTTGCAGCACATTTTTTCACTGTGCTCTCTCTGAGGCCTCACAACAATACTGTTAAGATAGGAGAGGTATACTTAGTCTCTTTTCATGGAGAATTAAGGCTTAAGAGGTGACTCACTTGTCCAAGAACACATAACCATGGTAGAAATTGGAATTAAATTCAGGTTTTCTAACTCCATACTATCCCAAACCATTTATTTCTTTTTTACTCTACTGTTTTGCCTCAGCTATTTACAGTTGTCCCTCGGTATCCACAGGAATTGATTCCAGGATCCTCCTTGGACACCAGAATCCGAGGATGCTCAAGTCCCTTATATAAAATGGTGCAGTATCGTTGGTCCTCCACATCTTGGATACGGAGGACCCACTGTACTGGGAAGAGAAGAGAAAGGGGCATGTGATTTTGATTGATTGTGCATGTATTTTTCAGTAGATTTAGTTAGTCTGAAGAGTAGGAGGGGAAGTTGGGCTACAGTGTAAATTCAGGGGTTCTATAGCAAGTATAATCAAGATAGCTTTGTCCTGATATCTGGTAGATATTAAAATTATACCTGCGTTGGAACTGTACTTTATGGCACAGATGGTTTGAAGGTATCCTATGCTTACTTCAAGGAGTTTCATAAGTTATAAACATAATTGTGTCATAAAACATAAGGGAATTCATTTGGCAACCATTTATGGAATGACTATTCCATGGCAGGCCCCTTGCAAGATTTGGGATCACCCAGTTGGATCCTATTGAGATACAGCCTGAGAGGAGAACAGAAGTAGGCTGGAATTTGCTTTGTAATTTTCATTCTCTGAGGCTGATGTGTCTGTCTTCCAAAGTGACCACTTCAACCATGGACCTGGAGCCCTTTACTTTCCACTGTCCCTGCAGCTGTGCTTTCTACAGGCACCCTTTCTTAATAAAAATAGCCCGTCTTTTCTTCCTTTCCCTCTGTGGATTCTTCCATATGCTTTTCAGCCAAACATAGGTAGATCTTGCACCTAAAAGAAATCTTTGCTTTTTAAAAAAAGGCATTTAAATAATTTTTCTTAATTGTAGAAATAGTTCATATTTATTGCCAAACACTTGGAAGATATAGATGAGTTGTAAATGATAAACTTAAAAATCACCTTTAATTCTACAACTTGGAGATTTCAACTGTTAACATATTTGCTTCCAGTCTGTTTGAACTTCGTCACTATCTTTTCTGTTTGAGCCAGTTACAAGATGGCTCTAATCCTTTGACCTGGAAAGACGGCCACAATGTTTTAAGTGAAAAAAGGTTACGGAAAATTATGTGTAATTTGTGATATTTTCTCTAAATATAAATACATATATTAATATTTTAAATATCTCTGAAATATCTGGAAGAATAATACACTGAACAGAATGATGCGGGGGGGCAACTGGTGGACTTTAGTTTTCTCTTTTGTATGAGTTTTTCAGTAACTACGTAGTACCCCCCCAAAAAAAAATCTATTTGAAAAACAAAAAGCAACCAAAACCAAAAGCTAAAATGCCTTTTTGAGATATCCTTTTCATTCTGTCTATTCCTGCTGCCTCCCTTTTAGCTTAGCTCTTTTGCGCAACAGATTTCTATTTCTTTTTGTCTCAGATCTCTCCTTCCTTCCTCCTACTTCATCTGCTTGGTGAATCTTCCCAAAGTCTTGCTTTCATTATCTCCTTGCAGAGCTAACCATTTAAAGTGGCTTCCTGTTGCACTAATTCTAAACTTTTCTGCCTGGCTCACAAGACTGTCTGTAATTTGTCCTTTTACTTTTTCAGTGCACCCAAACAATCTCTGAACTATTCTGCTCTTGTCCACTATACATGCCACATATTTTCTCTGTTGCAGGTATTTATTTACAAGTCCCGTCTGCAGGAAACACCCTCAAACTCACATAATTTCTCCCTTCCTGTAGCACTTAGTTTTATCCAATAGAAACTATAGAGGATTTTGGTGGCTAAAATATGTAATTTTTTCATTGGCATATATAGAGACTACTGATTCTCTGGGTAAATAAATGGCATGCTTGTTTAGTTGTACATTTTTCAAAGAACATGTCAGACATTCTTTTTATTTTTTTGGCTGCGTTGGGTCTTTGTTGCTGTGCGCAGGCCTTCTCCAGTTGTGGCGAGTGGGGGACACTCCTTGTTGCGGTGCGTGGGCTTCTCACTGCGGTGTCCTCTCTTGTTGCAGAGCATGGGCTCTAGGTGTGCGGGCTTCAGCAGTTGTGGCTCACGGGCTCCAGAGCGCAGGCTCGGTAGTTGTGGTGCACATGGGCTTAGTTGCTCCGTGGCATGTGGGATCTTCCCGGACCAGGGCTCGAACCCATGTCCCCTGCATCGGCAGGCGGATTCTTAACCACTGTGCCACCAGGGAAGTCTTGTCAGACATTCTTTTCTAATGTTTTCAGAAATTTGGAAATAATTGGTAGTTGAAAATAAATACCTATAGGATGCATGGCATCCTGAAAAAGAGCAATATGTGAATTACCTCCTATGTGTCCACCAGTATGAAAGAAAGAAAAGTTTTTGATTTCTATAAAGGCTTCTTGGGTGGGACAGTCATCTGAATTTAACCTTGTTCATTCATTATGTTCTTTTTTTTTTTTTTTTTTTTTTTTTTTTTTAAAGTTTATTGGAAGAGCCAAGTACATGCGGAAAGACTCACAGACGAACTCAGAGAGAGAGTCACGCCTTTGGGAAGATTATTTATTTATTTATTTATTTATTTTTGGCTGTGCTGGGTCTTCGGTTCGTGCGAGGGCTTTCTCTAGTTGCGGCAAGTGGGGGCCACTCTTCATCGCGGTGCGGGGACCGCTCTTCATCGCGGTGCGCGGGCCTTTCACTATCGCGGCCCCTCCCGTTGCGGGGCACAGGCTCCAGACGCGCAGGCTCAGCAGCTGTGGCTCACGGGCCCAGCTGCTCCGTGGCATGTGGGATCTTCCCAGACCAGGGCTCGAACCCGTGTCTCCTGCATTAGCAGGCAGATTCTCAACCACTGCGCCACCAGGGAAGCCCCATGTTCTTTTTTTTTTAAACGAAACTCTAATGGCTGCTTTCTTTCTTTTTTTTTAAATTTATTTTATTTACTTTGGCTGCGTCGGGTCTTAGTTGCGGCATGTGGGATCCTCGTTGCGGCATGCGGGATCTTTCGTTGTGGCGCACGGGCTCCAGAGCATGGGCTCAGTAGTTGCGGCACGTGGGCTGTCTAGTTGTGGCATGAGGGTTCAGTAGTTGCACCATACAGTCTCTCTAGTCGTGGCATGCAGGCTTAGTAGTTGTGGAGCGCGGGATTAGTTGCCCTGCGGCATGTGGGATCTTAGTTCCCTGACCAGGGATCGAAGCTGTGTCCCCTGTGTTGTAAGTCGGATTCTTAACCACTGGACCACCAGGGAAGGTCCCATTCATTAGGTTCTTTAGGTAGTTTTTAGTTTTTGAGAGAACATAAACTGAAGTGCATCTGTTTCTATAAAACATCAGACACAATTTGATGTGTTTGGCTGCCACAACATGGTGCCAACTTTTATTCACTCTGTAGAGAGTTACTCAATAGCAACATAAGTATGGCTATATTTTTCTGTACTCAGAAGACTAGTGGCAGTATCAGATGGTGACACAGAAGTTTGGGCAATAGTTGAGAAGTGGATGGCATGAAGTGTGGTGGTCAGAATCCAGTGTTAAGTTGCTGGGCTTGGCTTTGCTTCAAACCAGCCTTCGGTGGCTCTAAATACCTGGTGAACTTGTTATAATAAAATACGGATCGTAGGGCCCTACCTCTGATCTGGGGTAGAACTCAGGAACCTGCATTTTTAAAAGCAACTCTAGATGATTCTGATGTACAACCAGGTTTGGGAAACACTGGCCTGAACCCCATATTTTTCCTGAATTCTCATCATTTTTAAAAAATACATACATAAATAAATAAATAAATAAATAAATTTATGCATGCATGCATGCCTGCGTTGAGTCTTTGTTGCTGTGCACGGGCTTTCTCCAGTTGCAGAGAGTGGGGGCTACTCTTCGCTGCGATGCGCGGGCTTCTCATTGCGATGGCTTCTCTTGTTGCGGAGCACGGGCTCTAGGCGTGCGGGATTCAGTAGTTGTGGCACGCGGGCTCAGTAGTTGTGGCGCATGGGCTTAGTTGCTCTGTGACGTGTGGGATCTTCCTGGACCAGGGCCTGAACCTGTGTCCCCTGCATTGGCCGGTGGATTCTTAACCACCACGCCACCAGGGAAGTCCCAATTCTCATTATTTTTCGCATTTTTCTTTTGGCTTTGATTTGTCTTTTTAGTTCTTGTCTCACTACACCTGCACTTCACCTTCCTTCCTACCCCTGAGAAAAAAAATTTCAGAAGGCTAAGTTGACAAGCCTCTTCTCCTGCTGCCTTATTTAATTTGACTTTTGCTATGAGAATCTGTTTCTATCTCAGACTTATGTGTATGATAAATTATTCATGACCAAGGCATTTGTTTTCCTGTCATTATCATGAAAGATTTAGTGGTTTATCTTATTTTAAAGGATTCAGAGAGTCGATACTACATTTAAATTTTTGCTAAGAGAAATGAAGTGAATCTCCCATCTCATTTGTTTTTTTCTCTTAATTGAGGGATGTGGGTTGCAAAGGTCAGAATGAATGGACCTTATAGTTTTGGTCAAAAGAGAATATTTAAATATATTTGAACAATAATAACCAGGGTGTTCATACTAAGGCATATAACTGTATAGTTAATATAACAATATAACAAGATTGTTGTGGAAGGCTATCTGTAATGTATATCTGAGTGAAAAAGCAGATTGTGTGGGAGTAAGTATACAATGAGGTAGTTTTGGGGAGTTCCCTGCTGGCCTAGTGGTTAGGATTCTGGGCTTCCACTGCTGTGGCCTGGGTTCAGTCCCTGGTCAGGGAACTGAGAATCCTGCAAGGCATGCAGTGCAGCCAAAAAAATAAAAAATAAAATAAAATAAAATAAAATAAAATGAGGTAGCTTTTGTTTTAAGCCATGCTCCAAAAAACCACAAAGTTGTGGTATGTATCTATTTATATGTTCATGGATAAAGGTCTTTAAGGAAATAAAATATTTAGTTTACTTATACTTATCCTTTTAATGATAGATAATACAATAAATAGTTTGTTATAATTATATTTATTATTTTAAACAAGTTATTAAACTGATTTATTATAGTTATAGGTGATTTCCATTGAGGAAATGATTGCAGATGATGAGGAAAGGGATTTTCAGTTTTTATTTCTTATTTGAATTTTAAATAATGAGCATGTGATTCTTTTTAATTTAAAAATTATGAAACATTGTTTTTTAAAATATGGTATGATGTTTATTCTTTCTATAAAATATTTCCTTAATTCTAGAACATTGTTTTTTTAAAAAGATAAAGGTGGGGGGGAAGAAAAATATTAGGAATTTAGAGGGCTTACTCTGTATTAGAACCAAAGCCTTTAGCCAGTACATTGGAGACAGCAGCAGCTCCCACCCAGCACAGTAGCTGATACACTTGGGGTGATTCTCTACACACGATTTTCCTTCCCTTGGGTTGTTTGGTCCGCAGTTTGCATTCATTGATCAGTGAGTTGATTCAGAGTCAAACCCACCGACAGCAATGAATGTTGAGTGCAGCCATCAGTGTTTCAAGTTGGTGGAGTTGCCTTGGCCTGTCCCAACTCCTGGCTCTTCTTTTCCACGCTGGATTTTTGAGGTCTGGTTCTGGCATCTCTCTTAGTAACCAGCTGTTGAGGATCCACATAATTATAGATAACATTGACAGTAGAGCTGGGAGGTTCTTAAAGATGGAGAAACTGTGGTTCAGGGAAGGGAAGGAGCTCTTGGAAAAGCTAACGGGTAGCTCTGTGACTACACAGGCAGTGCTTGCATACTGGTAGGTATAAACAAGAGCTGAGGATCCTATTTCTTTCTCTCTGTTTTGAACTGAGAATTACGAGTGCCTTTCAAAGTAAATTAGCACAGATTATGCTTTGGATTAAATAATAATAATAGCTTACATTTATTGAGCATTTTTTGTGTGCTAGGAATACAAAGCACTTTATATATTATCTTATTGAATCTCAAAACTCTATGAAGTAGGGATACTTATTATCCCCCATTTTATACATGAGAAAACTGAGACTCGGACACTTGCCCAGGGTCACACAGCTAGTTAGGGAGTTCTGAGCCAAGATTCATCCCAGATCCTTCTGACTCTAGACGTGACTTTTTACTTGAATTTAACGAACATTTAAATCAGCTTATGTGTGGATGGAAATGGTGAGGCAGTTGCTGCTTTCAAACAGCTCGTATTCTAATGGGGCTGTCAGAACTTAACCACATTAACTGTAATTGGAGGTAGAATGTGTTAAGAACTGTGCAGACATTGGACAGTTCTGTGCTATTTTTGCTTATTAAATCCTCTCCTTGTCCCTAATTAAAGGTTTTGAGGGGACATGGGAGAAATGGCTGTAAAATACTTAATTGGATTTTACTCCAAAATGAAATACATGTTTTTAATAAATCTCTTCTTGCTACATCCAATTTCTCACCAGAATGGCCTATTTCTAGGAGACATTTAAAAACATTAGGTATTATCATGGAGCTTTCCTTATCTTGTTGAAATGAAACACTTGTTTGTCGAAAACACAACAAAAAGCAAGGAACAATGGGCAAGAGAAATAGAGGGGAGCTTTTAAAAAATTAACTGGACCACCTTTGGGGGATGGGGGGCGGGACTGGTTTTGGTGATCTAATGTGATATGTGAAGGCACAGCATGCTCCTTTGCTTCAGGAAATATAGTGTTGTCTATAAGGACCCCAAGGTACAGTCAACGGTCGGTGGTTTTTTCAAATCCCAAACTCACCGACAGCGTTGAATGTTCCTTGGAGTCCTCTGAAGACTGGGTCCTGGCCCTGGCAGCCCTTCTTCAGCCTGCACCCATGTTTCAGGAGCCAATGAGCCTGAGAGACCACTGCTGATGGAGCCTCTCACATTCTTTTCCAGGTTTGAAGTTGCGAGTATTTAAGAAATCGCTTTGTGTACAGCGCAGAGCTAACCAACTTCAGGATTGTGAGGCTGCAGTTATTTATATATAAGCAGACTCAAATGGATATCTGAGAAAAGAGCTTTGAATAGTATTATTTTGTAATTCTGAAAATGTCAGATATCCCATTTTATAGTAGTACTTTAATTATTAAAGGGCAAGGATAAGAAAGAAATTAACATATATTGAGGACTTACTGTATACTGGGATTTATTTATTTTTATCTCCTTAAATTCTCAACGTATTTTGACCTCATGAAAAAACTGAGTCTTAAGTGATTTGCCCAAAGTTACATAGCCAGGAGCCAAGGTTGCAAGCTAGACCTTGAATACTGGACTTTATGATAGCAAAAACTCACTGATCGTACTGCCTCCTCCGTTGACCACCACAAAACTTACTGTTGTATATCTGGGGGCAGGACCTTCAGTGAGATCTAAGTCAAACAAGTAAACATTCTCTTCCTGTTTGCCTGTAATAATAGTAGGTGAAATGTTTCATAGAAGAAGATAAAAAAAATTGACCTTTATAATTGGTGATCTCTCTAGCTGAGATCCTGGATCACCAAGTTACCACAGAGGTTCAGGGGAAGTCTATTTTCCATATTGAAAAAGCAAAAAATAAAAACTCTACCACCTAATAGAAGCCTGTATTTCTCCTTAGTAAGGTCACAGAGAGTAACTAAAATGTCAGGTGTCTTAGCTTTTGGCAGAAATGGTATCAGTGCATTGTAGATATACTGGTTATTTTTTATTGCCTGTTGAATGTCCTTGATGAAAAATCTGGAAAATGAATTAACTACATGGAATTTTTCAGAATATAAGGTTTATAATGGGAGGGATCCAGGCATGCTCCATAGAAAAAGTGCTTACAGAACTGCTGGCTGAATTGAGGTTAATCTTTAATCCGGGATAGTTATTACCATTTGCTTTAAGTTTAAATATTAAAGGTTGACTGTTCTCAAATTCATTTTTAAACAGCCAAATGGTACACATTAAAAAAAAAATCAGCCACTGAGAATTTGGTTTGGATATAAACTGTTTACGTTCTACATCAGTTTAATTATCTCACCCCCTGTCAAAACACTTCAGTTAGCCAGCTTTGTTGAGTCCTCAGTATTATGACAGTAAATTGTATACAATCAACAACAAAAAATCAAGCAACTGTTACTGTGTGGTATTTTAAAAACTCCTTAATGGGTTTATTTTAAATGGTCTTCTCCTTGGCCTGATAATATAAAGAGAAGTCAGTGTCTTATTCCATTCTGATAAATAGTCAGGCTTTAAAAAAATACTGACCTCTGCTCCCCCAAACCATTAGATGTTTACAAAATACGCTTTCTTAAATTCATGGCATTCTAAAAAGAATGCTTTTCGTAGACTTGAAAAACTAGAGAAGAGTGAAAGGTTTCTAAAGTGACATAGGGGTGTTTCCCATTGTGTTTCAGACAATTAATTTTCAGGGCAATAAAGGCCTTCATTATCTTCATTCCTTCAATTTGCTTTAAATCCTTAAGTTTAGTTTTTATCATCAAGCAAGTTTAAGGCACGCATTGGATCTTTTCAGTGAGTTTGGCCAAGAGATGTATGTACTCAGTGCAGAAGTCTAGGGGTTAAAAAAGTTGAGGGTTAAATTAGATTATAGAAGCTACTACACATTTAATAAATTGGTCCAAATTAATAAATTGATTTAGACTGGTTTTGAGTTTGTCAAAACTCACCATGCCATCCTTTATTGTTTCACTTACCTCCTTTCTTTCCTTTTCCAGAGGTAACTACGAAATATTGTGAAACCCACATTGCTCTGAGTTGGAGATGTAAATGTTTTCATAGTCCTCTTGAGGCCTCTTGATATACTTGAAAGAAACAAGAAGCATAAATTTAATAAAACAATATGTATTTGAGAGATTAGTAGCATAGAAGGGGAGTCACTGTCTCAGGTGGCTGTCTGCCAATAACTTCCCAAGCACTATACAGGGAACATCTCTAGAAGTGTTTGAAGTAATGTTGCTATTCTTGAGGACAAAGTCTTAAGTTATAAAGATGACGACAAAATGTCAGCATGAATCCATGTTTCTCTTAGCCAAACTGCCAGTGTTCTGCTTCATCCTTCTCCTAACTCAACAGCAGAATCTTTTCTAGGAACCCTTTCTCCTACATACAGCCCTTGCCATCACCGAGCCCAGTGTCTACGCAGAGAACTAGACATAGACACAGCTGATGACAAAGAGGATGACTGCTGTGCTGACGAAATGGTATGAACTATGTTAAGGGAGAATAGAGAAAAGAAGGGTTAATTCTGCCTAGGAGGGAGTGCCAGGAAAGGCATATCTAAATGGTCACATCTGATCTGGGCCTTGAAGGTTTAGTTGAATCTTTACTAGACAGAGAAGGAAAGGTATTCCAAAACTCTGTACAGGAAATCCTAGAGGCAGGCAAGTTCAGATAATGGTGAATAGTATTGAGAGTAACCCCTCAGAGCATCAGTTAACTCATCTTTAAGATGCTGGACAAATAGCACTTGCTCTTCCTGTGCACACAGCTGTGAAAATCACAGGAGGTTATGTATGTGAAAGTAGCATGCAAATATAATTGGTAGGTCTCTCTTCTCATTGCTCTTGGTTTATATATGCTAAATAGAATAAATGAAGTACCTTATCATGATAGACTTCTCCAATTTGATTTTTATTTGGCTTTATTTTTTTTCCCTTTGAAGTGACCATAGTTTACATTTTTCATATATTAATTGTTTGGGGAAGCAATATTAAAAGAGCACAGACTTCAGAGCCAGAATCTTGACTTTGCAACTTAATAGCTATGGACCTTATTTAACCTCTTTGTTTCTCTGTTTTCTTATCTATAAAATGGAGATAATGATAGTATCTACCTCATAGGACTGTTCTGAGGACTAAATGAGGTAATACATGTCAGGTTTGTGTTTTTATATAAGTTATTTCAAAATGATTTAAATTGTTAAAATCATTTACAACTATTATTTACGTTACTAAATAAAATTGCGTGTTTTGCCCAGAATTTGGTTTCCAGTGCTTATACACTAATGTAAAAACCTTCTTTTATAATTAAAACAATGTCTGACTAGCTAATACATAATATACATATGTATATGTGTGTTTTAAGGACATTTTTGAAATTAATGCTCTGCCACTTTCTTTGTGACCTTATGTAAAGTTTTTATCTCCTATAAGCTTCAATTTCTTCAATCTGTAAAAATGAGAATAATGTTAGTACCTATCTCATATTGATTGTGAGGATTAAGTTAGATATATAATTTAAAACTCTGTGGAAAGCTATGGATTCTCTCCCTAAATACATGCACGTAAACACAAAAATTTGAAAGGAGTTTCATTTATGGAATCTAAGAACCCATCCATAGCCTCCCTACGAACTTCAGGATGAGAAATTCTGACCAGAGCTTTAGACCAAGATTTTGCAATCTATTGTCACTGGTGTAATATTGCTACTTTTGGAAATCTCAGTCTCCATCTTATTAGGAGTGGCTACTTGCCAGCAGTAGTGCAGACTCACCATCATCTAGTCACACCTTTCCCTATAGCATAACCTGTGCAGTATAACCTAGGACAATGATAACTATAAAGATGTAATATAATGATGGTCTCTGGAAGAGTGGATATTTAGACTTCATCAAGTGTTGTACTAATTGTAGGTACTAATCATTAATTAGTAACTCTGTGCTTGTACAGTTAGCAACTTTCTAAAATAAGTTGCCGGAAGAGAAGTTAACACAAATATTTGAATGAATTTATCTTATTTTGCAGCAGTTCCCTATCTCCTGCCTCCCTGCAACAACTTGCCCAGCAACCATTTGGTTTGGATCTGATTCCAGCACTTTGACTACTAATTCTGGCTTTAAGTTAGGCTGAAAAATTGTGTTGTTTCAAGGCAAAGGTTACAAAAGAGGCTGCTAAATTCAGAGTATTTACTTGAATATTAGGAAGGGGGGAAAAAAGAGTGTGCCAAAGATTGCAGTTGTATATGGAATTATTGGTCTTTATTATATTTAGCCTGCTTGAGGTTTTTACCAAGGAGTTGAGAGGTAGGAATAGAAACTTAAACTTAATAGCTTGGAATATTTTACTGTTTGACATGGCAACTTTATATCAGGTTTCTTCAGCTATTTCAGATGAGTCTAGAAGACAGGAGGTGGGAGGCCAACTCAGTGAGATAGCAGATTGGTCAAGTGCCAAAGGCATTATGGGATGCACACTTCAAAGCCTATCAGAATATTCTAGAGGCCACCTGAATTCTCCATCCCTTAATTACAGTGACTTCATGTGTTTTGAGGTATTACTATTTTAGATTATTTTGCAAACCCACTGGAAGCAGGACTCCGTTTTTCCATTGTAAATTAATTCACAGGATATCTGTAATCAGTGAACTCTTCTAAGTAACTCTGTACCAAGGATTGTTGTCTAGCTGAGATAAATGAGTACATAAATGAGTTAGGCGTTGAAAGTTGTAAAAGAAATAGGAACCCACATCATGCAGTAGCTAATATTCATGGGAATTAAGGAATGAGCTGGAAAGAATACTGTTTTATTACAGTGTGTGAAAAGTGTTGGAGGAGATTTTTGAGAGTCCTTTAGAGCAACAGGCATGTGTTTGCAACAACCAGTTAATGAAATAAACAAGAACAGTGATCAGAGGACTCAATCTTTCCTTTTTTATAATGAAATACTGTTGATGTATCAGTAATGTAGGACTTTGATTTCTCCTCTGGCCTATTTTAGTTTATTGGGTTAAAAATTTAATCATATGGTACTTTATGCTTTAAAAACTTGACCTCTATTGTTATAAAGTTTTTTATTGCCTCAGGTAGATTATAGCTTTGTGTTAAGGCATCATGAGTCACAAGTACTAACTAAGTATATTAATTCCATAACTTTTTAGTTATTCATAACATTTAGGGAAAATGCTTTTTAAATGTTGTTTTTCTTGACTGTTTCCAGCAAATAGTTGAATCTTTGCAAAATATGATGTCTTAAAAGTTTTATTTTTCTATGTATATTGTGTAGAAAAGCTATGCTTAGATCTACTTTCATAAATGAAATAGCAGTGTACTCGGTTGGGTAAGCTATTAATACTTGACATACTGCTCTTAGACTTATGTCTCCATTGCTAACCTGAAATTAGACAATCCTGATATTTGAGTGGGAATGCTAATAGTGGATAGGGAAAAACATTCTGGGATGAAAGAATAGAAAATAAGTTCCAGTCTATAGTTTTATAACTTTCAAAGCTACCAGGAGTCTTAGAGGTCATTTAGTCTAATGATTTCCAAACCTGACTTTGCATCAGAATTAAAAGTGGTGGTGGTGGGGAATATAGATTGCTAAAAATGCAGATTCCTAGGTATCACCCTAGACTCAGTAAATCAGATCCTTTAGGAATAGGTTCTGTAGTTTTCACAAGCCCTCGGAGGGTTCTGATATAGCCATTCCACAGACATTTGGGAATCTCTGATTTAGGCTAAGATCTTTCTTTAATAGATAAGGAAACAGATGTTGAAGGGAAATGAAGACCCCAAGTCACACAGTGAATCAAAATTGAAATCCTTGACTCTGTGTGTGTGCTTGCATTTGTGTGTTCACTTATACCACACTACCTGTCCACCATGAAAAAGCCAGTTTTTTGTGGATGTTTCCTAATGTCCTCTTGGGCATCTGCAGAGCACATAAGGTCATCTGCCTGGCAAGTCAAACATCTTAGCCTTAGGGAGGCACTCAGAACTAGTGCAAACGGACCATTGACTTGAGTTTGGTATGCTGACCTGAAGCATTTGACTAAGTAAGCAATGCTGAGTGGTGTTGGCTTAGAAACTGTTCATGGTATGAAATGAGAAATAGCCGTAAGTGATCAAAACTCTGAAGGCCCTCCAGGCTCTGACATTTCTCAGTTGCTGCTACACTTTTAACACTTTTCTCTAATCAAAGGTGACTACCACTGGATGGAAGAGGCTTGCCCAACCTCTGGCTGTTCTCTGGGGAGGATTTTATTTTAATTGCCAGTGAGAAGTTAGGAATGATTTCAAAAAAGATCAAGAATCTCCAAATCCACTTCAGCTTGGGCTCCTGGCCAAGTGTCCATCCTCAGGAGGGAGTTGGTGTCAGCTGCTGCCTTGTGACTTGAAGTATTTTTTAAAAACCCAAAGCCATTACAGAAGTCTTCCCGGAGTTGGCAGGCAGGAGTAGCACCGGGAATCAAGGTCTGACACATGTCATCAGCCTGGAAAAAGTGGAGTTTGGACACTAATGATGGCTCTTGTCGAGCCTCAGTGTGATAAAGCCAGGAGGACTCAGCTTGGGGGTTAGTTTGCATAGGAGAGGAGTTATAGCTTAGAGAACACCTGCCAGGAGTTTTCACTGCCCCAGCTGTGTGTCAGTAACAAATCCTTCACCCTTGACTCCTGTCACTTCTTTTTAATGGGTAGATGGTAGAGTCACTGGATGGTTGAGGAAGAGAGGCACTTGGTTATATATCTAGCACATCTCCCTATTTGCTTGTTTTCTTGCCATTTAGTGTTGAACTAAATTTGTGTGGCCATACTCCAGGCTAGTGTTTTGTTCTGTCTGCGTCTGAAGGTGTACTGGGCCAGAGTCACAGGTCCTGTATTTCCCTAAATGCCCCTGCTGGTGACCACACAAATGTTTTGATTGAGAGTTACGAGGAAGCTTTTCTGCTGATGTATCTCTCTGTTAGAAGTGTTATTTTCACATCCCATCTCTGCCATTAAGTAGCTCTCTGACTTCTGGTTTAACTTCTGCTTCTCATGTAGAGGTTAGTAATTAATTGTACTTATATCACAGGGTTGTTGTGAGAATTAAGTGAAAGCAGCAATATAAAAATACCTAGGACATAACATTCAAATTTCAGTTACTGTTACTATTGTAATTATTTGGTCAAACTTCCTGCTTACTGGGAAGAATGGAATGAGGGGCTTCTAAATTATTGTCTTAGTGAATTCAGGAATCGTGGTCCAGAATGAATGTAAAATTGAAGTCAGGAGACCCAGTCTTGACTGTGCTGTATGTTACTTCAGTTTTCATAGTTTTCCATTAACAAAAATTATGTCAACCAAACCCAAGGTCAGATCTCTAAGATCTCTTGCCATACAAAAACTCTTTACATTTGTAAAAATTATTGAGGTTTCCAGGAGCTTTTGTTTATTTGGATTATAGCTATCACTTTACTGTATTAGAAATTAAAACTGAGAAATTAAAATATTTATTAATTCATTTGAAATAAAACCATTACATACCAACATAAATAACATTTTAAAATAAAAATAAGTATAAAAGTAGTTATTTTTTTCTCCAGAAAGCTTAGTGAGAACTGTGGGATTATTTTATATTTTTGCAGCTCTCTTTAATGTCTGGCTTTATAAAAGTCAACTGAATTCTCATATCTGCATGTATCTGCATCTGCTTTCTATCTGTTTCAATATGTTATTTTGGCTGAGGTATACGAAGAAAATCTGGCCTCTATCCATACATATATATATATGGAAAAGGGAGGAGAATTATAATAGTTTCTTCAGATAATTGTATATATTATTCTTTTTATTTTTTTAAAAAATTTATTTATTTTTGATGTGGACCATTTTTAAAGTCTTTATTGAATTTGTTACAATATTGCTTCTGTTTTATGTTTTGGTGTTTTGGCCGTGAGGCATGTGGAATCTTAGCTCCCTGACCAGGGATCGAACCCACACCCCCTGAATTGGAAGGCGAAGTCTTAACCACTGGATAGCCAGGGAAGTCCCTGGAAACACTTTTAAATATTGGGAAGCTGTGTGAAGCACACAGTGGCAGATATAAATTTTCCAAAATTCTAATTTTTATTTAAAGCCTTGAATTTTATCATTGGCAACAAAGACTGTCAGTTATTCTCCTTGAAATGACATGCTCACTTTGTTCATTTTCAAGAAAATCTGTCAAACATCCAAGTCTGAATTACCATAATTTTCTGTTAGTTGTTCTTTCAAGTAGATTGGTGATCCATGAAAAAATTGACTAGTTGAGTATACAACTCAAACAGTAGCTCAAAGTGCATTTCCTTGGGGACAGCCAGTGTACAGTAGAATTGCTTTATGTGTACTTTCCATTTTGTTCACAAAATATAAAAAAATTATGTACGCAAGCATCAAGATTTAATAAAACCGATAAATCTTATTGCTTCATCAAAGACATTCTTCAGTTAAAATGGCTGGGTTCCCCCCTCCCCTGCTGCACCTGTACCCCCCAGTGTGTGGCAGTGATGAATACAATGACTATCAGTATATTTTGGTGCCACTGCTTTAATCAGCGCTAAGGCCAGCGATTTAACTTAACATTGGCTTTGCCCCATCAGTGCAAATGTCAAGTGAAAAAGGCAAATAATGTCTTATAATTAGTACAGAAATAGCTTTGATCTTGCAGACTCTGTGAAAAGGGTCTTGGGGACATCTATGAACCACACTTTGAGAACCACTACTGTGGAGTTCCAAAACTCTAGGCAAGTGGTGGAAACTTCCTTAATCCCTTCAGACTCAGAGGGCTGCTGTAGGCTGCTGGAGAGAAGACAGCCTGTTCTGGGATCCCCAAAGGGCTTAGTTTGCACGTAGTGGAGCTCAATATAGGTTGATCAATCAATATAAATTGCCTAAATAATATATCTAACAATTTCTTTTTTCTGCTATACTTAAAAAGTCAGTTTTTTTATGTTCTCATGGTAAACATTGTGTATTTTCTGAGTCTTGCTGATCCTTCTGTTTATTCAGTTACCTTTTTATAACGAAGTTAGTTCAATTTACTTAACAGATAGCAGTTGGACATGTGTTACTATGTGTGGTTTTATTCTCTTTGTGGGTAGATAAGAAGTAAATCACATGGGATTTGCTCTTTTATGATCTTGGGGAAACTTAGCAGTTAAACAACATATCAAGCACTGTCCAGATGCAGAGGTGAATAGTACCTTGCATAGGGTTCAGTGTTTAGTAGGTATTTATAATACTTCCTTTTCTTGAGCATCCTTTCAGTGTCAGGCCTTGTGATTTTTTTCCAGCTTTATTGAGAAATAATTGACATATATCACTGTGTAAGTTTAAGGTGTACAACATGATGGTTTGATGTACATATATTGTGAAATGATTACCACATTAGGCTTAGTTAACATTTCACCATCCATTGTGATTTTATGTACATATACATATATGCACACACACACATAAATATACTGTATTCAACATGTCACATATATGTAAGTATATATTTACAATAAAGTTTGTATAAATAGATAAAATATATAGATATGTATTATATATGTATATGTAGTATATAAAAATCTATATAAATATGTAAATCATTCACATTTAATCTTCACAACAGTTCTGCCAGGTATTTGGTATTACACTTACTTTATACATGAGACTCTAATAGGGGGTGTGATTTGCTCAAAGTTACAGAACCTTGGTCTGTCTGCTGCCAGACTTTCCAGTATATGCCTAATTGCTCAGAGGGGTGAAAGCAATATGGGCTGGACTGGGTAGAATTAATTATTTTCCCAATGCCAGATTTTTCCTAAAGCTTTCCTAGACGTCTTCCTGGTATCTCGTCTTTCCTCCTTGATTTTATAACATTTCTCATGGTGTACCTTGTATTACAGTTGTGTAAACTCAGTGAAAACAAGCATTTTGTTCAGATATGTATCAGGCACTTGATAAATATTTATATAAACATATTTTATTAACAGTGAGTTAAATTTAATTCATTGTTTATCTAAATAGTATATAAATGAAATCATTTAAATATTAAGTTAGTTTTAAAAATATGCTTAATATTTCCTTTTGAGATGTGACTAATAACCCTATAATCTGTCTACTCTAAAAGTTGCAGTATGCATCTGTTTTGGTGGAGCGGAGTGGGTTCAGATGTTTTATTTTCAACTCCTAGGTTTGAAAAGCAATGAAAAATGTGAAGATTTTTGTTTATATTGCTAGTGTTGATTAAGTAGTACCCTTTTTGGCTCCTGAGAGATGGTTCTATGATAAGATAATTGGGGAGGGGTTGCTGATTTGAGTTGATACTACATTTACTTTTTGGATGAAGGCAGATGGAAGAAGGTTGTAAAAGTTAAGCTTGCTAATCTTTTTAACATGAGATCGTCAGTTTGCAGCTTAATAAATCAATTTGGAGATCAAAGCGCCCTCCATAAGGTGTCAGTCACAATAAAGCCAGTAGCTGGCAGGGGGTTATTTATGTCTCCAAAATAAACAGTGATCAGAAGCAGCCAGCATGATAATTGTTCTATTTTTGTATAGTCTCTATAAAAAGATTATTTAAAGAGTAACATCTGTATAAGGGACTAACCATAAATGCTTAGCTAGCATTGTGAGTGGAAACTTGAGGTCTGGGTAGAGGAAGGAGACTAGTTGTCAGTTCTTTGTAAGCCACATGCAAATTGGGTATCTTTGCTTCCTAATATACCCTCAGCTTATCTTTTTGTTTCTAGGAAGTACTTAGGGCTGGAGTTCTTCCCTTTGGGGCTTTCTTAATACCATCTCAAATTTTTATTTCCAGTGGAGACTTAACTAAGTTATATGAAAGCAAACCGACTAAAGGAATTTATCCCAAAGTTCAGTTCTTAAGTCTTTCAGAGGTACTTGGTTACACAAATGAATTCGTGAAAATTATGGCTTTTAGAAGTAGAATATTTGTGCTGCTCTAGGATGTGGAGGTGAGGAGGGGGCATTTCTGTCAAATCACAGCTTAGTCCATGTAAATCGAAGGGGGTGAGGAGTGCTGAGGAGGTGAGAGAAGTAACACCCTTTCTTTGAGTTATCTTAGTTAATGCTTCCAACAACACTTCTGATATGGTAGTGATTATTGCATTTGTCGCTGCACTGAGATATGTTGTCCCACTCCACTGTTTTCCAGTTGACCCTAGAATTGCTTGGTTTGCATATGCCAAAGTAATTTAGTATATATGTTGTCCAGTCACATGACTATATTAATTTAACAGTGGTGCATATTGCTAAATATATCAGATCAACTAGGTTGTGTCATTTGATTGAAATACTAAATTATACAGTAACTGACAGGTGGTGATATGTACATACCAAATATAGGACTTTGCTCCATGAAAAAGCTGTTGATTAGCTTTAAATTTGTATGTGTAGTAGGTCTAATATTGTGTAGGGATCTGGCTCATTTAGGAAGAATGTCAGCTTTTAGGCATGAGAGCATGACCTTAAAATGGTTGTGAACTTTAAAGAAAATGTAATTGGGGTGGGATTTATTCAGACACTGATAGGCAATAAAAATCAACATGTGAAGGGTTTAAATTTTCAGTTGAATGTTCTCTTAAAAATGGCTTAGAAATGTACAGACCTTATTTTAAAAACTGTCTAGTGTATTTTCTTTAGGATTTATTTAAATCAAAATGAATTCCACTTTTCCTTTTGGTCACTTTTATGCTAGCATTCTCAGTCTTTTGCCCCCTTTAAAATGTTGGAGGGCTTACAGGCATTCTAAATATGTAGACTTCTTTTTTTTTAAACTACATTTTTTAGGTCTTTTGCCTGTTTCTACTATTACTACTTTGAGTCTTGCATAAATTTCTTATGTTTAATGGCATCATTATGGCCAAAAAATGTACGATTGAAATAGACATTGGCAAACTACTTAAGAAAACAGAAAAGTAAAGCCTAGATCTGATTATTAATGGTGAAAAGAAAACCTAACAAGTGAAGAATAATGCTATCTGAGTTCAGAGTATTAGATACATTGGGAGGAAAAGGTTACAAGGGAATCTGTGGGCTGCTATAAATGTTCCATAATTTTGTTCTGGGTGGTAGTTACATGTATGTATACATATGTAGAAATTAATCAGACTTATTTAAGGTTTGTTCACCTTACCGTATGTAAATTATACCTCAAAAAGTAAAATAGTAATAATCTTTTCTGAAGCAAATGTGGCAAAATCTTGATCATTGTTGAATAGGAGTTGATAGTTCATTTTACTATTATCACTGTTTTTATGAAAATTTAAAATGTTTCATGATAAAAATGAAATGAAAAATCCTGTCACTCTAAACAAGTCAAATTATATCTACTTTATGAGAGCTACAGGTGGTTTTTTATTCTCTCTTTTCTTTAACCTGTCATTTTTCGTATTTGGAATTTTGTATTTTATTGGATGTTACTGGAGAGGAGAATGAAATCTTGTTTTTGTGATATCACTTGGTGAAAGAGGACAAATCTGGTCTTGATCTTAAAACCAGCTTATATGTAAATTCTTTCCATTCTTGAATCTGAGTGGAGAAAAGTCAGACCACTTAGCTCTATTAAGTTCTAATTAAGCATCAATTTCAAAGGCTCTTTCATAAGTCTATCTAATACTTATTGAGGATTTGCCATATACTTGGTATTGTGAGGAGTATCTTGTGGGTTGATGTTACTATTTCACTTAGCATTTGAGGACACTGAGGATCTGATGTCAAGTAACTTGTCCAAGTTCTTATGGCTGAAGTAGGGAGGGCTCCCCATTCTTGGCCTCCAAAGGATACCTAAGCTGCCAATGTCAGAGTATAAATATGAAGAAAATTAGCATTCTTTGTAATTGACTCTTTATTACCACAAAAGGATAATCACTAGTTTAAGAGACATTCATGTACTGTTTTAGATGTCTTTTTAGAGCTTGTATTGAGTGGCCTTTAAAATCTCAGAATCATTTCTAACACTTTCTTAATACCTTGGCAACATGGCTTTGTCCTTTAAAACAAAATCTGGGGTAAAGGGAAATACTTATTTCCCTGTTGTATGAAAAAGACTATTTGTAGGTCATCTTTTTAAAAAAGGCAAGAACTTCTCTCTCTAAACCACATTAGAACCCATGCCAACTTGGTACAGGGCCCTTACCAGAGTAATGATGTCAGAATTTGAAAGAGTACATAGTGCAGCTGCCAGAGCTCACACTGTTTAATTTCAACACCGTCTGTCTGCCAGAGTCCACAGCTTGATATTTTTTTCTGTATGTACCAAATTATAATCACATATATTTATCTCATTGGGGGAGGGGAAATAAAGAATTATTGTTAGATAAACTTACTGCTTTCTGAGGTAATGGTACTGTTTTGCCTCTCACATACTTCTGAGCATCCCCCCCCCGCCCCGCCCAACTCCCAAGTATTTATTATCCTGCGTGAATTTTTCCAAAATGTGACACAGAGGGGCAATTCACACCTTGCCTAGTTTATGTTTTGTGAGGAAACCCTTCCCTTTGCATGGTTCTCTATTCAGAAAGTTCCACGTGCTACATTCCATCCATTTGCCAAGTCTTGGACTCTTATCCAAAGTACAGTATTTGAGTATGCAATTACACATTACACATACTGGCAACAGCATACTTTCTCCCGGCCTCTCTTAGAGAAAGCTCAAAGCCAGAGGAGCAAATCCAGATGGTCTTGAGTCTGGCATCCTCAATTCAGAATTCTAGATGGCAAGACTTCATTTGGAAGTGTACCAGGCTTACTCAGCACCTGTTCTTGCTAACATCACATTTTTATGACCAGAGATTCTGGAGTTTGCCTCCTTTGCTGAGCAGAAAGAACACCACACCAGAGCTGCACGGGAAGAGGCTCTCCATCATTTGAGGGAAATATTTAATTTGCTTCCACAGGCATGCAGGGGAGGGTAGCCTTGCTGTTCGGAGTTAAGTCTGGGATGAGAGCGGGTGCAACTGCAGCTGCAGCTCCTTAACCAAATCTGGCCTTGTTTAATTTTTAAATAGTCTAAAATGTTTTGGCATCAACATAAGTGAACCATTACAGGCTCTCTGGCACCTAACATAGTACCTTTTACAAGGGGAGGTGCTCAATGACTAAATTCAGTCACCATTTATTGAACTCTCTGTGTGTACCGGGCAATGTACTAGATGCTAATGATGAATAAGATCTTTTTTTCAAGAAGCCCACAGTCTGGTAGAAGGCATAAACTCTTAAACAGATAAGCTACAATTCACTGATTTTATTTGTTGTCGACGCAGTTCAGTATTTTGTTCATTTTGTGAGTTAGCTACAAGAACCAGTCCACAGGATTGACATCGTGACCTAAGAACAAGCATGGGATTTCTTTTTAATTCTAAAGTATGCTACTCGCTGGCATTTTTGCCTCTTTAGATACCTCTTCTGACTTGCCCAGGAATGAAGATTTGTGGAGTGTGGAAAGATGTCAGAATAATGCAGAAAGACATTTCTAAGAAGGCTTCCAGAATTGGTTATTCTGTTCTAAGCAGTCTTTCGTTTATCTAAAAAAGATAGGAGGATGCACCAGTCTCTCTAGGTAGCTCTGTTGGTTATCAGGCTCTTGTAAGGTAAAAATAGGAAAAATTATTTCCTTCTCTCTGTGCAATGTAGGCTTCCTTCATCTGAATTGTTGCACAGTTAGGGCAGAGCCAGAAAGCACATTTCCTTCCCCCTAACTATTTCTGGACAGATGAGGTCATATTTCCTTAGTAGTGATAACAGTTCTTGTGTGTAACTTGTTATTGTTTCAGCCTTTTTCCCTCCATTTTTGAGGATGAGTATATGAATATTTTCATTGGGCTTCTCTTATCCATAAGAAGAATGTTAAATTGTTTATGTCCAAACTTATTTCCCCAATTCTTTTTTTTTTTTTGACCGTGCTGTGCAGCTTGTGGGATCCTAGTTCCCCGACCAGGGACCGAATCCAGGCCCTTGGCAGTGAAGGCATGGTGTTTGACTGCCAGGGAATTCCCTCCCCATTTCTTTGATGCAGAAGTCTCAGACAAAACATGTATACTGCTGCTATTAAAATAATAACAGCTTATACTTATATAGTACTTATGTTCCAGGTTTTGTTTTTAGAGCTTTATAAATAAAGCAATTAAAAAGAAGGGTTGTCTCATCTTCACAACAGTCCAATGAGATAGATGCTTATTATTTTTTCCATTTTACAGATAAAAACAGGAAGGCAAAGTAAGGTAAATAACTTGCCCAAGATCACATAGCTAAGTGGCAGAGCCAGGATTTAAATTCAGGAGTTTCAGACCCATTGTGTTCTTAATCAGTGCACTATACCATTTCATATGCAGTTTGACATTGAATGATACAGAGTTCCCTAAAAGTAGGGGGTAATAATAATATCTACCATTTGTGTGCCTCCTATAGCTAGGCATTATACATGTCACTTTACTTTTCAATCTTAATGGGTATGTGAATTGGTCCCATTTTGCAGATGATAATATCCAACATTTATGGAGAGCCTAACTATGGGTCAGGCATTGTATTTAAGTGCTTTACTTTGTATTATCTCATTTAATGTTCACATTAGTTTTGTGGATCATTACTATTCTCATTCTGGATATGAGAAAACTGAAGCTAGAGATGGTCACTTGCCTGGAGTAAAATAGCTAAGGAGGTCTCTTGCCTATTTTTGCTATATACCTGAAACTAACACAATATTGTTAATCAACTATACTCCAATATAAAATAAAACATTTAAAAAAAATAGCTAAGGAGAGATAGAAAGTTAGGATTTAAATACAGGTTTGCCTGTCTCCAGACCCCAAGCTCTTGATACCACATAATACTTAAAGAGAAGCAATAATTAGCTATAGATATTCCAATGATGAGGTGAATCTCAGAAGACTGAGCCTAGCTCCAAATCTGTTTCTTGTCTTTAATCCTCACATAGTTTGTTGATTAATTGTGAGCCTTTCTTTTCTTCTTCTTCATGTTCTCATAATAGAGAAACTTGAGGTGTCACAGATAGTCTTCTTGTCTGAACACAGGAGATCCTTGTCTATCTGAATTAGTGAACTTGTCCTTTATTAAGGCTTTGAATTTTTCTTTAATTCCATTTGCTGGACTCATCACTCTTTATAGATTTGTTTCTGTTATCTTCACAGGAATTTCTAGAAGTTATAGTGGGGAAAATCATAAGCATCTATGAGGTTCTGTTTTTGAAATACTGCACTTTAGTGTATCTTTATCTTGCTTCCTTTGGATTGTAAGTTTATTTTCTTTACCACCTAAGATGTGGTGTTGGAGATTTTTGTTTGTTTTAAATTATTTTTTAAAGTGAGAACCTTTATGTGTCCCATTGAGTCTCAGTAGTTGCATTCAAGTCTTGAATCTCGTGTCTCACCCATTTCCATTGGCAGAGTCTAATAATTTCAGAAATGAGTACGTTTTTCTGTCCCTTCTTCCTTTCCTAAATATATTTCCCTTTTCTATCATTCTAGATTTTCTCTTCTTTCTCTTCAATCGGTTGGTCACTTAGATTTATTAAATCTACCTCCCAAATACCTATCAAACTCTGGCCCAAGGTACTCAACATCACTAGATATCAGAATAATGAAAAAAAATTTTAAATGATATACTACCACATGGCCACCAGAATGGCTAAAATTAAAATAACAAACAAAAAAACTGACCATTTAAAGCATTGGAGAGAACAACTGTAACACTCAACTTCTGCCAGCAGAAGTAGAGTGTAAGTTGGTGCAAACATTTGAAAACTCTTCAGGAGTACCTTTGCAAGTTGAACATAAGCAATTCCATGTCTAAGCATATACTCAACAAAAATGGATAAAGTGTATGCTGAAAGAACATTTATGAGAATGTTCATAACAGCATTATTTGTAATAGTCCCAAACTAGAGACAACTAAATATCTATCAACAGTAGAATGGGTAAATGAATTGTGGTATAATCTGTAAGGTGGAATACTGTCCGGACAAACTATCACAGTATGCAGCAGCATGGATGAATGTCCTATACAAAATGTTGAGCAAAAGGAGCCAGACACAAAAGATTATATAATATGTGATTACCTTTATGTAAAGTTCAAAAATAGGCTAAACTAATCTGTGGTGATAGAAGTCAGAATAGTGGTTACGTTTACTGAGAGGATATAATGACTGTGAGGGGGCACAAAGGAGGTTTCTGAGAGGTATTAGTAATACTCTATATCTTGATTTGGGTGTTGGTTCCACAAGTGTGTTCACTTTGTAAAAATTCATTGAACTGTACATTTGAGATGAGTGTGCTTTACTTTTTACACTGGAACAAACACAAATTTTAAAAAGCTAGGCAGAAGCTTGGTTTAAAAGTTTGAGGGGAAGCATAGGGCTCAAGGACTTGTGTTAAGAGACCATTTCTAGTTAATGACTTGGAGTTAGTCACTTAAGAGTGGCCTTAAATGATAACTTTTTAAAATTTACAGTAAAGGTCTGGAAGGAATCACACCAAACCAATAATACTTTGGGTCAAGAGCAGGGTTGTGAGAGAATTGGTGGGGTTTTACCTTTTATTCTGTTTAGTACTTCTCACATTTTGAGTTATTTTTCAATAATATTTTAAGCATGCTTTTTTAAAAAGCAATTTTAATGAAGGAAATGTTAAGTAAGTAGCATGACAAGAAATAGGGTAAGATACTTGAGGTCAAGTGGAACTTCGGTGCCCTGCAAATCAGATCTCATTTAGCCATAGTTATTTTACAGTTCAGTAAAACAGCAAGAGAATTGCTCAGAGGTTGAATAGAGCAAAATGTCAAAATAAAACAAAACAAGCCCTGGCTTCCCATTTGCATCTTTAAAAAAAAAAAAAAAACTGTGGTAAAAAACACATAATGTAAAATTTATCATCTTAACTTTTTAAAAATACACAGTTCATTAGTGTTAAGTATGTTCATATTGTTGATCAACAGATCTCTAGAACTTTTTCATCTTGGAAACATGAAACCCTGTATCCATTAAACAACTCCCCATTTTCCCTTCTTCCAACCCCTGGTAACCACCATTCTACTTTCCGTTTCTATGAATTTGGCTACTTTAGATAGCCCTTAAAAGTGGCAGCATACAATACTTGTCTTTTTTTGACTGGCTTCTTATTTCACTTAGCATAATGCCCTCAAGGTTCATCTGTGTTGTAGCATGTGACAGCCTTTGTGTCTTTACTGCCACTATTGTGGTCAAAACCATCATTTTTTTCATCTGAATGATTGCAGTAGCCTCAGTATTCTCCTTGCCTCCAGTCTCGCCCACCTCTAATTTACCTTCCACCCAGTGGCTAAATGCAAATTTGACTTTACTTTAAAACTTGATGCCCTGACGGCAGTTAAATAAAATCTAAATGCTTTCACCTGACAAAGGCTTTCACTATGGGGCCCTAATACACTAGTTCCTAAGTCACATCCGTTTCCTTGTTGCTCCCAAACTAGGTATACTGTTTGCTCCCAAGCTAGATACACATCTTAATTTTTTTCTTGATCATACTGTTTCATGTTCCCAATCTGTATTTGTTGACAGTGAATCATGAATGAATCATGACTTTTAGTGAGACACTTTGTCATTTATGACTCTCATTCAGCTGTATGAGGAACTTAGTATTTTCCCATTTTACAGCTGAGGCAACTGAGGCTCAGAGAATTTTAGTTAGAAATTCTTTGATTAAACCCATGTTTTCATACTATCTCTGCTTTTTTCTCTACATTTTACTGCCTGCCCAAAATTAAGGATCTTTTCTGGTGAATTCTAGTTATCTGTTATCAAAAGGTAACCATGAATTTCTAGGAACTATTAAAGCAGAACAAGTGCCTTAAAATAATGTTAATGATAATTTTGCTTTACTATTTACAACAGGCTTTCACATTCACATATAATAATCCAGAGATGCCGTTCTTTTAAGATATTATATATCCTTTTAAATAACATTACAATATAAGCATAGAGCATTGGTGCAATGGACACTAGTCTATTTTAGCACACACTGAATGTATTTCTCCAAATTAGACTATATTGTTTATACTTAAGTAAATTTTTAAGAGAGATTATATAGTTCTTTCTACTTTTTCTGGAGACTTGAAGCCTAATAAATAAATGATACCTAGCTATTTTTTAAACTTCCATGCATAGTTTAGACTGCATACTTGCTGACATTCAGAAATCTATTTTCATCATATGTAAAATTACATTGTACTGTCCCATATTCTTGTGATCCTGGAAACTAGTTCTTTTCAAAGTTAGAAGCAGAAAAAAATTTAGTCTTTGTCAGGAAAAATTTTAAAGGAGGAAAAAAAGTCCCACCAAACCACAGAAAATCAAACTGCTATAGTGAACTGAGCAGTTCCCCTAGGAACCAGTCATCTGGACTGTGCTGTTTCCTAGCAGTTTTGACAGTGGACAAGCTTTCCAAGCTTCAGTATCTTCATCAGTAAAATAGGTGCTAATAACAGTACCGGATTCTTTAGATGGTTGTGATTATTAAATGACATGTTTAGAAAAACATTGCACAGGTTCTGACATGTAGTAGACCCTTGATAAATGTTATTTGCTATTATTTGGGGAGGGTGTATTTTTGAAACATATTAGGTATATATAAGTATCAAAGTCTTAGCAGATGTGAAGCTTTACCAGAAATCTGACCTTTTACACTGAGCTGATCAGCTTTCATTTTTGGACCATGCAGTTACTGCGACAGTTTCTCTTCTGTGTGATATACATATTCTCAAATATCTGCAGGAAACCTGGGGCGTCATTTTCTCTTAAGGAGAGATCCGTCTTGTCAGACTGAAATTAGGCAGGATTTACAGGGAAAATTACAAAGAAATGAAAAATGATAGTAATTTTATTAGCTATTCTGTGGGAAGTAAGAGTTTTTTTTTCTTCCTGTCAGTGCTTGAATTCCTCTTGACTGTAGGTACTTGGGTAAACATTACTTTGTGCTGGTATGAGGCCATGTAAGTGGAATCTATTCAATTGGTTTTTATTGACTTTGGGCTTTTTTTTTTTCTTTCTTAAGAAATTTTGATTTTTAAGTTGATCATTCAGTACAGTGTGTGTCCTCAAAGGTTTTCCTTTTTCTAGTCATGGCCTGAAGTATTTAATGTTTCAGCAGTTAGGCAGGGCAAATGTTACGTGTTGTAAGAGGGCCAGATTGGGAAGCATACTAAAGGCAAGCTTTTTGAGGAAAGAACTCTTTTTAATGACTTTGGATCTCTTCTTATACATAAGAGTACCTGAAACAAAGTTGTCATTCAGTAAAGCTTTGTTGAATAAGTGATATTATTGGTTATTTTCTTGTCTTGGTAAGAATTTATAGGACTTCCCTGGTGGCACAGTGGTTAAGAATCTGCCTGCCATTGAAGGGGACACGGGTTTGATTCCTGGTCCGGGAAGATCCCACATGCTGCCGAGCAACTAAGCCAGCGTGCCACAATACTGAAGCCCACACACTCTAGGGCCCATGTGCCGCAACTACTGAAGCCTAGAGCCCATGCTCCGCAACAAGAGAAGCCACCGCAATGAGAAGCCCGTGCACCGCAAGGAAGAGTAGCCCCCGCTCACCACAACTAAAGAAAGCCCGTGTGCAGCAACGAAGACCCAACGCAGCCAAAAAAAGAAAAAAAAAAGAATTTATAGTAATTTCTATTATAAATTTGGGAAACCAAAAATTTATATCCATAGTTAATGCTCTTTGCTCACTCCTAAAATTTGAAAATAATTCAGATGTGAAAATACTGATTTTGTGCATTTTAATTTATCACCACAGTTTTCCATGTTGTTTTTCTCCCAGAGGTGGGATTAATTCTTGATTCATGTCATTGTTTCCAAGTAATGAACACATCTACAAGATAGAGTGATTTGATTTGATTTGTTTTTACTTCTGAGATTTGGGGAGCCTAATGTTCAACTTCCCTGTATCCTTTTGGAAGGTTTTCAAGATTTCTGTCAACTGACTATCATTTTCAAGGGTGTATAATTTATCTTACTAGGGAGATTCTTCTATTTTCCTGTCCTTATTTCACTTTGAATTTTCCTTTAGAACTCTTCTTTTTTCATTATTGAAGAAATGGAAACTTCATTATATTTGGGTACCAGCTAATTATGTATAGCACATTCTCAGTGTTCATGAGCTTAGCGTTAGACAGGCGCTATCAGTTCCTGTTAGTAGGAGTGTAAATTGGTCAAACTAAAAAAATTATCAGAAATGTAGTTAGTGATTTCTGTATAAATATGTTCACTACAGTATTATTTATAATAGCAAATAACTGGAAACCACCTGGATATCTAAAAAAAAGTCATTTTTACAGACTTTAAAAAATGCTTATAAGGGAACAAATTAGAATATAAAATTGTATATAAAGAATTGATTCCATTGTATATGAACTACACCAAGATATTAATAATTTTCTCTGTAAGTGGGGTTATAGGTGACAAATTTTCTTTACATTTTTTTAATTCAAATTTTCTATATAGATCAGGTGTTACGAATATAATGACAAAAACTCCTGGTATTTTAAAAATCACTAATAGATAACTACAAAACAAGACTAGAGGGAAATTTATTGACAGTGGTTATCTTTAGATAGTGGGATGATGAATAACTTTTTTTTAGATTATGAATAACTTTTTGTCTTCATATTTTTTGTGCTTCTCAGTCTATCTTCAGTAAGCATACTATGTTTATAAGATGAAAAAATAAGTTATTTTATAAAGTATATCACTATAGTCAACCAGGAATTTTCTTTCAGAGACATTTCTTTCTCTATGAGACTTCCATAATGATCTTTAGGGGAAAGACATACTTTCTTTGCCCTGCTTGATGGCTGTGGTAGACTTGAGAATCCAAATCTTTTTTTTTCTCATAGTATTCTTGCTATCTTGTGTTTAGCATATACAACCAGAAACTCTTCAATAATCAGAAGTAGCAGTTCATCCATTAGTGGATCTTACTCTGCTTAGCTCTTAATATCTGAAATAAATATTTTAGATATACATAAGCCTTTGAAACCTGTTATTTTTTTTAAAACTAGAGTGATTCTCATATACATGGATATAAATGCAGAATTGATAATAGTAATATCCACTATTTGTAAAACTTTAGCTATGTTTGTCAAACATTTGTGGTATTCCAGGCACTATGCTAGACACTGACAAACATATTTTTCACAGCAGTTCTTTGAAGTAGTATTATTTTCCCTTTTTTCTCCTAGAGGAGGTATCTAAGGTTCAGAGAGGCAGATTTATCTTGGGTCACGCAGTCGGTGAGTGCTTAAGCTGAGACTGGATTCCAATCTTTGTGACTACGATGCTGAAGGACAGGACCTTTGTCTTGTTTGCTATTGTATATTCAGTGCCTACAACAACGCTTGGCATATACTAAGCATTCAACAGATAGCCTTTGAAAGAATGAACTATATACCTAGAAGCTTTTAAGTGGCCAAGCAGAAGAGATTGTCTGTTCTAGTAATATAGGATTATACATAGAAGTGAGCCTGATAAAATGTAATGCTATTAGAAAGCCAAATGGAGATACTTCTAACAAAATCTAGGTCATAGTAACAGATGACCAGATTGGGAGCCTCCTTTTTGATTTAACTGTCTAATTTGTTCGGAGTACATTTGCCAGCTCTCTTTTCCACTTGACATTGATACTCAGTGAACAAAGGAAAAGCAAAATACACGTGATATTGGGTCCTTGCTGGTGGGGAAAAAAAATCTGTGTGGAAACCCAAGTTCTGTAAGTGTCAAGGAACCAGAATGGGAATTTCTTGATTGGGATTTAGGTACTGGGAGCCTCAGATTCTGTGGAGATAACATTGTGCCATTGTGGTATATGGAGATACTTTATTGTTAACAGCAACTTCTTATATAGTCCTATGACGACAAAGACTAAATTCCAATTGGAAGAGAGGTTAATATTTAGATACCTCATAGACATGGTACTAGTTTGTACGATAAATTGTTACAGAAGCCCGGTTGTGACTCTAGCCCTAGCCCTGCCTTCTTTTCATGTTTATCATCCATGTCTGAAATATTCTTGGTTGCTAAGAGCTAGCTGAGTCATGGGTTGAGTACTAGCTAGCTGTGTGGTCATGATGTCATAGCATGCGCCATTAAAGGAAATGGTAAGTGCTAAGAATTTAGTCTTAGGGAAGGGAGTGAAGGAAATATGTATCACATCTAATGCTTCAATGTATCACGGTCTGCTCCTGGATTGTTTTTCAGTGTTCAGACACCCTTAACTCTTTCTCCTCCAGAAATTTTCTTGTTTTTAATCATCACCTATCAAAAGGAGACTGAATTTTTGTATGAGATAGTGGTTCGCCACAGATCTGAGTAATGGTCACTGTGAAACCAAAACCACCCTATGTTTGTTTGAAGGTGTTGGGTTGGCCAAAAATTTCGTTCGTTTTTTTCTGTAAGATGGTTCTAGTAGCGCTTACTTGTCTTTAACCTCATTCGAAATGATTTTGTTAGATTGTATTGTGACAGCTTTCGTATCAGCGTGCATTTAAAAAAACAGCTTATCAAAATTGAATTTTTATGTAGCCATTTTAATATTGAAGATGGAAGAAAAAAGCAACATTTTCAGCATATTATGCTTTATTATTTTAAGAAAGGTAAAAATGCAGCTGAAATGCAAAAAAAGATTTGTGCATTGTGTGGAGAAGGTGCTGTGACTGATCGAACGTGTTAGAAGTGGTTTGCGCAGTTTTATGCTGGAGATTTCTCGCTGGACGATGCTCCACGGTCGGGTAGACCAGTTGAAGTTGATCAAATTGAGACATTAATTGAGAACAATCAACGTTATACCACGTGGGAGATAGCCGACATACTCAAAATATCCAATTCGAGCACTGAAAACCATTTGCACCAGCTTGGTTATGTCAATTGCTTTGATGTTTGGGTTCCACATGAGTTAAGCAAAAAAAACCTTTTTGACCATATTTCCACGTGCAATTCTCTACTTAAACATAAGAAAAACATTCCGTTTTTAAAACCAGTTGTGACGGGTGATGAAAAGCGAATAGTGTACAATAATGTGGAACAGAAGAGATTGTGGGGCAAGCGAAATGAACCACCACCAACCACACCAAAGGCTGGTCTTCATCCAAAGAAGGTGATGTTATGTATATGGTGGGATTGGAAGGGAGTCCTCTATTATGAGCTCCTTCTGGAAAACCAAACGATGAATTCCAACAAGTACTGCTCCCAATGAGACCAACTGAAAGCAGCACCCGATGAAGAGCATCTGGAATTAGTCAACAGAAAACGCATAATCTTCCATCAGGATAACACAAGACCACATGTTTCTTTGATGACCAGGCAAAAACTGTTACAGCTGGCTGGGAAGTTCTGATTCATCCGCCGTATTCACCAGACATTGCACCTTCGGATTTCCATTTATTTTGGTCTTTACAAAATTCTGTCTTTTTCTTAATTTTTAAATTTGTTGTTTTTAAAAATGTTTATTTATTTGGTTGCGCCGGGTCTTAGTTGCGGCAGGCGGGCTCATTAGTTGTGGCTTGCCAGCTCCTTAGTTGAGGCATGCGAACTCTTCGTTGCGGCACGCATGTGGGATCTAGTTCCCTGACCAGAGATTGAACCTGGGCCCCTGCATTGGGAGTGCGGAGACTTAACCACTGCGCCACCAGGGAAATCCCACAAAATTCTCTTAATGGAAAAAATTTCAATTCCGTGGAAGACTGTAAAAGGCACCTGGAACAGTTCTTTGCTTAAAAAGATTAAAAAGTTTTGGGAAGATGGAATTACAAAGTTGCCTGAAAAATGGCAGAAGGTAGTGGAACAAAACGGTGAATACGTTGTTCAATAAAGTTCTTAGTGAAAATGAAAAATGTCTTTTATTTTTATTTTAAAAAACCGAAGGAACTTTTTGGCCAACCCAGTATTTTGTTTCCATAATGGCTTGAAATCCATTAAGGTCTTGTAGTTTAGCATCTCTCTTTGCTTGAATCAGACGGAGCTGAGGGTGTACCTTCTTTCATATTCTTATGAACTATGTTAGTTCAGCTTCGAAGGATGGCATGGCAGTTTCTCCAAATCATTGGGTCCATTCTCAAAGTTTCTGAACTCAGATCCCTACCATTTTTTAAATGAGATGGCCTCTAGCCATGGTTATCTCAGTTAATAGCTTATCATCTCCAAGAGGGCAGCTTCTGTATCTATTTTGTTCATCATTCAACCTGTGCTTGATAAGTATTTGAATACCCTCTTGCAAATCGAAATTGCTATCTGTCATTTAGCCTCCAGTATAGATACGTTTTTTGGACCACCACTGGTAACAAAGACTTGGAAGTGACTTTGTTAAAAATCACCTAGGTAGATAGTGGCAGAGCTAAAATTTCATGTCATATCTAATCCAGCCAGTTTCTGGGATTATGAACCTACCTATTCAGATTTTACACTGTACCACATTATCTCCCCTATATGTTGTTCTGCTGTTTGCTTTGGAAAATCTCTTGCCTTTCGTACTCTGAAAAGATTTTGTGGCATGTTCAACATTTTTCAGTTATTTGGCATCATCATTAAGAAACACCTACTTTTTCTAGTTTCTGCTAGATTACTTTCAACTTTAAAATGAGTGTACAGATGTAGTACAGATCTTGCCTAGGAATTCCTTCTATGGCTTTGGTTTTATTTTATTTTTAAAAATTTTTATTGGAGTATAGTTGATTTACAATGTTGTGTTAGTTTCAAGTGTATGGCTTTGATTTTAAAAGACATGAATTTTCTTTCCCATACCTGCAGGAGGCTATTTTAATTTCTTAGTCATAGGTAATATTAGAATTTTCATGTTTCTGTTTTAATCACCAAGAAGAATTAGTAGAAAGCTTATTCCAAAAAAGTCTCCAGGAAATATTATTTCTTAATTTAAGAAAATGATTCTTATACACATAATAGCATTAAATTAGTATCAGTATTAAATACACCTCATGATATTAAAATCTGATGTTCCACCTCACTTTTCAAATGATAATTTTCCTATATTCATTCAATCAGTTCATCTAATATTTCTGTTTCTAAGACTTTGTGAGATTCTTTGTGCAGTGTTGACAGCTTTCATCTTCATGTTTGTTTTAATTAAAATTTAAACAGAGAATGGCCTGTGCTGTATATCAGCCTGGAACCCTTCTATTTCCATTCTCTGTGTTTGGGAAGAGTCTCAGACAATGAATTGAACCTCAAGCCCTTACTGTGTTTTCACAGAATTGACATTTCCAAGGTGTTTTCCAATGTGCCAGGAGCAGTTCAAGATCTTTTATATATATGATCCTTGAACCTTAAAACGACTGTCAGGAAGGCATTAATATTTGTGGTTTATACATGAGAAGTCTGAGACAAAGAGAGGAAGTGACTTATTCAGGATCACATAGTAAATAAGTGGCAGAGCCAGGATTCCAACCCATGTCCACTTGACCCTAAGACCCAGTTTCTTGCGCCTAGCAGGCATAGGATGGGTTGAGAATGCATCCAAATTGAAGGACCTCATATTCATGTTTATCATGTCTGATTATTTGATGGTAGATTTGGAGGTTGACATGTAGTCATAACACTGAATACCATTCTGGAACATTTTAATTACTCTGGCCACTGCTACCTGTCTGCCGTTACCGTCTTAATATTCTTCATAACCTTTATTACAGACCAAGGAAAAAAATGAAACCTTTGTTTTCAAAATGCCTTTTTAGACATCTCTCAAGTATCGTAGTGCTAGCTACCTTGTCTTGTCATTTGTATTTTTTGCTTAGAGATCACTTTCTTTCATGTCTAGCTGGATGTGCAGTTGAAAACAGGTGTTCTGGATATAAATATGCTCTAGATCAGTACTGTCCAATAGAACTTCCTGCAGTTGGAAATGTCCAGTTTCTGCATTGTCCAGTATAATAGCCACTAGTTATGTGGGGCTGTTGAGTGCTTGAAATGTAGCTAGTGCAACTGTTGAACGAAATTCTAAATTTTATTTAATTTTGACTAATTTAAATTCAAATAAAAATAGCCACATGTGATTATAACACAGTTTTGAGGTAGTAATTGATTCTTGTGTTTGATGAGTAATAGAATTTGAGGAAATCCAATAATTAGTAGTTTAAAAGTTGCTGATTGGTTTTCCAGCAACATAAAATTTGGCATGTGTTTATCCTAAAGCCATAGGACCAAATAGAGTAGAACAGTTCATATTTCCAAAGCACTTTTTGATTATTCATGATCTCATTTGATGAGTATTTCAGGTATGATATCATTTGGGACTTGTGTTTGCTAATGGATCACAGAAGAACAAAACCATTTACAGCTTTCTTGTGCAGGGGCTACTCCTGTTGAAATGGACACCATTCTGGCCCCTTGATGCTCAGGTTGAGGCTTGAGGGCCTGGACAGGAACCCATGTACTGTTTTCCACTGCTTATTGAGACTGGAGAATTATCCCTCTCCCCTCACCTAGAATGTCCATTAATTTCATTTTTTATATCTAAAGAGAGGGAAGTAGAGACAGTTTCTAAATTTAGCCAGGGAGCTATAATAATTTGATAACCAACAAAAGAAAATTTAGTTTTCCTTTCTAATATTTCAAAATAAATCCTCAGGGCTTTGATTTTAGTTCTTTGTTTTGGAAAGTACAACCCAGAACTCAGAAATGTTCTGTGTAAGATTCGTTTTTAAATTGATATGTGTCTTCTGAAGTAACTTTTGATGGAATTAAATAGTAGATTTCATATGATATTTTGAAGAAAAATTCATTTCCCTGGAGTCTTGATAGATTTGGTTTCGTTTTGATTGTCTGGCCTTATGAAATAATTTGTAAAATATATTAATTTTATTGTAAAATATATTAATTTTATTATATGTTACTAAGTAGCATATTTTTCTCTGTCATTTTAGTTGTAAAATGCTCCTCTCCTTTCTATCAGAGCTCACCACTAATCGACTCTGGGTGCTTTTGATTTTTCTGACTATGCCAAGGCATTGAATGAAGTTCGCTGTAGTGAGAAAAGAGAGCACATGGAACTCGTGACTTTATATACTCCAACAATAGAGCTTTTATGACATTGGAGGTGGTTAAAAATGCTAGAAGTAGCTCTTAAACATGGCATCACTGTGTTGCCTTTTTTTTTTTTTTTTTTTTGTATTCTTAGAGCTGCCAGGAGTGCATCGGGCCTGTAATTTCCTGTTCTCTGAATCCCCCATCTTTCTGCAGCTCCAAGCTTTGTGTCCCACAGCCTGTGACTCTGTGCTAACAAATCGCTATTGTCCAGTGGGGCGAATGGTGGCTGGAACTAAAGAATTGCTGTCTGGTTTCTATTCAAATCCAGGTAGTGAGATATATGAATGGACTTTTCGAATCGTCATGTGAATAACGTCTGCTCGGCATGAAGGCTCAGAGCCACACTAGGAAAGATTAACTCCTGGACTGACCACTAACATCTTTTGTAGTAGGAGGTAGAAACATTCCCAAGTATCATTTTATTCACACTTAATTTTCCATTTCATCTTCCAAAAGTAGACTTAGCCATTCAACTATTTGGCTACTTTTCTCTTAAGTTTTAGTGTTTCTGTTGATAATATGGAAGTTTGGGAAAATGCTAAGTTGTTTTTCGCTTAGAACACTATTTTTTTCTGTCAAAAGTTTTCTACCTTACATTTATAATGGCATAAAGTTATCTTTATAGCATACATGCAAAAATGAGAGAGAGGGAGCTGCTTTTTCCAAGAAACCAACCCTTTAAAATGCTTTCCAACCATTGAAGGGAAAAATCTCCTTTTTTTCAGAGCATCCTACTTATTTGCATTTTTTTCCTCCCAAAGCACAAATTTATACAGAGAAAATAGAAACAACTTAAAATGTGATGTATTAACCAAACAAACAAGCCTCCTTCAAATTAGGAACCAACTTAAGCATTTGTAAGTATAGTAGAATCAGGATTTTAAAAATTAGATTTGGAAGCTTGACTATAATTCATAATTCTCATTATCCTTAGAAAATTGTTATATTATCTTTCTCCTGTATACCTGAAAAAGTGTCCACAGGCTTAAAGGGCCATGCTTTTTACATTCCTTCCATATTGCAGGTACTGTGGAACGGGAGAGCCTTTTATGTTTCTTTTTGTCTTAAACTCAGACAGCTTTGTAAGCAGTAGTGTGTAGATTACAAGAGTTAGACAAAAGCAGGCGCGACTGAGAAGAGTTGAGGGGGGGAGAGCTTGGGGCACTTCCTGTCACTCAACACATTCCAGATCACTAAAAAATTTCCACACCCTCTGCATTCCCTTTTGCCCACCCCAGATCCCAGTATTTTCTGATTACATATGTTGTGGTATTTATCACACTCCTCACTATCACTGGGCTCTGGCAAGACTGCTTCAGAGGAGATGCATTCCTTTAGATTGCACAAAGCATAGCTGGGAAAATGGCTGGCAGTTTCAGAATCTAGTCACGATCGCACGCATGAGCACCTCACACATCCATGCCCCTTTCCCCCCTCTCCCGCCCCTGCAGCTGGCTGACCTGTCTCACCCACTGCTGGCCTATCGAACGGCCAGGACTGTCTGGTTTTGGCTCATGCCTTTGTCCATGTCTGGCTTAGTTCCTCTCTGTCTACGCTTGCCTCTACCCCCACCGCCCCAGGCAGCACAAGTGTTTGGCCACACAAAACTACAGATAGAAAAAAGGTGGTAAAAACTTCAAACTTTGCTAGATTCTCCAACAGTTTATTCTTTTGTTTATTCACTTTCTCTCTTCTTTAATACTTCGTTTTAAGAAAACAAATACAAAATTAATTATCTAAACGCAAAGAATGCAAAGCAACCTTTGTGTTCCTTATAATAACTGACTTCATAACTCTCTCCAGCTGCGTTATGGGGTGTGTATAAAAAGCTTCTGTTCTGAGAACAAAGGAGCACGTGCAGAAATGAGACTAAAAAATCCACTGACAGTATTTCACCACACAAATTACTTAAAAGATTTTAGTCAAGCCTCTCAACAGATTCAATGTTAAAATGGTTTTTAGTTAAAAAAAAAAAAAAAAAAAAAATTGAAAGTGCTTACCCAGTAAAAGAACCGAAGTAGTCCTGAACTGTTACGTAAGACTTTTTACAGTTGGATCTTTGTCAAAAGGGGGTGGGGGTGATGGGAGAAAGCAGCAACAACAATCAAAAAAGTTCGAGCTGCTGTGGCTTAGAGGACAACTTCTCTGTTTCCAGATAGGATTCTTGCTGTAGAAATGGAACTCCCAGCCAGCACAGCATCCTGTCCCGGTAGAGAAATGAGTTTGTCAGTAAAAAAAAATTAGATACTGGAACCCAGACTAGATGAGGTATTGAACCGCGCCAGATTTCCTTGCAGCCCTGTCTGCTCAGCTCGCATTGAACTATATATGACCCAGATGATGGACAGAAGCACATTCAGTCATGTGCACACTGGAAGAAAGCGGATTTGCTGGTCCCTGGCAGTGCAGGGGTTTGTCTTCTGATTGGGCTGTGCCCTGATCAGTGAAATGTGAAGCCCTCACCATTCAGAGGCCGTAATTCAGGACTGGCAGTTTGAGTGTCTGGCTGCCTCAAGTCACTGAGAGAGACTTTGAAGGTGTTGCTTTTGTTTGGTGGCATTACCCACTCAGTGGTTACTTACACCTATGTACTAGTATTAGGAGCAATGCTAGCCTTCCTGAAATGCAAGAAGGAAGCCGACTTTGCCTGAATTCTGTCATCTTATTGTTGATGAACTTTGCTCTAACTTAACCCAATTATTTGATTTGAGAATTTTTGTGATCTTAACCAAGGCCCATGTCCAGACCACACCCTGGCCGTGATTTTGTGGGTTTGATAAGGTAAAAATAAAGGTAGCATTTGACTTTGAAGCTTCCTAGATGCTACAAATTGCTCTTAATGAAAATTGGATGGATGGACAGCAGAGAAGTTAAGTTTTGGATTCTGGAGTCTTTGAATGTGCTAGGAAGAAGCTTTACCTCTTATCGCCTTTGTGAAGCTGTCACTCTTATCCTAGTCCTTAGTCACATAGGGCACTGCTGGGGGGAAGCTACCAAAGTATAGGATCCCATTGAACTGTGACATAGCCTTTATGCAAGGTAGCCACAGTCTACTCTCTCTAGTCTGTCTGAACTAGGGTCCTTGGGATTATTTCCTGTCTTTCTGGGCCACTAGGAAATGAGGCCATTATTTGGACTGTCGGTTGTGACATTTTTGTTTAGTATATGAAAGTTGCTTTGTTTAATGCAAATTAACACTTTTTTAAAAATTTGAAGCAATAAAGGAATTAGCTTATATAATCCTAAAGTGGTGTTTAGACATATAAATACTTTGGTTCATTTTCTGCCTCTCTTACACTTGTGGAAATAAATCCATGGTCAGTGTATAGCACCTGTCTATTTTGCTGTAAATTCTGGGTTTGGATGTTTTAAGTATTTGTAATTTCTTAGATGTTACACAGCATCCTGCATATGGGGACTGCCCAGGAGTTTTTCTCTTGTCTTAACCTGGAGAAGCTGGGTTGATATGCTATGGGATATAACAATGATCAAAGTCAGAAAAGAAGGGATGCACACCCTCTCTTTTCTGTAAACTACAGAACAATCATTCCTTTTTTTCTTTAAATTGTGGTAAAATATACGTAAAGTAAAATTTACCATTTTAACGTCTGTAGTCTGTAGCATTAGGTATATTCACATTGTTGTATAATCATCCCCACTACCTATCTCCAGAATATTTTTATTTCCCCAAACTGAAACTCTGTACCTAACATTAACTTCTTATTCCTTTCTCCCCCAGCCCCTGGCAACCACCATTCTTTCTGTCTCTATGAATTTGACTATTCAAGATACCTCATAGAAGTAGAATCATACAGTACTTGTCTTTTTGTGACTGGGTTACTTCACTTAGCTTAATGTCCTCTAGGGTCATTCATGTTGTAGCATGTGTCAGAATTTCCTTCCTTTTTTTTTTTTTTTTAAATTTAAAATTATTTATTTATTTATTTATGGCTGTGTTGGGTCTTCATTTCTGTGCGAGGGCTTTCTCCAGTTGTGGCAAGCGGGGGCCACTCTTCATCGCAGTGCGCGGGCCTCTCACTATCGCGGTCTCTCCTGTTGCAGAGCACAGGCTCCAGACGCACAGGCTCAGTAATTGTGGCTCACGGGCCTAGTCGCTCCGCGGCATGTGGGATCCTCCCAGACCAGGGCTCGAACCCATGTCCCCTGCATTGGCAGGCAGATTCTCAACCACTGCGCCACCAGGGAAGCCCCTCCTTCCTTTTTAAGATTGAATAATATTCCGTTCCTTTGTACGTATAGACCACGTTTTGTTTATCCTTTCATCTGTCGATGGACACTTAGTTGCTCACACCTTTTGGCTATTAAGACAATCATTCTTGACCATTCTTCTTGTAATCTTGTGGGGGCATCTTTACAGAGCTGTTCTGACCCATCTTAAAAGCTATTCCATTTTATCAGTTGGAAGGGTTTTGGTATGCCTTTTAACTTTAGAGACTAACTAGGCCCTAATATCAGATTTGCTAGAGAAGGGCAGATTCTTTTCAGCCGTCTTGGATGAGACTTAAAACATAATTCTTCTCTATTTATTTTTTATGGGTTTATCTTTTCCTATTACACTGTGAGCTCTTCCTGGGCAAGGACTGTAGTAAATTCCTTTTGAATTGTGCCTGTGCCTCTTGTTTAGGAAGTAGACATCAATAAAAATTAGTTGGAAAAAAAAGTGAATTAATGAATAATAATAGAATAATAGCTAATTTTATTGGATTTTTATTATAGGCAAGACACTGTGACAGATGTTTTATATACATTGTTTAACTTTCAAAACAACTGTGAGATAGGTATTGTTATATTCATTTAATAGATAACTTGTTCAGGACCTCACAGCATGTAAAAGATACAACTGAGATTTGAACCCTTGTCTCTTTTGGCTCCAGAGCCATTATGCAAACTCCATAGTGAGGTGATGATCAGTGGGTTTGGAAGCAGGAGATTAAGGCTAAGCATTGATTCCAAATCAGAGATTCTTTCATTAGGCATCAGGAGCTATAGCCCTGTGATAGAGATGGTTCATGAGTGGATACTCAGAGGAAAGCTTTGCACGTTATAGATCTTTAGCTGAACAACCCCTTGTTGAACTCAGTTCACAGATATTCCTGTGTATGTATATAAATTCTCTTTCTTAGGTTATTTTGAAAGTGCAGTTAAATGAACGCACTAGAACGAATGCATCGATGTTCCTCCTACATATATGAATGATACTGTTCTAGGTGCAAGGGTGAGTCAAGAATAAACCAGAACAGATTCTTATGGATCTTGCATGCTAGTGAGGAGACAGAAAAATAAGTTTACAAAGTAATATAAAGTAAAACAGGAAACCATGCTATGAGGAAAATAAAATAGGGTAATGTGATGATGGACAATGCCTTGGGGGTAGATTTGGATGAGGGACTCCTTAAATGAGGAAATACCCAGGAATGCTTCTCTGAGGAAGTAAAATATACAAGCTGAGAGCCAAACGATGACAAGAAGAATCCTAGAGGATAAAGAGCTAAAAGAAGTGTGATCTGAGCGATGAGAACGAGATATGAGTTCTAAGGTAGGATTGAGTTTGGTGTGTTTGAGGAGCAGAAAGAGTAGCATGGCTAAAGTGGAGTGAATGCAGGTAGGAGATAATGTTGGAGAGGTAGGATGGGATCCTATCATGTAGGGCCTTGTGAGCTGTGATAAGAAATTTGGATTTTTCCCCAAAGGTAGGAGATTGGAAGGTTTTAAGCAGAAGAGTCCTCCTGACACTACCTTTTTTTTTTTAAATTAAATTAAATTAATTTGTTTATTTATTTTGGGCTGCTCTGGGAGGCATGCGGGATCTTAGTTCCCGTGCCCCCTGCAGTGGAAGCACAGAGTCGTAACCACTGGACTGCCAGTGAATTCCCCTGACACTACCTTTAACTGGAGTCCTTCCCAAGCTGGAGACTTTGCCAAGGCTTTCACATGTTAGTGGCCAGCTCTAGGTGTCCTAGCAGAATGATACTTCTTTTACAAGAATGCTGGGGCAACCATTGGTTTCATTGCTCTTTCCACATCAAAGAGGGCTCATTCAACAGGAGTCTCTTGTTGTTTTCACAACATCACTGTTGTGTGGATAGGGTTTTGTATGCTGGTTTTCTGTATTAATTTAGGCTAAAATTCAGTTCTTAATTAGACCTGATCTTTCTGTGTCAGTAACTTTGAAGGACGTGTTCTTGGCAGTTGATGATGGCTGTTTCATTTATATGATATACTTAAGGGCATACTGATGGGAATCTGAAATTGACAAGTAAAGAGGAACTTTCCCAGTATTCTTTTTATTTTTTGGCTGTGTCGGGTCTTAGTTGCGGCATGCAGGATATTTGTTGAGGTGCGTGGGCTCTTCACTGTGGCGTGCGGGCTTCCTTCTATTTTCTCTTTCTAGTTGAGGCACGCTGGCTCAGTAGTTGTGGCACGCAGGCTTAGCTGCCCCATGGCATGTGGGATCTTAGTTCCTCAACCAGGGATCGAACCCGCGTCCCCTGCGTTGGAAGACGGATTCTTTACCACTAGACTACCAGGGAAGTCCGTTTGCCAGTATTCTTTTTTTTTTTTTTTTTTAAAGATTATTTATGTATGTATGTATGGCTGCATCAGGTCTTAGTTGTGGCATGTGGGATCTTCGTTGAGGCATGCAAGATCTTCCGTTGCAGTGTGCAGGCTCTTCTTTGTGGTACGCGGGCTTCTCTCTAGTTGTGGTGTGCAGGTTTTCTCTTCTCTAGTTGTGGCGCGCAGGCTCCAGGGTGCGTGGGCTCTGTAGTTTGCAGCATGCAGGCTCTCTAGTTGAGGCTCACGAGCTCAGTAGTTGCAGCCTGCAGGCTTAGTTGCCCCGCGGCATGTGGGATCTTAGTTCCCTGACCAGGGATCGAACCCACGCCCCCTGCATTGTAAGGCAGATTCTTTACCACTGGACCACCAGGAAAGTCCCCCCTTCCCAGTATTCTTAAATAAGGTTGTATTCAGATATTCTGACTCTAGTAAGGTTAATTGCTAACATTTATCCCATATTATTTGATTTTTTAAAATACTGTGAAAAATAGCGAACATAACATTACACACTTGATAGTTTCATTTTATAGGTCAGTTGCGTTCAAATTGTTTTGACCATTATCCTCTGTAAGAAAGATATTTTATATTGTAATCCATTATACATGTATTTGTATATATATCTATGTATCAATATCTATATCTGAAACCATACTTTCATGGTATAGTACTTGTCCTTATTACATGTAGTCATCTGTTTTTTTTTTTTTTTTACTTAAAAAATATTATTTACAAGCCACTAAATTGATTTTAAAACCCACTGAAGGGACAATCTGAACTTTGAAAAAACATTGTAGGGGAGAAATCTGAGGCTCGGAGAAGTTATGACTTGTCATTTGTCACATAGCAAGGAAGTAGCAGAGCTGGGACTTAAACTATTGCTAATGATTCCAAAGCCCTTACTTGTTACCACATTGTATAGTTTTACTAGTGATTATAATCTTCAGTGAAACTGAACAAAAATGAAACACCATAAATGACCTTTAATAATGATTATATAAAATGTAAATTTTCAAAGCAGATGCTGTAGGATGGGACAGAAATATTCTTCCTCTGATCACGTCCTCTGCCTTTTTCAAAGACCTGTTGGCCACTTGGCGTTGTCTTCCATATCTTGGACAGAATGCAGTTGTTATTACTCATTAGTTGTACTGGGAACCAGCAGATTTCCCAAAGCACTTGTATCTCATTACTCAGCCTACCCCTGAGCTAATCTTGGCTTCTTAAAATACTAGCTGTGTGATACCTAGCTTATGAGAGTGAGAATGTGGCCTCTCAAAAGCAAACTGTTGCAGTGTAAGTTGGAGTCAGTGCTCAGATACAAGACAGGAAATATATCTAGTGTCTGAGTCCAGCCGTGCTGTTTTCTGACCTGGTTACGGTACTGGTCGAGTTAATTTTGCTGAAGGGAGAAATCATGTCCTCCTCTCCCGCTGGAGGATAAGGCTATATCAAAGGGGAAGGGTAGGGAATTAATGCCTGTTGTTTACTATGAGCCAGCCATGCGCTGTACTCTAGGCCAGGAGTCCGTAACCCTCGGTCCACGGCCTGTTAGGAACCAGGCTGCACAGCAGGAGGCGAGTGGCGGGAGAGCAAGCAAAGCTTCATCTGCCGCTGCCCATCACTCCCCATCGGTCGCATTACCGCCTGAACCATTTCCACCCCCCCAGCCCCGCCCCGGTCCGTGGAAAAATTGTCTTCCAGGAAACTGGTCCCTGGTGCCAAAAAGGTTGGGGACTGCTGCTCTACCCGCCCCCCCCCCGCCCCCGCTTTAATCTAATTTAATTTAATTTATTTTTTGGCTGTGTTGGGTCTTTGTTGCTGCATGCAGGCTTTTCTTCAGTTGCAGCAGGAGGGGCCACTGTTCATTGCAGTGCACGGACCTCTCATTGCGGTGGCTTCTCTTGTTGCGGAGCATGGGCTCTAGGTGCGTGGGCTTAAGTAGTTGTGGCACATGGGCTTCAGTAGTTACGGTGCTCGGGCTCTAGAGCACAGACTCAGTAGTTGTGGCACATGGGCTTCAGTAGTTACGGTGCTCGGGCTCTAGAGCACAGGCTCAGTAGTTGTGGTGCATGGGCTTAGTTGCTCTGCGACATGTGGGATCTTCCTGGACCAGGGCTCAAACCCATGTGCCCTGCATTGGCAGGCAGACTCTTAACCACTGCACCACCAGGGAAGCCCTCTAGGCCCTTTTGACATAGGTTTTAGTTTAATTCTCACGACAATTCTGTGAGGGGAAAGTTATTATCCCTATTGTTTTCATTTATTATTTTTATTTCTTAAAATTAGGATACAGAACAATCAGGACACAGAACAGTTACAGTGCCCCAAAAAACTATTTTGTGTATTATCCTTATTTTACAGAAAAGAAACATTGAGGCTCAGAGAGAAGAAATGATTCTTTTTAAAAAAAAATTTTATTTATTTATTTTTGGCTGTGTTGGGTCTTCGTTTCTGTGCGAGGGCTTTCTCTAGTTACGGCAAGCGGGGGCCACTCTTCATAGCGGTGCGCGGGCCTCTCACTATCGTGGCCTCTCTTGTTGCGGAGCGCAGGCTCCAGATGCGCAGGCTCAGTAGTTGTGGCTCACGGGCCTGCCTAGTTGCTCCGCGGCATGTGGGATCTTCCCAGACCAGGGCTTGAACCCGTGTCCCCTGCATTAGCAGGCAGATTCTCAACCACTGCACCACCAGGGAAGCCCTAGAAATGATTCTTAAACAATCACAAAGTCAGGTAGTGGCTGAGGTTGGGACAGAAGCTACATTATACCTACCTTTAAAAATCGTACCTTCGGGCTTCCCTGGTGGCGCAGTGGTTGAGAATCTGCCTGCTAATGCAGGGGACACAGGTTCGAGCCCTGGTCTGGGAAGATCCCACATGCCGCGGAGCAACTAGTCCCGTGAGCCACAACTACTGAGCCTGCGCGTCTCGAGCCTGTGCTCCGCAACACGAGAGGCCGCGATAGTGAGAGGCCCGTGCACCGCAATGAAGAGTGGCCCCCGCTTGCTGCAACTAGAGAAAGCCCTCGCACAGAAACGAAGACCCAACACAGCCAAAAATAAATAAATTAAAAAAAAAATTGTACCTTCACCTCAGAGCCGAATTGGAGCTCTAAGTTGATGAGACTGTGTAGAAGGGGACATTCCTAGGCTTTAAGAATAAAGGGTTATGTCATAGGATGGAAGCCTTTGAAAACCCAACACTGTGGAAATAAAGATGCTTTCTTATTCCTGTGTAGTGTGGGGTTTGTGTAGGATACCTCCAACACTTTTTTTTGGGTTTCTTTGGCCGTGTTGGGTCTTCGTTGCTGTGCGTGGGCTTTCTCTAGTTGAGGTGAGTGGGGGCTCCTCTTCGTGGCAGTGCACAGGCTTCTCATTGCGGTGGCTTCTCTTGTTGCAGAGCACGGGCTCTAGGCATGCGGGCTTCAGTAATTGCAGCACGCGGGCTCAGTAGTTGCAGCACGCGGGCTCAGTAGTTGTGGCTCACGGGCTCTAGAGCGCAGGCTCAGTAGCCGTGGCACATGGGCTTAGTTGCTCTGCAGCATGTGGGATCTTCCCAGCCCAGGGATCGAACCCATGTCTCCTGCATTGGCAGGCGGATTCTCAGCCACTGCACCACGAGGGAAGTCCCACCTGCAACACTTTTTTTTTTTTTTTAAACATCTTTATTGAAGTTTAATTGCCTTACAATAGTGTGTTAGCTTCTGCTTTATAACAAAGTGAATCAGTTATACATATACAATATGTTCCCATTTCTCTCCCCTCTTGCATCTCCCTCCCTCCCACCCTCCCCATCCCACCCCTCTAGGTGGTCACAAAGCACCGAGCTGATCTCCCTGTGCTGTGCGGCTGCTTCCCACTAGTTATCTATTTTACATTTGGTAGTGTATATATGTCCATGACACTCTCTTACCCTGTCACATCTCACCCCACCCCCTCCCCATATCCTCAAGTCCATTCTCTAGTAGGTCTGTGTCTTTATTCCCGTCTTGCCACTAGGTTCTTCATGGCCTTTTTTTTTTTTTTCCCTTAGATTCCGTATATATATGTTAGCATACTGTATTTGTTTTTCTCTTTCTGACTTACTTCACTCTGTATGACAGACTCTAACTCCATCCACCTCATTACAAATACCTCCATTTCATTTCTTTTTATGGCTGAGTAATATTCCATTGTATATATGTGCCACATCTTCTTCATCCATTCATCTGTCGATGGACATTTAGGTTGCTTCCATGTCCTGGCTATTGTAAATAGAGCTGCAATGAACATTTTGGTACATGACTCTTTTTGACCTATGGTTTTCTCAGGGTATATGCCCAGTAGTGGGATTGCTGGGTCATATGGTAGTTCTATTTGTAGTTTTTTAAGGAACCTCCATACTGTTCTCCATAGTGGCTGTATCAATTTACATTCCCACCAACAGTGCAAGAGTGTTCCCTTTCCTCCACACCCTCTCCAGCATTTATTGTTTCTAGATTTTTTGATGATGGCCATTCTGACCGGTGTGAGATGATATCTCATTGTAGTTTTGATTTGCATTTCTCTAATGATTAATGATGTTGAGCATTCTTTCATGTGTCTGTAGGCCATCTGTATATCTTCTTTGGAGAAATGTCTATTTAGATCTTCTGCCCATTTTTGGATTGGGTTGTTTGTTTTTTTGTTATTGAGCTGCATGAGCTGCTTGTAAATCTTGGAGATTAATCCTTTGTCAGTTGCTTCATTTGCAAATATTTTCTCCCATTCTGAGGGTTGTCTTTTGATCTTGTTTATGGTTTCCTTTGCTGTGCAAAAGCTTTTAAGTTTCATTAGGTCCCATTTGTTTATTTGTGTTCTTATTTCCATTTCTCTGGGAGCTGGGTCAAAAAGAATCTTGCTGTGATGTATGTCATAGAGTGTTCTGCCTATGTTTTCCTCTAAGAGTTTTATAGTGTCTGCCCTTACACTTAGGTCTTTAATCCATTTTGAGTTTATTTTTGAGCATGGTGTCAGGGAGTGTTCTAATTTCATACTTTTACATGTTCCTGTCCAATTTTCCCAGCACCACTTATTGAAGAGGCTGTCTTTTCTCCACTGTATATGCTTGCCTCCTTTATCAAAGATAAGTTGACCATATGTGCAACACTTTTTTAATCAGTATAGATTCATGTTTTTAGTCTTTATGCAGTTGCTTTTCAGTGAAAAACAGGAGTTTAATCTTCTGCTAGTTTCCTTTATTAACCCGCTGGGTTTTGTTTTTGTTTTTGTTTTTCCTTTTTTTCTTCTGCCATGACTTGGACATGACTTGGACATAGGTTTATTTCTCTTTTGGGCTTGAACTGGGTTGGCTCTCCAAAGCTTCTGGACCTCCTTGTTTCTTGGGTAGGCAAAAATAGTCAGGTGCCCCAGTGTCTGCTAGGGAAAAGGGTAAAATCACCGGGTAGGATTGGGTCGAAGGCATGGGTCATAAACCATTACTCCTGTGGCTGCCAAGAAAATGCTCATTTTTTTGTGAAGAGACTGGTCCAGTGTTAGTCATTTGATTATATAATTAAAGCAGGGATTTTGGATAATTTCTTTAGATATATGATAAGGCCTACTTTTTCTCCCCCATTTTGTCTTCCCATGTATCACATCAAGGGTAAAGATGGGACTTTGCAAAACTGTTACTTTGAATTCTTATAACATCCTTACTAAGTTGGCATTGTCATATCCTCCTTTATACAAATGAGGAAAACTGAGGTACAGAGAGGTTAAGTAGCTTCTTCAAGATTCCTAAGACAGAGCCAGTAATCTAACTCAGGTTTTTTGTGGGGTTTTGTTTTGTTTTGTTTTTGGTGTGTATGGATTTTGTTTTTGTTTTTGTTCTGGTGTGGCTCCAAAGCTGTCTCTTTGTATTACCTATTTGCTATCTTCACTAACGCACTTCCAGTGCCTCTCAAGGGCATTGCCAGTGTTCAGAGAATGGTGGTGGTGATTATACCCCTTAGGACAGACTTTTTTCCCTTTAAAGTATCAAATCATTCTTGAGCATTTTAACTTTAAAAAGAGATTCAGTTCAGAGTTGTGTTATGGTGACTTCAACATCATTTAAAATTAATTCAGGGCATCAAAATCTTCAGGAGCTGATTGTAACATTGAGGGACCTAGGGCTGTTGAGATTTGGAATATCCACTGATCCAGAGCCACATGGTTACTGGGCAGAAGGTGGTAGGGCAAAAAGGTACTTGGCTATGGGCTGAGCCCACGTGGGGTCAGACTGTATCACAGGAAGAAGCCAGAGCTGAATTCCAGGTCACAGAGGGCTGAACCTAGGGATATGGTAACCCCAAGGGCTATGGTTCAGAGGCAGGCCATTGGTGGCCAGTGTTTTGGCCTGACTTACCATTTGTAATTACTACTAGGCCTCTCCAAGCAGGTCTGTTAACCTTTATTATTTTTAAAAAATATTTATTTATTTATTTGGCTGCGCTGGGTCTTAGCTGTGGCTTGTGGAATCTAGTTCCCTGACCCAGGGATTGAACCCAGGCCCCCTGCATTGGGAGCGCAGTCTTAGCCACTGGACCACCAAGAAAGTCCCTATTAACCTTTTAAATATATAGAGAGGTCATGTTCAGGAGATACCTGCCACTGAAATTACACACTTTCTAGAAGTTTACATGGTCACCATTCCCATTAGAGTCATAAGTGCCCACTGACAAAACATGGCAGGGATTAATTCACTTAAGCAGTTTTAAGGGAGCCTTTTTTAACTTCAAAAATTGTGAATATATGGTTTTCTTCTTTGTAAAAATTGTTACCACCCTTTTTTCTCCAGGCTTCTAAAGGCAATAGCTATTAATACTTGAAAAGTTAGAAAATTAGTATTTTTTCTTTCATATGTATTTTATTTAACTAATAAACTTTATTTTTGGAGCAGCTTTAGGTTCACCTCCAAATTGAGTGGAAAGTACAGAGAATTCCAGTATACTCCCTGTTCCCAACGTGCATGACCCCCGACCAACTATCAACATCCAGTACCAGAGTGATGCATTTGTTACAGTTGATAAACCTACACTGACACATCATTGTCACCCAAAATCCATAGTTTATTTATTTATTTATTTATTTATTTATTTATAAATAAAATGATCATTGCTGGTTTCAGCCACTGTTCTTTTTAAAAATATATTCATTCATTCATGCATGCATGCATGCATGTAGCGCCAGGGGGGTCTTTGTTGCGGCGCGCAGGATCTCCACTGCAGCATTCGGACTCTTGGTTGCGGCATGTGGACTTCTTAGTTGTAGCATGTGGACTCTTAGTTGCGGCATGCATGTGGGATCTAGTTCCCCGACCAGGGATCTAACCCAGGCCCTCTGCATTGGGAGTGCGGAGTCTTACCCACTGGACCACCAGGGAAGTCCTCATAGTTTACTTTAGATTTCACTCTTGGTATTGTACATTCTGTGGATTTTGACAAATAGATAATGATGTGTATTACCATTGCAGTATGTTACAGAATAGTTTCACTGCCCTAAAAATTCTCTGTGCTCTGCCTATTCATCCCTCCCTTCCTCCTTCCTAACCACTGGCAACTACTAATCTTTTTGCTGTCTCCATAGTTTTGCCTTTTCCAGATGTTATACAGTTGGAATCATACAGTATGTGGCCTTTTTAGATTGGCTTCTTTCACTTAGTAATATACATTTAAGTTTCCTCCATGTCTTTTCATAGCTTGATAGCTCGTTTCTTTTTAGCACTGAATAATAATTCCTTTGTCTGGATGTACCACAGTTTATCCACTCACCTACCAAAGAGCATGTTAGCCACTTCCAAGTTTTGGCAATTATGAATAAAGCTGCTATATATAAACATCTGTATGTAAGTTTTTGTGTGGACATAAGTTTTCAGTTCATTTGGGTAAATACCAAGGGTGATTACTGGATCATATGGTATGAGTATGTTTAGTTTGTATACAACTGCCAAACTGTCTTCCAAGGTAGCATTTCTACCAGCAAGGAATGAGGATTCCGGTTGCTCTACCTCATCCTCCCCAGCATGTGATATTGTCTCTCTCTCTCTCTTTTTTTTCTTTGGTGTGGTGTTTTTTTCTAACAGGTGTGTAGTGATATCTTGTCATATTAACTTGCACTCCCTTAATGACAGATGATGTTGAACACCTTATGCTTGCTTGCCATCTCTGTATCTTCTTTGGTGAGGTGTCTAGTAAGGTTTCTCACCTGTTTTTTAATTTGGTTGTTCATTTTCTTATTGTTGAGGGTTTTTTCTTATTGTGGAGTTTTAAGAGTTTCTTTTATAATTTTGGATAGCAGTCCTTTATCAGATGTGTCTTTTACCAATATTTTCTCCTAGTCTGGTCATCTCATTCTAATGACATTGTCTTTAGCAGACCAGAAATTTTTCATTTTAATGAAGTCTAGCCTTACTAATTATTTCTTTCATGGATCATGCTTTTGGTGTTGTACCCAACAATTCATTGCCATGCACAAGGTCATCTAGGTTTTCTCCTGTGTTATCTTCTAGGAGTCTCATAGTTTTCTGTTTTTCGTTTAGGTCTGTGATCCATTTTGAGTTAATTTTTGTTAAGGGTGTAAGGTCTGTGTGTAGATTGATTTTTTTTTTTTTTTTTACATGTAGATATCCAGTTGTTCCAGCATCATTTCTTGAAGACTAATTTTGCTACATTTTATTGCCTTTACTCCTTTGTCAAAGATCATTTGGTTGTATTTATGTGGGTCCGTTTCTAGGCTCTCTATTCTGTTCCATTAATCTATTTGTTCTTTCCCCAATACCACAGTGTCTTGATTACTGTGACTTCGTAATAATTCTTGAAGTCAGATGGTGTCAGTTCTTCAGCTTTGTTCTTTTATTTCAATATTGTATTGGCCATTCTGGGTCTTTTGCCTCTCCATATAAACTTTAGAATCAGTTTGTTGATATCTACAAAATAAGTTGCTGGGATTTTGATTGGGATTGCATTGAATCTGTAAATCAAGGTGGGAGGAACTGGTATCTTGGTGATATTGACTCTTCCTATCTATGAATATGTAATATCTCTCTAGTACTTTTTTGACATTTTTTTCATCAGAATTTTGTAGTTTTCCTCATATAGATCTTGTACATATTTTGTTAGATTTATACCTAAGTATTTCATTTGGGGAGGTGCTATTGTAAATGGTAATGTATTTTTTTTAATTAATTAATTAATTAATTAATTAATTTATGGCTGTGTTGGGTCTTCATTTCTGTGCGAGGGCTTTCTCTAGTTGTGGCAGGCGGGGGCCACTCTTCATCGCGGTGCGTGGGCCTCTCACTATTGTGCCTCTCTCGTTGTGGAGCACAGGCTCCAGACGCGCAGGCTCAGTAATTGTGGCTCACGGGCCCAGTTGCTCCGCGGCATGTGGGATCTTCCCAGACCAGGGCTCAAACCCGTGTCCCCTGCATTGGCAGGCAGATTCTCAACCACTGCGTCACCAGGGAAGCCCAATGGTAATGTATTTTTAATTTCAAATTCCACTTGTTCATTACTGGTATATAGGAAAGTGACTGACTTTTGTTTATTAACCTTGTATCCTGAAACCTTATTATCACTGCTTATTAGTTCCAGGAGTTTTTTGTTGATTCTTTAGGATTTTCTACATAGACGATCTTGTCATCTGTGAACAAAGACCGTTTTATTTCTTCCTTCCCAATCTGTATATCTTTTTTTTCCTTTTTGCTGTCTTATCACAATAGCTGGGATTTCCAGTGTGATGTTGAAAAGCAGTAGTGAGAGGGGCATCCTCGCATTGTTCCTGATCTTACCAGGAAAGCTTTGAGTTTCTTATCATTAAGTTTTGTGTTAGCTGTAGGTTTTTTGCAGATGTTGTTTATCACATTAAGGAAGTTCCCTTCTATTCCTAGTTTCCTGAGAGTTTTTATTGGGAATGGGTGTTGGATTTTGTCAAATGCTTTTTTCTGCATCTATTGATATGATCAAGTGGTTTTTTTTTCTTTAGCATGTTGATATGATGGATTATGTTAATAATTTTCAAATGACAAACCAGCCTTGCATACCTGGAATAAATCCCATTTGGTTATGATGTATAATTCTGTTTACATTGTTGGATTCCATTTGCTAGTATTTTGTTGAGGATTTTTAAATCTGTATTAATGAGAAAATTGGTTTGTAATTTTCTTACAAGGTCTTGGTCTATTTTTGTTATTAAAGTAATGCTGGCCTCACATAATGAGTTAAGAAATATTCCTTCTGCTTCTGTATTCTGGAAGAGATTACAGAAAATTGGTATAATTTTGTTCTTACGTGTTCTGTAGAATTCACCAGTGAACCCATCTGGGCCTGGTGCTTTCTGTTTGGGAAGATTATTAATTATTGATTTAATTTCTTTAATAATAAGCCTATTTAGGTTATTTCTTCTTGTGTGACTTTTGGGAGATTATGTCTTTCCAGGAATTGGTCCATTTCATCTAGGTTATCAAATTTGCGGGCATAAAGTTGTTCATAGTATTTCCTTATTCTAATGTCTGTGTGATCTGTACTGTTGTCACCTGTTTCATTTCTGATTTTGGTAATTTGTGTCTTCTCCCTTGTTTTCTTAGCCTGGCTAGAGGCTTATCGATTTTATTTATCTTTTCAAAGAACCAGCTTTTGGTTTTGTTGATTTTCTCTATTGAATTCTTATTTTCGATTTCATTGATTTTTTTTTTTCTCTAGTTCTTACTATTTCTTTTCTTCTGCTTGCTTTGGGTTTCATTTGCTCTTCTAGTTTCCTAAGGTGGAAGCTTAGATTATTGATTTTAGATCTTCTCTAATATTCAATTTTCAACTCTAATATTGTATTCAAATTCAACTCTAAAACATTCAGTGCTATTAATTTTTCTTTAAGCACTGTTTTTGATGCATCCTACAAATTTTGATAAGTTGTATTTCATTTGATAAGTTGTATTTTCATTTTTAAAAATTTCAAAATATTTTTAAAATTTCTCTTCAGATTTCTTTTTTGACCCATGTGTTTAGAATTGTATTGTTTAATCTCCAGATATTTTAAGTAATTTTCCAGCTATCTTGCTGTTATTGATTTCTAGTTTAATTCCATTGTGATCTGAGAGCAGATGTTCACTGTATGATTTCTATTCTTTTAAGTTTGTTAAGGTGTGTTTTATGATCCAGAATGTGGTCTATCTTGGCGGACGTTCCACGTGAGCTTGAGAAGAATGTCTAATATGCTGTTGTTGGATAAAGTAGTCTGTAAATATCAATTATATTCAGTTGATTTGTAGTTCAGTTTAGTTCAGCTATGTCCTTACTGATTTTATGGCTGTTGAATCTGTCCATTTCTGATAGATGGGTGTTAAAGTGTCCAACTATAATAATAGATTCAAATCTATTTCTTTTTGCAGTTCTATCAGTTTTTACCTCATATTTTGTCATAAGCTAAAAAATTAGTGTTTACTGTATTATTATGATTTAAATTATACATACACATACTTTTGATATATGTCACAATAAAAAATAAAAATTGGACATACAGACATAAATAAAAATTTAAAAATGAAACAGTATGAATAAGTATTCAACCACATTTTGGGTCAAAGAATTGTAAATTTAAATAATGAGTTTACCTCATATTTTGATGCTGTGTTGTTAGGTGTATACACATTAAGGGTTGTTATGTCATCTTTGGAGTACTGATGCCTTTATCACTATGTAATGCCCTTTGTTATCCCTGATAACTTACCTCACTCTGAAATCTGCTTTGTCTGAAATTAATATACCCATTCTTACTTTTTTTTTTAGCCTGTTAACTTGTTTTTAAAGTTTTTAAATTTTATTGTGGGAATATCCAAATATATGCAGATGTAAAGAGAATGGTATAAAAAGCCCCCATGTACTCATCAGTCAGTTCCAAAAATTATAACTTTTTTGAAGTATTTATAAAACTTTTCCCCAAATATTATTACAAAAATTTCAAACACCAGAGAAGTTAAAGACTGTAGAGTGAATATTCATATGCCCGCCTCCTATATTCTCCCATTAATGTTTCACTCTGCTTTAATCCATATCTATCCATCCGTCTGTCCGTCTACCCATCTGTCAATTCATTTACTTTTTAAAAAATAAATATAGGTTACATACAATATTATGTTAGTTTCAGGTGTTCTGCATAATGATTTGACATTTGTATACATTGTGAAATGATCCTCATGGTAAGTTTAGTAACCATCTGTTCCTGTACAGCTTTCAGTATTATTGACCATACTCCTTATGATGTATATTACAACCCCATGACTTATATTATATAACTGGAGGTTTGTACCTCTGAATCCCCTTCACCAATATTATCCACTCCACCACCCCCTCTTTTGGCAGCCACCTATTTGTTCTTTGTGTCTGTGAGTCTGTTTCATTTTGTTTGTTTTTTAGATTCCAAATGTGAGATTGTGTGGTATTTGTCTCTGACTTATTTTACTTAGTATAATATCCTTTAGATTCATCCATGTTGTCACAAATAGCAGGATTTCATTTTTTTAGTGACCAAATAATATTTCATTTTATATACATAACCACATCTTTTTACCCACTTGTCTATTGATGGACACCTAGGTTGCTTCCATATTTTCCTGTTGTAAATAATGCTGCAATGAAGATTGTTATGTATGTATGTATATTCAAATTAGTGTTTTTGTTTTCTTTGGGTAAATACCCAGACGTGAAATTGTTGGATCTTTTGGCAGTTCTATTTTTAACTTTTTGAGGTACTTCTATACTGTTTTCTATAGTGGCTGCACCAGTTTACAGTCCCACCAACAGTGCACAAGATTTACCTTTTCTCCACGTCTTCACCAAGACTTATTTGTTGTCTTTTTGATTAAAAGTAAAAGGGTAGAGAAAGATATATCATGGTAACACCAGTCAAAAGAAAGCAGGGCAGGGGTGTCCTTAAAGCACATCAAACATCAAAACACTTTTGTTTTTTGATGACACACCTGCTTTCTTTTGATTGATGTTACCATGATACATCTTTCTCCATCCCTTTACTTTTAATCTATATGTGTGTTTCCAATAGACAACGTGTAGTTGGGTCTTGTTTTTGGATCCACTCTGACAATCTCTGTCTTTCAATTAATGTATTTAAACATTGATGCTTAAGGTGATAATTGATATAGTTGGATTAATATCTCCATATTTGTTAGTATTTTCTATTTATTGCCCTTGTTATTTGTCCTTGTTTTTGTCTTCCACACTTTTTTCTGCCTCTTGTAGTTTTAAATGAGCATTTTATATGATTCTGTTTTCTTTCTTTTCTGAGTATGTCAATTGTACTTCTTTTTTAACTTTTTTTTTTAGTGGTGCCCTAGAGTTTGCAATATACGTTTACAACTAATCCAAGTCAGCTTTCAAATAACACTATACTATTTCACAAGTAGTATACATACCTTATAATAACAAAATATTCCTAATTCCTACCTCCCATCCCTTATATCATGTTGTCATTCATTTCACTTACACGTAAGTATATACAGTAGAATACATGCTATTATTATTTTAAACTGTTACTTGTTAGAACTAAGAATAAGAAAAATAAGTTTTAATTTTACCTTTACTTATTCTCCAGTGCTCTTCCTTCTTATTATGTAGATTTGAGTTTCTGACTTTATTAACATTTCCTTTCCTCTGAAGAACTGCTTTTAACATTTCTTGCTAAGCAGGTCTACTGGCAATGAATTCTCTCCAGTTTTGTTTGTCTGAGAAATTATTTATTTCTCTTTCACTTTTGAAGGATAATTTCACAGGATACAGAATTCTAGGTTGGTGGGTTTATTTCTCTCATCTCACTAAACATTTTACTCTATTCCCTTCTTGCTTGCATTGTTTTGAGGTTAACTTGGATGTAATTATTATCTTTACTCCTCTATAGGTAAGATGTTTTTTCCCTCTGGCTTCTTTCAAGATTTTTTTTTTTAAGTTATAAGTCACCCTTTTTTAATTTTTATATTTTATTTTATTTTATTTTATTTTATTTAGGCTGCTCTGGGTCTTAGTTGCAGCATGTGGGATCTTCGCTGTGGCATGCGGGCTCTTAGTTGCGGCATGTGGACTTCTTAGTTGCGACATGCGGACTCCGAGTTGCAATATGCGAACTCTTAGTTGCAGCCTGCATGTGGGATCTAGTTCCCCGACCAGGGATCGAACCCGGGCTCCCTGGAGTCTTACCCAGTGGACCACCAGGGAAGTCCAAGATTTGATTTTTTTCTTTTAACCTTTGATTTTCTGAAGTTTGAATATGATGTCTAGTTGTAGCGGGGTTTTTTTTGGCATTGATCTTGCTTGGTGTTCTCTGAGCTTCTTGGATCTGTAGTTTGGTATCTGACATTAATTTGGGAGAAATTCTCAGTCATTATTACTTCAAATATTGCTTCTGTTTCTTTCTTTTCCTTCTAGTATTCCCATTACACATACGTAACACCTTTTGTTGTTGTCCCACAGTCCTTGGATATTCTGTTCTTTTGTTTGTTTCAGTCTTTTTTCTCTTTGCTTTTCAGTTTTGGGAGTTTCTACTGTCATATCTTCAAGGTCAGAGATCTTTCTTTAGCCATGCCCAGTCTACTATTGAGCCTATCAAAGCCTTCTTCATTTCTATTACAGTATTTTTTATTTTCTAGCATTTTATTTTGATTCTTTCTTAGAATTTCCACCTCTCTGCTTAAATTATCCATCTGTCTTTCATGTTGTCTGTTTTCCATTAAAACCCTTAGCATATTAATCATAGTTCTTTAAAGTTCCTGGTCTGATAATTCCAACATTTCTGCAGTGTCTGACTCTGATTTCTGATGCTTGTTTTGCCTTTTGGTATGCCTTGTGTTTTTTTTTTTTGTTGAAAATTGAGTGCAGTGTACTAGGTAAAAGGAACTGCTATAAACAGGTCTTTAGTAATGTAGTGGTAAGATGTGGGGAAGGGAAAGCATTCTATAGTCCTTTGATTTGGTCTCAGTGTTTTGGTGAGCCAGTGCCGCAGAACAGTGAACTTTACTAGTGCTTCTCAGGTTTTTTTCCCCATTAGGTGGGACAGGATGGCTGGGTGGGCTGGAGTTGGGTTATTCCTCTTTCTTCATGTGGGACGCTAGAGGAAGCTAGAGTTGGGTATTTCCCGTCTCCTGGGTTGGTTAGGCTCTGATAAAACTCCAGCAAGTTAGGCTCTAATAAAATAATTTTTTCTTGAATGCAGGCCTTGTTAAGAACAGAATGCTCTGGTATATTTCAGGCGTCTTTTTCCCCTCTCTCTTCTGGAAGCAAGAAGGAATTTTTCTCTGATATTCACTGTGAGGTCTTGGTAGAGATTTTGGAGGTAAAACTCACAAAAGTGTGGAGCCCTCCTGTGACTGGGTCCCTCTGGAGTTTTTTGTTTTTGTTTTTGGCCGCGCCATGCAGCGTGCGGAACTTCCCCAGCCAGGGATTGAACCCGTGCCCCCTGCATTGGAAGCATGGAGTCTTAACCACTGGACCACCAGGGAAGTCCTCCCTCTGGAGTTTTAACTCTCAGAGTTATCCACACTTAGCTTCCAACAATTCATCAACTACAGCTTAGGTGTTCTTACTCTGGCACTGGTTCCTGTGGAATTTTCTGCTCAAGAGTTTCAGCTTTAGTAGGTTGTTAAGTCTCTGTTATCTGTATCTGTCTCTCCAATTTTGGGGACAGTGCTTTGCCATCTGACCTCACTTCTCTGCCACATCTACGAAGAGTTGTTGATTTTCCATTTTGTTCAGCTTTTTCTTATTGTTAGGACAGAGTGGCAACTTCTAAGCTCCTGACATGGCCAGACTGGAAATGTTAGGACAGAGTGGCAACTTCTAAGCTCCATACATGGCCAGACTGGAAACTGGAAGTGGTATTGATTTTTTAAAGAATTTGAGATAGGGATGTCATTTCTTCCTACTTTTAACCTTATCCAAAAATTGTCATTCAGTTTAGAGAGCTTCCTGACAACACATTTACTCATTTTTTTACACCCCTCTTTGTAAATTTGGCACATATAAATTTACCCCATGACAAAAATGGGAGTCTTTATCCAACTGCAATGAGAAAGCTCACCATTTGGATTTCTGCATTTTTTGATTGGAAAATTTTATTTTCTTCATGACTATCCCAAGAGTTTAGAGCTTGCTTTCTCAGACCTTGTCTCTGGCCCTTAGCATAAGTCCTCTCTCTGGCATCTGTTCCTGCACATCTACAAGGATCACGTTTTCTGAATCCAAAATCAGGACAACAGATCTCACATGAGATTTTTTTTCCCCTTTTAAATAGACTATTTTTTAGAATGGTTTTAAGTTCACAGCAATATTGAGCAGAAAGTACAGAGAGTTTCCATATACCCGCTTCCAAACATATTGTACAGTCTCCTCCCATCAACATCCCAGACCAGAATGGTACATTTGTTATAATCAGTGAACCTACATTGATATTGTACAATATTACCCAAAATTCATAGTGTACATTAGGGTTCACTCTTCATATTTTATACTTTATGGATTTTGGCAAATGTGTCATGATATCACATGGGCTTTTTATATGGAGATTTAGTTTGAATTCCTGAATATTGGAATTTATAGAACATTGGTTCATGGAGACCACAGAACATAATAATCTTGGAAAAATCAAAGTACGGTCACTGTATGTAGATGTGTCAGATCAGTTTCAGTGCTTTTCTGCTTTGACTAGTGCTTGAAAGGGCCTTGGAATAGACTACGTAGCAGGTAACAAGCAGGGATACAGTCTTGTTTGTTCAGGTGGCTTGGCAAAGGCTGCAAGAGTTGCCATGGGGGTCTGCTGGGGACCGGGAGGCTATAGAGTCAGATAGATCTGACTTTTCCGAAAGGTATCAAACTACTGGAATTTGAACACGCGTAGGTTTGGATTCAACTTTTTTCTTTCACCAGTATCTCTAAAATATATGGCACATACTAAAAGCTCTGAAGTTGGTGTAATCTTCGGAAGATCAGTACATACCAGTTTTTCAGTTGTCTGGTGAAAGGATGGAAGACTAAAAAAGTCTGTCAGTTTGTACAAATTTGTAGTGTTTTTTTAAATGTCTTATTTGCTTTATATTTTTTTTCTGATTATATTTCCTTCTGAAAATAGAATACCTTTTTTTCTGTTTTTAATGACAATACATACTCATTGTCAGACATGTCTTTTAAGTTTATTTCTCCTGAGAGCTCTACAATTAAGGCATGTGACTAGTACTCACTTTGGAACTATAACTGAAAACATTAAAAGCTCAGGAAACATAAAGAGGGATTTTTATATTTGATTCATAGACCTACACTGACCCTTCTCCCTAGCTAAAGACCAGAATTCTTAATCCTTTCAAGTATCTTTATTTGCATGTCTCTTGGTTCCTTAAGCCTGCACACTCTCCTTTCTTCCTTATTTCTTTCGGTTGGATGAATCACACAGAGTTAAAGCTGTGGTCACCTCCTCTGCCTTCTTCTTTCATGACCTCCATATCCAGTCAGCCAGGCAATTCATCATATCTTTGTTTTACTTTTACATTTCTGCTTTCATCACTGAGTAACCACCTTCCCCTCCCTTCATTCCCTGCAATCATTTTTTAAAGCTTGTATTTATTGATACTTTATATACCAGAAATTATGCCAGGTAGTTATCAACCGGAGTTTATTTGGCCATGTCGAGCACTTTTGGTTGTCACAACCTGGGGGCCAGGGTGGGTGGGGAGGGAACGGGTAGGTAGAGACCAAGGATGCTGCTAAATATCCTATTAATGCACAGGATCGCTCCTCCATAAAAAAAGAATTATTTGGCCCAAAATGTCAATAGTGTAGAAGTTGAGAAACCTGAATCACATTAATTGTTTCATAACTTACTTAGTCCTCACAACAACTCTTTACATGGGTTTTATTATCCCTCCTTTGATGATGAAACTGAGGCTCACAAGGTTTAAGTTAACTTAAGCAGCATCACATAGCTAGTAAGTAATGGAGCCAAGTTCAAACTTAGGTCTGACTCAGTCCGAGCTTACAGTGGTCATGATACATAGCCTGCTCATAACTCAGACCCTTAACTTTTACCTGGTCTACTATAATGGGCTCCTTCCTGATCTTCTTGCCTCTTGTCTCTCCGTTTAAGTCTGTCTTAAGCATGGCTTAAGTCTCTAATGATACTCCCTCTCTGCTCACAATCTTCCAATGCATTTGGAATGTAGTTTTGGTTCCCCAGTCCAGCATTTAAGGCCAAAGCTGCTGCAGTCAGTCCCTGAAGTACCTTTCCAACTAATTTTCCACAACTCTCTTCTTTTCAAAGACATCTTTTCTAAGACATGCTTTATTTTCTTATTTTTGCTTCTTCATATATTTCCCAATATTCTATAACATATGTACTGCTGTTGTAATTTAAAAGGTTGTTTTTAATGGCAGAAAAGAAAATCCAGCCTGTCTGATGATTTAGGGATTACAAAATAAAGTGATTGTATTTTTATTTTAAAGGCCCCAGACTTACTCTGTGTAATCCTTTGTTCATGCTGTGCCCTTTGGAATCCCACACAACTCATTATCAGCTATTCAAATTCTTTTTGGCCATCAGGGTCCAACCTGAACACTACTGCCTGCCACTGATCCAAAGAGCAAAGAGGTTAAGAGCATGTGCTTTTACACACTGACAGGGCTAAGTTTGAGGTCTGTTTTTTTCTGGTAACTAGCTGTGAGACCTTGAGCAAGTAACCCAACCTCATTAAATCTGTTGCCTCATCTGTAAAATTGAGATGGTGTCTAGCTCACAGAGGGTTTTTGGAATTAAGTGAGAGCTCACATGTGAAGTGCTTAGCCCAGGCCTGGCACAATATGAGTGCTCAATGAGTTCATTAATAGACCCCATTATTTGTTACCATGTTATTTCTCCACTTCTTTAATTCACACCTCTGCATCTCTAATAGTATGAGCTGTAGAGTCAGAATTCATGCATTTCAGTCCTGGTATCACCACTTACTAGTTGTGTAAACTTAATCAGATTACCTAGCCATCATGTTCTTTAGTTTCCACATCTATGCATATAATATCATGTGCTCCATAGGGCTTATTTCAGGATTAAATGAGATAATATAGGTAAAGCACCTAGACTAGGTCTGGCCCATGGTAAGTGCTCAATTATGTTAGCTGTTATTACCACTCTTCTAGCACTTATTAATTCTACTACTTCTTACCTATATTCCACTCATTTGTATACTTGTAGCTCACTTATCTGAGGGTTAGCCCCTTGAAGGCAAGGATTATAAAAAATATTCATCACTGTGCCCTGAGCAGAGTTTTGAGCTTAGTTACAATGACAGTTATTTTTTACTGATACTTGATTAAGGACTTTCATAGACATCACCCTATTTGAGCCTCACAAAAATCATATGAAGCAGGCAGACAGAATGCTAGCTAAGTATGTATGTAAGTGTGTGTAGGAAAGGTAGGTTTGGGTGCCTACCATGCTCTAGGCTTTGAGTCCTTCCTTCTTCACCTTATTTATACTATTTAGCTTTCATAGCTATCCTGAAAGGTAGTGTTTATTACTACATTTTTAATATAAGGAACTTGAGGCTCAGAAAGGTTAAATAACATGATCAAAATTCAACCAACTAATGCGCTTCAGAGCCTAGACATGTTTCAACAAAGTCATGTGTCCTCACTGTTGAATTTTCATGGCCAGGTGTCAGATTTGGTGGTATCTAAGCCACAGTCTCATTCTGTTCCTATTTCTGCTTTGGGGAATCTGGCTACCTTGTCTTCTGAAATAGCTGTTGATGTAAAATACTGCAGTAATGTCAGGAGAGAGAAAACCTTCAGACAAGGACCATTAGAAAAATTGATCTTAGATTTCTTAGTATTCCTGTGTTTTAGAGACTGCTAAGAATGAGTAGATGAACCTACGTGGTCTGATGCTAGTGATTTCAAGGGTTCCTTGAACATTTTTATACCACCCAGTTTGCTGTAGGCCCAAGTGAGAGCATTCTGAAACTTACATTATAACGTATATAGTATGTTGGAAAGAGCCCTAGATTGTTTGGAATCAGAAGTCTGAGAGTTCCTATACCAGGAATCCTTTTTTGGGAGATTTTGTGTAGTCTTTGAAGTCAAACAGACCTGATTTGGGTTACCTGACCTCTCTTGAGTCTTTTTGCTTGTGTGTACAATGAGGAGTTTTGAACATCAAATGCACTAAAGTATGTAAAATACCTTGCCTTGTTCATAGCAGGTATTTAACAAAATAAATAAACTGTAATAATATTAAATGTATGTTATTCCCACCTGCAGGAAGAAGTCCAACTGTTTAGCCTGGTATATAAGACCTTTCTAAATCTGGCTTTCCTCAACGTCCTTCAGTCTGTTTTCCTGCCACTCACTGTCATGTGTCTTAAACCCACGCTACACAAAAGTATTCATATTTTCAAAACAACCTCTGCTTTTATGCTGCCATGTCTTTGTACTTGCTGTTGCTTTTGCCTAGAATGCACTTGCCACTTCTTCCCCCTTCTCTGCGTGTTGGGGGCCTACTCCTTCAAAATTGAGCTCTAATGCCACTTCTGACTGTGAAGTTTCCATCAGATCTATCCCTACTCCACATAGATTTATCACTCCTGCCTGTGAGTTCCCACTTAGCACCTTGTTTGTGCTTTTCTTGGGCACTGTAGATAATTTCCTGGTCTTTCTCCCCCATACTTTCTAGAGGACGGTGACCCTGTCTTAGTGTCTCCCTAGAATTCTGGGGCAGCAGAGTACATTACTATATCTCACTTGGGGTTTCCCTTTCAGTTTGAAATCTAGATGTGAAAAATGTGGTGGCAGATCTGTTTGTTTTAAACCTCTATGAGATATAGGCAGTCCACATGGAGGTTAATCTCATTGCTCAGATTCGGACATCACCATGTGTGCAGTTTCTTTAATCCTCCTCTAGCTATCAAAATGGATTTAGCAGTTGACATCCTCTTTTTTCTGTCTGGGGCAAATGGAGCTTTGTAGAATTTAGCCTGGAGGAGCAATGACCTTGCCTCCCCAATTCAGAATGATCCTAGGGTGTAGAACTGGATGTCACTGAGGACCTAGCATGGCTACAGTGTAGCCAGTGACAGAGTACCAGGGCCCTTGCTTACATTTATTCAGGAGACCGGGAATAATATTCAGCCTCTGATTTAATTTTCTGTGACACATTGAGTCTATGTTTTAGCCTACAGAACACTACAGCTGTGTCCTAATTCTCTTCACCCCCTCTCCCTTTCCTAACTTGTGATCTTCATATCACTACCTTTTAAGGCATTTCTGTTCTTGGTTGATAGTCTTGCATTGGAAGTCACCACAGAACAGTGGAAAAGATAGCTCTGAATCATCCATGTAAACAAGCAAAAGTCACCACTGCAAAGGAGCTGAGAGCAGTGGCATGTGTTGGGATCAGTGGTAGGTGATCTATTCCTGGGACTCACTTGTTGGTGTCTCTCTATGAAGTGGGACAGAGGTCTCAATTAACAGAACAAAGCTGTATAATTTGTGTAATGATCTACTGGTCATTGAAGGGCAGTAATCACAGTAATAATAATTACCATTTTCTGAGGGCATACTGAGTATCTAGCCCAATGCTAGGTATTAGAGGCACAGAAATAGGTTGGATAAGGTCCCTATTCTGGAGAGTTTGCAGTTTAGTAAGGGAGACAGATTCATAAAACTGGTTGTCAGCTCAGTAGGGCCGAGAAGTACGGGTGCTAAGAGCACTGAGGAGAGACATATGTCTGAGACTTTGGGAGCAGAAAAGGCTAGACCATTTTTTATAAAGAAATCATGTGTTTTTTCTGTGGATAGTTTGCTTTCTGCCCATTCTCCTCATATTCCATTGCTTGAATGTTATTCCACTTCTCCTAGGCCAAGTTTGGTCCTGTCATTGTTACTCATACCTTCTGTACTTATGACAGTTATTACACTTATCACAATTATAATTAAATATTTCTTTATATAACTGCTTAATGTTTGTCCCTTCTTCTAGTCTGAAAGGGCAGTGACCATGCCGGTCTTGTTTGCTCTGATCCCCATCACGAGGATTGTAAGCACCCAGTAAACATTTGTTGAATGAATGATTGAATCCTCAAGTCCTTGGATTATCTCAACAATATATAGTGTGTCTGAGGTTTAGGAAGAAATAAGCTTATAATCTTGTGGGAGAAACATCTCACATCAGATTTAGTTTCCTCATGGTGACATTGTTAGGTAGTAGCCAAACCTCTGTCCTTTACAACAGCAGTCCCCAGCCTTTTTGGCACAAGGGACCGGTTTTGTGGAAGACAGTTTTCCCACAGACCTGGGGGGGGGTTGGGGGAGGTGGGGATGGGGATGGTTCAGGTGGTAATGCGAGCGATGGGCAGCGGCAGATGAAGCTTCGCTTGCTCGCCCGCCGCTCACCTCCTGCTGTGCTGTGCGGCCGGTTCCTAACATGCTTCAGGCCTGTAGCAGTCCTTGGTGGCCCGGGGGTTGGGGACCCCTGCTTTACAAGGAAATCTTTTAGGTTCTGAGCTACAGTGCAGAGTAGACACCTCTGACACTAGGTCTTCTTTCTTTTGCATTTTCTGCTGTTGGTTTTTGAATAATGATACCACTATTCCCTGAAAAACACGAAAAACAAAAACAAGAAATGAGTACTATAAATGGCTGACATAGTATTTTTTTTTAACATCTTTATTGGAGTATAATTGCTTTACAATGGTGTGTTAGTTTCTGCTGTATTATAACAAAGTGAATCAGCTATACATATACATATATCCCCATACCTCCTCCCTCTTGCATCTCCCTCCTACCCTCCCTATCCCACCCCTCTAGGTGGTCACAAAGCTGACATAGTATTTTGATCCTCAATATCTCACCTAAAAGCTCCTCTCTCAAACTCAATATGCAATTATTTTTCTTTGAAACTGCCAACTTTTAAAGGCATTGGTGTAAGGTAGGTTATTCTCCAGGTATAGCACGTATTAAGTGTACCAGATGTGAGGCTGAACCTTTTTATAGTCTTTCCATTTGACTGTTGAGGGTCAGGGTTTGAAATTGACCTGGGTACGATCTGTGCCTGCCTTGAGATGCTGGTGAGACGCTTGACAGGAATGCGTGTCTAGCTCACATTCTGTCCCTAGCACCTAGAAAAGTGTCAGTTGTGTAATAGTAGGATGAATGTATTTGTGGGCTACATAGTACACAGGCTGTATGTATTTTCTTGACGTGTGCCCACTTTTTTCAGATAGATAGCACTTTCCTTTCTTCTCACCAGGACACTTCCCACCCTTACCCACAATAATTGGCCCTATGCTTCTTTCTTTCTTTCTTTTTTAAATATTTATTTATTTATTTACTTAATTAATACTTAGCTAGCTAGCTAGCTAGCTGCTACAGGTCTTAGTTGCGGCACACAGGATCTTCGTTGCAGCATGTGGGATCTAGTTCCCTGACCAGGGATCGAACCCAGGCCCCCTGCATTGGGAGTGCAGAGTCTTAACCACCAGGGAAGTCCTGGCCCTATGCTTGTTTAGCAGTCAGCAGAAAAGATATTGAAATTTCTTCTGTTCACCTTTTTAGGGTTGCTGAGCTCTTGGACTGAAGCACCTTAACACAGGTTAGCTCCAAAAGGGTATTTGTTTTCTCTTCTGTTCATCTTGTCTGGAAATTTTGAGGCTCAGAAAATCCCTAGAGCATCATAGCTGAAAGATAGCCTTGCACAAATGTTCCCACAACTTTCTCATTAAGCAGATGAGAAAACTGAGGCCCACAAAGGGTTTAATGTACCTAAGGCTATCCAGCAAGTTAACCCAGTCCCAATCATTACATCTTTTTTTTTTTTTAAGGTTAAATGACTCTGGCAGGAAGCGTTCACAAAAAAGCAAAAGTTTCTTAAAAATGAGCTTGTGTTGAGGCAGTAATTCCAGATCACGCATGACACTTCTGTTATAAGCCTGTTATGAGCAGCACTTTGCAGATTTGGAGAGATTTCACAAGAGGCCTCATAAATCTTCAGAATTCCAAACCTTTGTCCTAGTCCAAAAAGAAAGTAGTAGCTGCTAGAATTGAATAGATTTCAATTTTTCGTCCTTATGGGAGCAAATGCAAGAAGAGTTGCAGTGATTTTTGGGGAGAGATTCTTGGCTCCATTTTCCCTACAACGTATGCATCTGACAGCTGGCCTATCATCCTATTTTTAGACATAATCTGTGGGATTACAGAGTGGTTTCTTTTCTTTCAAAGCTATGCTGCAGAAATGCAAGCTGTGTAGAAAATGGTTTTGCTTTGTAGCAATTTGGAGACTATTTAGTACACGCTATATTTAAATTTTTGAATTTAATCAACTAATGTGGACCCCTTTATCCAAATATTTCATCTTAAAGTCCACTTCCAGTTACAACTGTATTCTAACAAATTCGGGAGAAATAAATGCTGAAATGCTAGAAATACTAGAAGTGGAAATAAGTTTTTACTTTATGTCATATCACTAATCTTCATTTCCCTTTCTCTGGGTCATAGGAGGAACAATAGACATATTCCTTATAGGGTTTTAAAAATAATTTATAACAGCATTCATTAAGCACCTATTGGCATTTATTGAACACCATCTGTATCCCAGGAACTGAGCTTGCCTGATATAGTAGTTCATTTATTTTATCTTACAATAACCATTAAAGGTTAAGGGATGGTATCCCTGTTTTGTACGAGAAAGCTGTGAGACTCCAAGCAATTGAGTAACTTGTCAAAAGTATGAAATAGTAGAGCAAGAATTGGAACCCAGGTCTGTCTGATCTCAGAATCCGTGTGCTTTCCCCTTCAGTGGGCAGCCTGTACTAGTTTTAAGAAGCAGCTGATTGGTAGAACTGGAATGGCTAAATTCAGAAAAGTATAATAATTCAAAATATAATTGGGGATTTTATGTAGGTATTTGTACCTAAAATAGAATAAAAAACCATAAGATAGAATTCACATATAGCTATGTGTTTATAAATATTCATTTTGATTTAGAACTGTCATTTTGAAAATTCTGTTACTTTTGATTACACGAATGAAAAAATTTAGAAAACATGGCATACTACTTTAGCATCTCAAATGTTCATCTGGAAAAGGTTCTTGCTTTTTTTTTTTTTAAAATTAATTATTTATTTATGGCTGTGTTGGGTCTTCGTTTCTGTGCGAGGGCTTTCTCCAGTTGCGGCAAGTGGGGGCCACTCTTCACTGCGGTGCGCGGGCCTCTCACCATCGCGGCCCCTCCTGCTGCGGATCACAGGCTCCAGACGCGCAGGCTCAGCAATTGTGGCTCATGGGCCTACTCGCTCCGCGGCATGTGGGATCTTCCCAGACCAGGGCTCGAACCCGTGTACCCTGCATTGGCAGGCAGATTCTCAACCACTGCGCCACCAGGGAAGCCTGGTTCTTGCTTTTAGTTCACAAAATGTTTACAATTTCACAAGTGATTAATGAGATCAAGTTGCCCAAAATTTTGGAGGAAAAAAAAATCAGTATCATTGGAGGTTAATCTTACCTGTGCCAATGACTACATTACCTAGAAAAACCACGCTAAATGATTTAGAACTTGGCAGGCATGACTTTGTTGTTCTTTAGATTGGAATGTCTAAGACACTACAACTACAGTAGTGTTTATCTGACATTGTCCTTAGAAGCAAGACACCTCAAGAAAGTGAGAGGCCTAATAGACAAGACCTTGATAGCTTTGGGAAATTGCCTTGAGAAAGGAAAAAATACTCAAAACTTAGAGTCAGATCCTAGCTCTGCCCACTTAAGCATTTGACTACCATTCTGAGCCTCAATTTATTCACTGATAAAGTGGGGTAATGATACCTTCTTACAGAGTTATTCTGAAGTCATGGTTATAAGTGGATTTTTTTTACAATCAAGATGAAGGAGTATGTTTTTTTTTTTTTTTAAATTTATTTATTTATTTATTTATTTATTTATGGCTGTGTTGGGTCTTCGTCTCTGTGCGAGGGCTTTCTCTAGTTGTGGCAAGCGGGGGCCACTCTTCATCGCGGTGCGCGGGCCTCTCACTATCGCGGCCTCTCTTGTTGCGGAGCACAGGCTCCAGACGCGCAAGCTCAGTAATTGTGGCTCACAGGCCCAGCTGCTCCGTGGCATGTGGGATCTTCCCAGACCAGGGCTCGAACCCATGTCCCCTGCATTGGCAGGCAGATTCTCAACCACTGCGCCACCAGGGAAGCCCAGGAGTATGTTTTGAAACTACTGGAGTTGCAACATTTTATCAGTGATGTAATTCCAACAGTAGTTACATTTAAATAACCTGCTGTCACACTTTGTTGCAGGAAAATATCTTCTCATGCAGCTGGTCTACTTGGCCTATTTTAATGTAGTTGAAATGAACCTTATTTGGCTTAATAGCAAACAATTCTTGTTTCATTGCTTATCATTCTGCCGGTTCCTATCCTTGGTTGGCAGGCTGTGTACAACAATACAAAATGCGAAATTAGTTTTCCCTGTTAAGTGTATGCATTTGGGGCAGAAAGAATGTGAATTAAGGATGGATCCTGGAAGGCCATCTGAGATGGGAAAAGGGAAGCGCTGCAGGAGACAGAGACCTCTTTGGCTTGGCTTTGGCTTGGCTTTGGCTTGACTTATCACTTGGACCTGAGGCCGTCAGCACAAAGAGGATGTGCTGGCTTGTTAAGATTAACAACAAAGACCAAACAGATTCCCCCCACCTCACACACCATCTTTCCCCCATCTACATTTACAGTTCATTGGGACCACTGCACTTTCTATTGCTTTCTTTAAAAAAATAAAAACAAAAACCCTCACTCTTGTTTGCCAAGACATTGCTCTTTACATCCAATCTTTTGCTATAATGATAGTGCTCACTTTGACATTGCTGAAAACCCCTCAGCCTGTAGATTTCCAAAGCCTGCTTTAGCCCAGTGCTTCTTATTTTCTACCTTTTGTGCTTTTTTGCCATCCCACATCTAGGAATGAGTGGAGGAAGGGAAACAGGTCTGTCATAGTTCATCACCCCTACTTTTTTTTTTTTTTTTTTTTTTAATGTATAAGGGTAGAGACTATTCAGTGTGTCTGTCCTACAGTCTGAGATGGGTCGATGGAGTCAGTCTGATCCCAGCTTTACCACATTCTAGTTGTGTTGGACCTATGCCAAAATTGTCTCATCTTTCAGAGCTCAGTTTGTCATTTGCAGAAATGGGAAACATTGTCTTTGTACTACAGGTATTAAGGTTGAATAAAACAATATATGTGAAACACCCAGTACAGTGCTTACTTAACACATGAGAAGGGTTTAATAAATGTTGTATTCTTTTCTTCCAAAAGTATTTTCTAAATAGAACAACGTTGATTCTTGCACTTATCTAACAAACATATATTAATCACTGTGTTAATCACTCCTATAAGGATAGCATCTCAATCCTTTGTCTTTAAGCTCCATTTTATTATTGAGGAAAGCCTTTTAAGTTCTAGACAGCTGGCTTAAAAGTGACTTTGGGAACATATGTAATTTATAAATCAGGATCTGTCATCCTGAAGCAAAAAGAGCTCTGGAGATAAACCTCTGGATTTATTGTATCCATGATGTTTCTGTCCCTTATTATTAGAGCATAGGATGGTCCTTGTGAATCCTAAACAAAACTAAGTCCTAGATATATTAATCAGGATTCTCCAGAGAAACAGAACCAGTATGGGGTATGTGTGTGTGTTTGTGTGTATATGTAGATAGATAACTAAAGATTTATTGTAGGGAATTGGCTCACATAATTATGGAAGCTTACAAGTCCAGAATCTGCAGGGTGGGCCAGCAGGTTGGAGACCCAGGTAAGTCAGTGCTGCAGTTCCAGTCTGAAGGCTGGCAGGCTAGAGACCCAGGAGAGCTGATGTTCCAGTTGAAGTCCAAAGGCAGTCTCCTGGAGATTTATATCTTGCTCAGGGGAGGGCCAGTCTTTTTGTTCTCTTCAGGCCTTCAATAATGTGGATGAGGCCCAACCACATTATTGAGGGCAATCTGCTGTACTCAAGAGTCCACCAATTTAAATGTTAATTTCATTCAAAAACACCTTCATGGAAATACCCAGAGTAATATTTGACCAAATGTTTGATCTGATGGCCCAGCCAAGTTGACATGTAAAACTAACCATCACACTAAGTTTAATGAAAAACACAAGACTTAGAGATTCTTATCAGTATTGGTCATTACTTTTGTGTCTCTTAATAATAATACAACTGCAGCCCTTTCCAAAGTATTTTCACATGCATTATCTCAGTTGACCTTCATAGAAGCTCTTGTTAGGTTATCAGATATAACCCCACTTGTCTGAATAGAGCACTAAGACTGAGACAGATTATCAGACTTGCCCAAGGTCTCACAGCTAATGAGTGGCAGAGCTACAATTTGTCCAGGTACTTCAAACCTGGACATTTTCCTCTTGGCCATTCTCTCTGTGCTAGCTGGGAAATTCTGGAAATGGTTTTGAGAATCTGGTGGCTTTTCTTCTTGGAACTATCGTACTCCTCCTTGGAACCATTTTGTGATAAAAAGTTAACAAAATATATACTGGTGGAACCTAAAGATCTTTTCAGATGATTCTAATGATGCCCTAAGGCAGAAAGGAAGAAAGAAAGAGGGAGGGAGGATGTTGGCAGCAGAAAGAGTAATGTCAAAAAGTAATTAGAGCAGGACAAATGGATTGTGCTGCCATGTTCAAGACTGTTATTTCTGTAGGCAGTGAGGAGGAAGGGCACTAATGCAATGTGACGGATTTGGAGCAAAACCCCGGGCACTGCACAAACTGCAGGGACTCAACCAGTAGCAAGGCTCAAATCACAAGGTTTGACTGAACAATATTTGATATCTCAAAAGAGTGGTTTCATGTTGTTTGGAGAAACTATTGTGTCAGGGGATCTACTTTCTTGATTTTAGTGCTTTTGGGAAACAGCCTCATGTTCTTATGTAGGTAGTCGGTGTGTCCTAGGATAACCCATCCCAGCATTTTGTCCCTACACATCTCCAGGCTGGGCCGGGACATGATGCCAACAGGGATTTTGAAGAGAAGATACCTAATATGAAATGAATTGGGGTATTAGCTATTTAGAGAGAGAATGAAATAAAATAGGAGTCTTATCAATATGCAACTGGTATTAGAAAATCAACCTAGAAAAAGGCAGAAGGTAATACTGTCATCTGTCTGAGGACAGATTTGCTAGCCTAGATAACCTGTGTCCATGATCCCACTGCTGCCACCATGTACAAGGAAACTGCCACAACCCTCAAGAAAGATAGAACTTCCATATTTGCCTGGAAGGAAATCCTCACAAGTAGTTCAGCTCTCTCCCCTGTAAGTAACCATACCCTTGAGGTCTCTTACTAATTGCTGCCACTGCTATGGCAGGGTAGTTAAGAGCTTGTGCCTTTAGTACTCAGACATTCCTGGGTTTGTATTTTAGCTTTGTTCTTTATGAGCTGTTTGACCTTGGGCAATTTACCTAACCTCTCTAAGACTCAGTGTTTTTATTTCTAAAATTAGGATAATAAGCATATTTCCAGACTTCTTATGAGATTTTGGTAAGATGATACACATAAAACATTTAGCACTGGTGCCAGGCAGAAAGTCAGGACCCAGTAAGGGTAGAAGAAAAAGTATGGAGTGGGAGGGTATGTGTGTGGGGCCGGGGGGGTGCTTAAGTTGTCTACCAAACAGGCCTCAGTGGGGGGCTAGACATCTGTTCTTCAGATCTCTAGTTTAAGCAGAGATAAATGGTTTATCCCTCAAGACCCCATAGTATAGCTGAGGTAGGGCTAGAAAAATTAAACTAGGGTTTCTTTACTTAGTACTCAGGCAGTAGGAAGGGGAAATTAAGACAGAGTGTTGTTATGATTCTAAAAAATTGGACTCACAAGGTATAGATTATTGCTCTTGGTCATGTGGAGGGACTCACCTTTCATTCCTGGCTCTTGGCTTGCTTGAGCTGCCATCCATCTCCCAGCCCCATCCCTGTTCTCAACCCCACTCGGAAATCCTCTAACAACTCAGAACTGACCAACCAAAGATAGTCTTAATACCCTTCCATTGTATACTTACCTTTCTTCAGTTCACTTCATTTTGATAATTCTTTTTCTTGTCATGCCACCATCTCTGCAGAGGGCTGACTGCTAAGAGGGGCAAAGAAAATCCTGCCACAACCTATAGAGACAGACCTTTTATTTGGCAGACTGCAACAGGAAATGTATTTCTGGCCCTTTAGAAGTACTCTCTGCCTGGTGTTGGGTTCATAGCCCCCTTGTTAAGATTCTATAGTTATATCACAGTGAGTCTTCTGAGGTACCCCCAACAACCATGGATTTATGAACTATTTTCTAAGGTCTCTTTGTCTATGCATAAAATCATGTAAAAATTGAGCCCACTTGTACATTGTGCCTTGCTTGTTCTGGATCTACGTCTCTATGAGAAGGCCTCAGGAGCCAGAGTTGAGCTCAGGTGTTTTTGTCAGGTTTTCTAGTGCTTTTCTTGGTCTGCCCAGAATTCCAAAACCCTGTTTGTTTGTGGCTTGTGACTTTTTCCCTGATAGCCTTTACCTTCTGTTAGGTGCCCAAATCCTAAAGAATATAATGTCAGGTGTAAAGACAAAAATAAATCCCAAATATGTTATAATGGTCCAAGATTTATAATGTGCTGATATTATATCTTTTCTAGTTTACCAGTTATCTCTAGGCATTTCTTTTCAGAGACCGTGATTAGGTAAAATTATCTCAATTGTCAAGGTTTAGTGCAAGGTGTTTTAGTTAACAGTTCAAAGAGTTAAAGTTCACATCTTTTTAGCTGTGATCAACGGAAAACGCTAAGAAACTTTGACATTTTGCCTGCCTGAGCTTATTTTTCCGTCTTTAAAATGGGAGTGAGCAAGGTCAACCATATTATCAACCCTATTTAGTGTGACAGACACAGGACTTTTCACACAGAACTAATTCTTTCCTACTACGTAGTTCTCTGCACCTAGTCAGTAAGAGAAAGCTGTGGGGAAATTATTGGTTGATCATAATAGGCTTTCATTGTTTTTGTTTTCTTAGTTCCTTGCCTGATGCTGGGAAAGCCTGTGGAGACTGCAGATGCAGGTGCCCTTTTATACTGTTTAGCAAAATGGTTGCCAAAAAGTAACCATCTGGCAAAAAAAAAAAAAAAGAGAGAGAGAGAGAGAGAATCTTTCATATGGCTTATGGTTTGAATTTTGTCTCTTGTCATTTCTCTCCAGTTTTTCTATACAAAACAAAATGCAAGATACATTTAGAATAATGTTCAAATTAAGCCTTTTAAAATTTATAATTATTTTTCATAGATGTTAGAATCATATATTGAATCCCAATTGTGTGCTGAGCATTTTATGAGCTACTGAAAAGGAAATATCTTGTTGCTTCTGGGAATTGGTCTGTAATGATCTCACTTTTAGCGGAGTGTATAAGGGGGAAGAAAAGCATCTTTTACATAAAATTTCTTAAATGCACACTTATTCAAAAAGTTTAAAAAAGTTTTAAAGCCTCTGTCCTTCCGTATTGATCTGAAGTGTGATCACTGTTTGGTGACTATCCCTGGATCTTGCAGGCTTGGCACATTTCTGCTGCCACTTGTATTGAATTAGTTATGTTTAGGAGCTGAGCTCCAGTTGCTTTACTTGCTGCAGTGGCTTTGGGCTAGTTATGTTACTTCTCTGAACATTATTTTCCTTTTCTCTTCAAAGGGCATGATCCTTACTCTGCCTCACATGATTCTTATGAGGGTCAAATAGGATAATGCATGTGAAAGTCCTTTTCCAAGGGGCAAAGCATTATATGAGCATAGAATAATGCATGGTTTTTAAGGATATCTTTTTCCAACTTTTTTTTGTTTAAACAACTTCATTGAGGCATATTTTACTCTGTGCAATTTAGTGATATCTAGTAAATTTACCCAAGTTGTGTAACCATTACCATAAATCAGTTTTAGAACGTTTTCATCATCCCAGTAAGATCCCTTGTGTCCCTTAACTGTTAGTCCTATTCCCAACTCCTGATCCAGGCAATCCCTAATCTACTATCTGTCTCTCTAGATTTGCCCTTTCTGGACATTTTGTCTAAATGGAATCATACAATATGTGTTCTCTGTGTCTTGCTTCTTTCACTTAGCATGATGGTTTGGAGGTTTGTTCGTGTCATAGTATATATGAGTAGTTCTATTTCTGAATAGCATTCCATTATATGGATATACCATACATTTTGTTTATCCATTCACCAGTTGATGGACATTTAGGTTATTTCCAATTTTTTATTATTATGAATAATGCTGCTGTGAACATTCACATACAAGTCTTTGTGTGGACATGTTTTAGTTTCTCTTGAGTATAGAGATGTATCTTTTAATTGTAAAAGTAATACGTGCTTGTTCTGAAAAATTCTTTATATATGGAAGTATGAAACTTGGTAAATGAGTCACCTCCCTAATTACACTTTCCAGGGGTGGCGATGGTAATAATAATAATCATCATCATCTTCTGAGTGTTTTGAGCATTTACTGTATGCCAGGCATTGTGTTGCCTTACATATTCAATTCAGTTATTTCATATAGCATATATATGAAATAATCCTTTGAAGTTGATACTATTTTTCCTTATTTTATGGATGAGGACACTGAAGTTGAAGGACTAAATGTAGAATCACTTTTCTAGTAAGTGGAAGAGCCAAAATTTGAACTTGGGCATTCTGGTGTATGTTCTTCCAGACTTTCCAAAATATGCAGTTTTTTAAAAACAAAAATTATATACTTATTTTATTCTGTAGCTTGTTTTATTTCACTTAATTTGTCTTACAGATTATTCCATGGTAGGATTTATAGATCTATCTCATTATTTTTATGGTTGCATGAATACATATACCAGGATTTTTTTTTTAATATTTATTTATTTAGGTTCTACCGGGTCTTAGTTGCGCAAGCAGGCTCCTTAGTTGTGGCTCACCAGCTCCTTAGTTGCGGCATGTGGGCTCCTTAGTTGCAGCAGGCAGGCTCCTTAGTTGTGGCATGCGAACTCTTAGTTGCAGCATGCACGTGGGATCTAGTTCCCTGACCAGGGATCGAACCTGGGCCCCCTGCATTGGGAGTGCAAAGTCTTATCCACTGCGCCACAAGGGAAGCACCAGAATTTGTTTAATTCATCTTTTATTAGTAGACATTTGGTTGCTGTTTTTTTTCCTTCTCTATTATGAATAGGGCTGCAGCAAATATCCTTGTGTAATACTTTGCTTACTTGTGTTACTTTTGTGGCCTTAAGTCCTAGAAGTGAAATTTCCAAACGAAAGTGGAAATTTTGGTGCTGTTAAGTACCACCCCCCCACACACAGAAGGTGGTAAATAACCCCCTCCAACTCCCTCACCCTTGCAATCAGCATATGAGAGCCTGTTTTTCCAGCCTCATCAATGTTGCATTATTATCTCTGTAATGTGGTTATATGTTATCAATCATATAAACATTCTAGAGAGGAGTTAACATATCAGTGAAGGGCAGTGGTGAATACCTGGTAAATTTAAGTAGTTTCCAGCCTTTTGATAGGTAAGGATTTGGCATCTATCTAGGCTCTCAAGAGCTGCAATATTGGAGTAGCCCAAACTGTAATTCAGATTAATTTAGGTTGACTTACTTGGTTGATGATTTAAAATGAACACTAAGACATTTCAGCCACAGCCATTTCCATTTTCTTAGGCCTGTTCCCTAACTGCTCTGGCCTGCTGGTTACCTTTCACCTCATTGCTGCCTACACTATCCTCTTGCCCCCAACTCACTTTATTTATTTTTTTTAACATCTTTATTGGAGTATAATTGCTTTACAATGGTGTGTTAGTTTCTGCTTTACAACAAAGTGAATCAGCTATACATATACATATGTCCCCATATCTCTTCCCTCTTGCATCTCCCTCCCTCCCACCCTCCCTATACCACCCCTCTAGGTGGTCACAAAGCACCGAGCTGATCTCCCTGTGCTATGCGGCTGCTTCCCACTAGCTATCGGTTTTACATTTGGTAGTGTATATATGTCCATGCCACTCTCTCACTTTGTCCCAGCTTACCCTTCCCCCTCCCCATGTCCTCAAATCCATTCTCTAGTAGGTCTGCATCTTTACCCCCAACTCACTTTAAAGTGAAGCCAAGAAGAAGGGAGATGAGAACTTGGACATCTGGGATAGATAACGTGTGCTTACCATTTCCATTCTTTCCTTCAATGAAAACTGCCAGAGTGAGACCAACAGCCTAATGCTATCCTTTTGTAGTCTCTCCAGAGGTAAGGCTCTAGTCATTTCTGTTGCTGGCAGGATCCGAGTTGTCATGGTCTCTGTGGCCAGTATATAGCGCTGTATACACCTGTTTAAGGGGAGGTAACTTTTCCATCCTGGTGCCAGTAAAGGAATCAAGGACACAAGAGTGTTGGATGTTGCTAGTTGTGGATGATCCCCAGTTGTCTTGCAGGAGCCAGAGCTTACCACATCTCTCAGATATCGGGAACCCTGGTTAGAATTTTCCTGTAGATTTTGCCTTTGTCTTCTATCCCTTTCCTCTCCACTCTCCATGCTTCGTGTCTTCATCCCTAGGCCCTGTTAGTCTGGGGGATGCTGCCCTCTGCTGATGGACTGTAGGATACCCACAGCAGTTTAGATGGGTTTGATCACTAGAGGAACTGACAAGGCTGTATAGAGCCAGAGTCATAAAGCTCTCTAGTCTCCAGTTTCCTGAAACAATCCTAAGACTGTCTGCTGTGAGAATAATTCATCAATCACTAGAAAAGTACAGAGACTTTCATTGTAATATCTATTGTGGCAAAAGAATAAAACCTAGGTGTCCAGCACTCGGGATTGTACTTACAGGTGCTAAAATTGGCTGTGTAAAGACAACATAGAAGAATGAAAATATTTATCACAAAACAAAAAACAAGCAGAATATACCAATTGCAGCCATGGGAAATATTATATTTCTTATGTAGGATAATGGCTAATTTGGAATCCTCAGGACTAGTTGTCAAAGCTAGGATGATCTCCTTTGATATTTCATTAATACTGTTAGTAAAACAGTATGCCCAGTGTTTCTTTAGTATTGCTGTATATCTGTATTTTCTCCTGAAACAAGTACTTGACATTTGAGTGGCCTGCTACAAACATTTCTATGATGCGTGGTCCTCCCTCAGACCTGATTTCCTAGGACAATAAGGTGGTGCCTTAGGTAGCAACTGACTAAAACAGGTACCCCAGTTGTGACAGGAACTTCCTAGGCAGGCTTTTCACCTGTAGTCTCTTTTATAATATAGGAGGCCACATAGAGTGTAGACATTACTTTGTATGATTTGATGAGAGACTGACTTGCCTCCTTGGTATAGGTCTCTACCTCAAATGATGCCCAGTAGGATGGTGACAACCTATAGGTTATGATATTTCTGAGATTTTCTTTTTGTAAAGAACCATAAGGAGGGAAAGGAGCCTTTTGACAAACCACAACTTCTGTTTTCTAAAACTAAGCACCTCATTACATAACATTTGGATGAGAATAAAAAGTACTGACTCATATATCTTGATCCTTTTCATTTAACAAGTAAATTGCTCAGTTTTCAACAGCAGGACTAGAATGAGGCAAATGAGATACCTATAGTACAAAATTTAAGACAACATTCACTCTCAGGGTCGTGCAAGTTCAGGATCAGCCCTGTTTCTCAAACAATCCCTGTCAGGCCCTGTGCTCAACTCTGAGGAAGACATCATTCCTGATGTGATGGGATAGATTGTTTATTATCCTTTCTCAGTCTAAGCCTGGACTAGAGCCTAGGGCCCCTGGGCTCTGGAAGCAGCTGTCTGGTTGAGCAGGCTTTGATCAACCACTTGATTTTTGGCTGTGGGTTTAGCACAGGGGGAGTAGCCCGCTAATGACAGCCTGACTAAAATCCAGAATGAGTCTTGAAAAATGACCGAGTAAGGTCTAAAAAGTCTGGTTTCTTATCTCCTTAATCATTTCCCCATTTCTTGGCTTTTCCTATATTGATGAATATTTGAGTTTCTTCCAGCTTTTAAAAATTGTAGCATATTCCAGTGATCATCCTTATACATATATCTTTGTAAACCGTAAGTATTTCCGTAAGATAGAGTAGTAAAAGAGGGATCTTTGGGTCAAAAAGTGTGCACAGTTTAAATGTTGATAGATGCTATAAGCTGTATTTAAGCTGTGTATCAACTATCAACATTGTATAAGCATACTCATTTTCTCAAGCCTTTTCCAGCACTGAAATATTCTCAGCATTTTAAATTTCTTGCCAATTTGATGGATAAGAAATAGTACTTAATCCTTATTTGTAGGATTTCTTTATGTTTATAAATACTGTGTGTGTGTATGTGTGTGTATGTGTGTTTGGGTGTCTTTGCCTTTCAGAAGTTAGACATTTATGTAAACGCAAATACAGTCGTCTTTTCCTTAATGATGTCTGGGTTTTATGTTATGTAGACTTTCTCTCCCCCCAATAGTAAAGAAATACATTATTCTCATTTTTTATTCTAATGATTTTCCAGTTCATCTTTTGTATATGTGATTAGTTCTTTTATAGCTCATGAAATTCCTGTTTCATGAGCTGTCAACACATTTTACTGCCAAAGGAAAAATAATGAATTTTTTTTTTTTTTAGAGGTTAAATTTTTTTTTTTTTAATTAATAGCTACTCTATTTATTTATTTATTTATTTTTAGCTGTGTTGGGTCTTCGTTTCTGTGCGAGGGCTTCCTCTAGTTGTGGCAAGCGGTGGCCACTCTTCATCGCGGTGCGCGGGCCTCTCACTATCGCGGCCTCTCTTGTTGCGGAGCACAGGCTCCAGACGCGCAGGCTCAGTAGTCGTGGCTCACGGGCCCAGTTGCTCCGTGGCATGTGAGATCATCCCAGACCAGGGCTCGAACCCGTGTCCCCTGCATTAGCAGGCAGATTCTCAACCACTGCGCCACCAGGGAAGCCCTGAAAATAATGAATTTTTAATTCAGAAAGATAATAAAAACGAAATCAGTATGCTCTTTTGGTAATGATTATTTTGGGATTATAGACTTGGGACCAGGGTGCTGTTCTCTTCTCCCTTCTGCTCCAATTGTATTTGTCCTTAACTATCTTTTTTTTAAAAGTTCATGTTATTTTTACTAAAAATGATAACTGTTTGACACTTCTGTTCATAAAATGTTTCCACACACGTTCTAATTGGTTCCTCAGAACACTTTTCAGTTAGGACACTTTTCAGTTAGGACAGGTATAATTATCCCCATTTTATGGGTGAAGAAATTAAGATTATATAAGTAATAAGTGGCAGAGATTTTTCTGGCTCCAATTATTCTAGCTACGACTCTTTTTAGTTATCCAAATTCCAAGAACATTTGACTGTTAACGTATAATCATTCTTCTGTTGTTCATCTCTTTAAAAAAGATTTGTGGCTCAGCATCTGCGTGCAAAGTTTTGCATCCTCCTGAAATAAACAAACAAAAAACAGTATGCCTCACAAATGTTTCTTAGGTGCTTTGTGGGAGGACAGAGAGAGTTGGAAGGTTGGGATAACTAGAAGTTAATGAAATAGTGCTTTCCTGAAGTTGGAATAAATATTGTGTTGCTGCTTGCCTGATAACCTTTTACAGTTTCCAGTGTCAGGCCTTTGTAGAATTCTCCATATATACATTTAGAATTTTAAAGGAGCTGGGTGAGTCTTTAATAGACCAGGATTTCACCTCCAGTTCTGTACCTGGCTCCCATTCCAGAACCCCAACTATATGCCTGTCACGAACTGCCTCTCTGAGGTCTATCATGCATTTTCCTTCTGCTGAGTGTTGATTTTCTTTCTTTTTTTTTTTTTTAAGATTTTGTTTTTTTTGATGTGGGCCATTTTTTTAAAAAGTCTTTATTGATTTGTTACAATATTGCTTCTGTTTTTTGTTTTGCTTTTTGGTCGGGAGGCATGTGGGATCTTAGTTCCCTGATCAAGGATCAAACTTGTACCGCCTGCATTGGAAGGCGAAGTCTTAACCACTGGACCGCCAGGGAAGTCCCTGAGTTGATTTTCATACCACTGTGACTCTTATAGTGAAGTGCTTACTGTAAAAAGTGCCCTACCCAATTTCTTTTTGTTTAATTTCTCTTTTTAATAGGTCATTAAAATAATGGCACTGCAGTGTCTTAGCCTGGAAGGTTATCAGATTCTTTTTACACTGCATTTATCTGAGAATTCTCAATGTTATATGATAAAGGATCTAAGTTTCCCAACTTTGTAATAACTTGATCTGAACAGAGATGTTCAATGGAATTCAAGTATCTTATTTGTGTGAAAGGTGAACTTCACCAAGACTGAGAAGACACCATTAAAAGGGCAATATCAGACTTTAAATTAATAATTATTTCATTAGTACCAAAAGGTCAAGTAAGATTGTACAGAGTTGTTTTCCAGGAATATGCTCAAAAGGATTGCTTTGATGCATTTGGGTGTCTCTTGCAAAGAAGACATGGTGAATGGGAAGGTTGGCTTTGGGCAGAGTTGTAGAGGCTTGAAAAATATCCAAGAAGAAAAGGAGAATTTCATTGTGGTGACCAGTTCATTTAAGAGGGATTATGATATTGTTATCTTTACAGTCATTTTTGTGCTAATTTGCAAAGGGGAATTCTGCTTATAGTGGTGGATTTTGTCAAAAAGTTTATTTTTAGGATCTGCTCTCTCCAGCTGTTGGATTTATCTCTTTGTCTCCTCTTTTTTTTTTTTTTAAATAATTTATTTTTGGCTGCATTGGGTCTTCGTTGCTGTGCGCAGGCTTTCTCTAGTTGTGGCGTGTGGGGGCTACTCTTCCTTGCGGTACACGGGCTTCTCATGGTGGTGGCTTCTCTTGTTGCGGAGCACGGGCTCTAGGCATGTGGGCGTCAGTAGTTGTGGCACACGGGCTCAGTAGTTGTGGTTTGTGGGCTCTAGAGCACAGGCTCAGTAGTTGTGGCTCATGGGCTTAGTTGCTCCGCGGCATGTGGGATCTTCCCGGACCAGGGCTTGAACCCGTGTCCCCTGCATTGGCAGGCGGATTCTTAACCACTGCACCACCAAGGAAGCCCTGGCTCCTCTTGACTTTATAATCCGTATCTCATCCCACAAACCAACCATCACAGCCTCTCTTAGATTCTATCCTGTATGAATTGAATACGGCAATAGGTAACTTGAGAAAACAATCAGTGCTTTTAGGGAAATACCTGAAGGCCAGTTGTCAGAGATATATGAATACTAATCAGGATTTCAGGAAATATATTCTCTAATCTTGAACATTTTTCACTCTGGCTGGTGAGAACAAGAACTATTCCTGGCTCTTGTGAGCCCTGAAAATAATTTCCCCTATTCCTTTTAGGTGGTTCTTTCCCTAGCCTTGGGTAGTTTCCTCAAACGTGTACAGTCATCCATCCTCAACTGAAGACTCAGGAGAACCCTTTGCACATCTCAGTCATGCTCTCTCCGTGTGGCGCTCTCTTTTCCAGCCCTCTGCCCTGTTAATTCCAGCCACCCTAGCCTCCTGGACTCCCAACCCCAAATCCTCAGCTCGAGAAGACTTGTTCGGCTCTACCTGAGCTCTCCCTATGCTCCCTCCTGGAAACTGTCTGGGCAGTTAGGTGGGATATTCACAGGGCTTTCCTGGTTTCCAGGAATCACTGTCCTTTGCTGCCTAAAATCAATACATGAAAATCATTATTTTATATACTTTGTCCAGTTCCAGTCTTCCCTAGTCAGGAGGCCAAATCTGGTTCCCATTACTCCATCTTGGCCAGAGGCAAGATCCATTTGCAACTTTTATGTACTTTTAAATGTACTTAAGTTTTCATAGAAGGGATCAAACCAATCTCTTTTCATTCACAGCATGTTATGGACTTCCTTACATGCCAGTACATTAAAGACTTACCTCATTTTTATAATAGTTACATATATTTTATAGCTTTATTAGATTGCAAAATTTGTTTTGTTATTTATTTAGCTGTTATATACAGTACTACAGTGAATACTTTCTCATTCCTGCACAAGTATATCTGTAGGATACTTTTCTAGAAGTGGAATTACTAGGTTAAAAAATGATATGTGCATTTTAAAGGATAGGCTTGGTTTTGATACATAATGCCGAAAGTGATCTCTCAAAATGTTGTACCAATTTATATAATGAGTGTGTGATGGAAGATGCTAAAAAAAAAAATCACCTAAACTACTTCTTCGCATTAACACTGATAGGATAAATGGAGGAGCTCGCTTTCCCTATAGGACAAGAATTATCATTGGAATTGGGTAATTTCTAAGGATATGATTTCTTGGCAGGCACATTCTTACATTGATGTGATTTGAAACTGATCCATCTGCTTACCCAGTTAAGTAACTCAGAAGAGAGGAGTTTACTAATGCATAGTGTTCAGATACGACTGCCTCTACCCACAGCCCTGATACTATCCCCTTTGGCTGGAGTGCCATTTAAGTCCTGCAGAGATGCTAGTGTTTTGGTCCAAGCAGCATTACCAAGAGAAGATCTTGGCAAATCCCAGGAAAGCATTTCCTGGAAGTCTTTGGTATCTCTTCAGGCCTGGGAGTGGTTCTTTCTCTGCTTTCTGTACTGGTTTGTCCTCATACAGCTGAGTCCAGGGTGAGGTCAATGGAGGCTCTGCATAATTCACTACTTTTGCTCCAGATGAAGGTCGACTCCTTGGAATCTGGATGGACTCTGAGAGGGGGGCAGGAGAGAGAAGTGATCCAGTTCACCAAATGGAAATTCTTCCTTTTTTACCTGACATCTGGTTTTAATTCCTTGTTTAGCTTTATTTGGAAATCTTATCAAAAAGCAAAAGTCTCTGTGATACAATTAGCTGAACAATACAGCTGCACAACTCAGCTATCACTCTCTCCAGGAAGCCCTTCCAGACTTTCAGTTCAGTTCATCAAATAATCAGATATATACTAGGCACCAAGAACACAGTGATAAGCTGCTCCCACCCCAGCTAAAACTAGCACATCTCTTCTGAGCACACCTTATATTTTGCCCCTCTTCTAAGACATATATATCATTCTTTCCCACTGGCTTGAGCTCCTCAAGGACAGAATCTTCACTCATTTGTCTCAATGCAGTCACCTCTAGCTTGGCATAGAACAGGAATTGCTCAGTGTTGACCTGCTCAGAATGCTTAATTCTTTGTCTCTAATTCTGGGCTAAAGAAGGGAGAATGGTCTTTTTAAAAAATCACTTCAGGGGGCTTCCCTGGTGGCGCAGTGGTTGAGAATCTGCCTGCTAATGCAGGGGACATAGGTTCAAGCCCTGGTCTGGGAAGATCCCACATGCCGCAGAGCAACTAGGCCCGTGAGCCACAACTACTGAGCCTGCGTGTCTGGAGCCTGTGCTCCGCAACAAGAGAGGCCACGATAGTGAGAGGCCCGCGCACCGCGATGAAGAGTGGCCCCCGCTTGCCGCAACTAGAGAAAGCCCTCGCACAGAAACGAAGACCCAACACAGCCAAAAATAAATAAATAAATAAATTAATTAATTTAAAAAAATCACTTCATTGAGATATGATTGACATACAAAAAAACTGTACCTATTTAATGTATAAAACTTGATGAGTTTAGAGACAAGTATATACCTGTAAAACCATCTAATTTCAGGCTGCCTCTTATTTTAGTTAGCTGTTTCTTTAGAATTATGGATTCATCAAACATGAATCAAGTACAGTGGGCCCTCTATATTTGCAGATTCCACATCTGTGGATTCAACCAATCATGGATCCAAAAATATTAAAATTTTTTAAGAATTCCAGAAAGTTCCAAAAAACAAAACTTGAATTTGCTGCATACCAGGAACTATTTACATTGTATTTGGTATTATAAGTAATCTAGAGATGATCTGAAGTATACAAGAGGATGTGCATAGGTTATATGCAAATACTGTGCCATTTTATGTGAGGGACTTGAGCATCTGTGGATTTTGGTATCCATGGAGGTCCTGGAACCAATCCCCTGTTGATACCTAGGGACTACTATACCCATTTTGTGCTAGGTTCTATGGTAGGTGCCAGGAATACAAAGATGAATCAGATCACGTCCCTATTCTTGGAATACTCACAGATCCTTGGGCAGGCAGGCATCCAACGAGATGGAACTGTAGAAATTCATAGGATTGGAACCCTTAGGGCAGGTAAGAATTGGAGATTTCTTGGAAGGTATAATGTCTGAATTAGCTGAGAATTAACTAATTCATGGAAACTAGCCAGGCAAAGGAACAGTACATGCAAAGGCACATTTGGGAAACTGTAAATAGCACTGTTTGTTGACAGCACTGGGAATATGAGAAGGGAAAATGGAGAGGCTGACAAGAGGCTTGATCAGGAAGGCTCTTGTAAGCTTGGGAGGGTGCTTTATTCAGAAAGAACTGACAGATTTTAAATGGGAGTATATGGTTTTATTTGAGTTTGAGAAAGCAGCCAGAGTGGAGAATGGATTTGGGAGGGGGGAAGGTAGAAAGGTGGAAAAAAATAGGAGCTAACAAGAGAGCCCTATAAGGAGGCTCTTGAAATAAGCCAGATGAGAGATAATGGTGGCCAAGAATAGGATAGTGGAGATGAAAATAAATGTATGGATTCAGGAAGATTTGTTTGTTTTACTTTATGTACGCATAAAATCTAATAATATAGAAATACGTAAAGTGGTACACTGAACCCACGTACACAGCCTCAACAATAATCATCATGCAGTGGCTAATCCTATCCCACCCATATCTTTACCTCCCCCACCCCCCATGTTATTTGAAGCAAATCTCAGGTATCATTTCATCCGTAAATATTCCAGTATGTATCTCTAGAAGATTTTTTTTTTTTAATCTGTAGATTTCTCCTCCATCTCTTTTTCCTTCTCATTTAAGAGACTGGGTGATTTGTCTTGTTGAATTTACCACAGCCCAGATTTTGCTGATTACATCCTTCTGATGTAGATGAATGTGTTTTTCTGAACTCTGTAGCTCTTTTATTTTAGTAGTTGGATCTGGAGGCATGATCACCTTCAGATTCAACTTTCTGGGCAAGAATTCTTCATGGGGATGTTGAGTTCTTCCATCAGAAAATATATACCGGGCTTCCCTGGTGGTGCAGTGGTTAAGAATCCACCTGCCAATGCAGGGGACACGGGTTTGAGCCCTGGTCCGGGAAGATCCCACATGCCACTGAGCAACTAAGCCCGTGCGCCACAACTACTGAGCCTCTGCTCTAGAGCCACAACTACTGAGCCCACGTGCCACAACTACTGAAGCCCGCGCGCCTACAGCCTGTGCTCCGCAACAAGAGAAGCCACCGCAATGAGAAGCCTGCGCACCGCAACAAAGAATAGCCTCCGCTCACCACAACTAGAGAAAGCCCATTTAAAAAAAAAGAAGATATATACCATCTTGTTTTCTCTTTTTGTTATGTTAGTAGCTGTTGATCAGTATCTAGGAGCCATTATAGTAACATTCTAATTCCAGTATTTCTTGTTCACTTATTAGCTGGAATGTTTCTATAAAGAGAAAATTTTCCACTGCTGTTGATTATCCTGTTCTGTATTTCATTTAGAAAAGACAGGGTAAATAGTTGATTCTTTCCCTTTTTAGTATTTAATAATTTCCAATATGCTGTGTTAGTTCCCTAGCATCCTTCAATGGTGACAGATTTTTTAGAGTCATTATTAACTCATGGATTTAAACATTTGTGTTTCAGTTAATTGTAATTATTTTTTAAAAGGATATTCAAATTGTCTCATCCATGGTTAGAGAGCGGCTGATTCAGCAGCTTTTGAGGAGATAGGAAAGATAGGAATGATGATAGGTTTTGAATGTAGGTGGGTTAAAGGGGAGAAAGGAGTTAAGGAGAGTCCCAGGTTTTTGGCTTGGGTGGTTGAGGCTGTTCACTGAAACAGCTGAGAAAGAGGAGCAGGTTTTAAAGGGCGGACATGTCTGGACATGTCTGAGGTGCTTATGATAGATGCATCTTGGTGGAGATGCCCAGGAGGCAGTTGGATATCAAGATGTGACGCTCAGGGGAGCAATCCATGACTCCAGGACCCAGGATAGGGCTCGGTTGCTATGTGTAGTTGACTCATATGATTATGTGTGTTATATCTTGTTGATAAAAATCAGTCCCTTTGCCAGCTGAAGCCAGGCTGTACCCCAAAGTAAGATTATTAAGCCCCTATTGCTTTCTCTTCTCTTTGTGCTTATCTTCAGAGAGTCAGGTTCAATCTCTAGAAGAGTAGGAAGGACAGAATTGGTTGTAGGTAGGTTTGCCACTAGGCCGGTTCACAACCGGTTCTGTTGGTTTTCCGATTTATTACACCCAGTCCCTCAATTAGAGGAGAGCTCTGTGTATGGGTAGGATTTACTGTAGTTGGAATTGAGGCCGGGTGAACTGGTTTTGGCTTTGCAGGAATGGCTTAGGGCAATCTTTTTGTATTTGTATTCCTGAAGGATTTTCTTTCCCTCCCCCATGTTCCTGCTCTCTGAAGCAACTCCTTTCCTTTCTTCCTCTAGTCAACAAATATTCATTGAGCACATGCTTTGTGTCAGGCACTGGGGATACAGTGGTGAACAAGAATAGGGGGCACAGTCCCTGCCTTCATATAGCTTGGAGTCTAGTGGCAGATATATGTATATATTATATATGTTAATCAGAAGATCATGAGCAACATATGATTCCATACTAATACAGGAACTCAGTAAATAGGACATATTGGCCAGAAATCTTTTATTACCAGTGCTGGGTCTTCATTATTGGAAGATTCAGTGTCAGGTAGGTTTACAAATGAGAAAAAAATATATATATATATATAACAAAGGGCCTGACACATAGGGACTCTGAAATGGAGTTTGTCTAGGGGAAAAAAACCCTCCTCTGAAGTAAGATGGAAGAGTTAGAAAATGTGAAAATGAAAGTAGACTATGAATGCACCATTAAGTTTATTATTTTTTATTTTTATTATTTTTTTAAATAAATTTATTTATTTATTTACTTATTTATTTATTTTTGGCTGCATTGGGTCTTCGTTGCTGTGCGCGGGCTTTCTCTAGTTGCAGCAAGCGGGGGCTACTCTTTGTTGCGGTGCATGGGCTTCTCATTGCGGTGGCTTCTCTGTTGCGGAGAACTGGCTCCAGGCGCGGGGGCTTCAGTAGTTGTGGCACGTGGGCTCAGTAGTTGTGGCTCACAGGCTCTAGAGAGCAGTTGTGGTGCACGGGCTTAGTTGCTCTGTGGCATGTGGGATCTTCCCGGACCAGGGCTCGAACCATTGTCCCCTGCATTGGCAGGCGGATTCTAAACCACTGCATCACCAGGGAAGTCCCACCATTAAGTTTAATTTTTTAAATATTTATTTATTTATTTATTTATTTATTTATTTATGGCTGTGTTGGGTCTTCGTTTCTGTGCGAGGGCTTTCTCTAGTTGTGGCAAGCGGGGGCCACTCTTCATCGCGGTGCGCGGGCCCCTCACTATCGTGGCCTCTCTTGTTGCGGAGCACAGGCTCCAGATGCGCAGGCTCAGTAATTGTGGCTCACGGGCCTAGTTGCTCCGTGGCATATGGGATCCTCCCAGACCAGGGCTCGAACCCGTGTCCCCTGCATTGGCAGGCGGACTCTCAACCACTGCGCCACCAGGGAAGCCCCAAGTTTAATTTTAAAAAAAAATGCATACCACCCAGTCACCTACACAACACATATACCAAAGCCTTCTAATTGCTTTAGCATATTATGAATGCCTGCTATATGATATATGCTGAACCCAAGGCTGTGCTCTGAAATTACCAAAGCTTGACTCTTTGGGGTTATATTCAGGCTAATAAGGAAGGCAGAACTGTAAAATAAAAACAGTGGGTGGTTTGTGTTATCATGATGTATTTTAGGGATCCAGGCAGCATGGAAGAAGGGTGTGGTTTGACTCTGTCTGATTTGATGCCTGGGAGGATGGAGTCTTAGAATACCTCACAGTGGAGGTGATACTTAAATTGAGTCCAGAAAGATGAGTAAGTGCTAGTGGAAGCTATAAGGAAGTAGTGAGAAGAGTTATTCCAGGTAGATGTTATAGCTTAGCATATTTGCACTACAGGTGAGTCAGTATGGCAGGAGTGGTGGGTATTTATAGGGAATAGTGGTAAATGAAGCTGGAGAGATCAGCAGGGGCTGGATTGTAAAGGGGATTGGAATTGTGGACCTTTATACTATAGGTGCCTGAGAGCCATTGACTAGACACAGATCATGCCACAGTTATTGGGAGTTTTTATCTTGCACACCTTTGTCCAGAGTCCTCAGTTATACAGCAGTGAGTTACTTGTAGGCAGAAACCTCTTCCTGTGTCATCTTTTTTCTTCCTCTCAGTCAGGCAAATAGATGGGTAGACAAATGAAACAACAGTGAGAAGTCAGGGCCTAGGCCAGAGTCTATCCAGAAACTACTGAGTTTCAAGTGGTCTTCCTTTTTAGGGGCACCAAAGGAGGAAGGCTCTCTGTCTGTTTACTCTGCCCCCAAGTCTTCCTTTTTACTGCTGTGATCTTTTCTACTTCATTTGCACATGTTGCTTAACAGCACTTTGAGCTGTTGATATATTCAGAGCTGCAATATTTTATTTGCATTCATCTCTGGACTTAATTGTGAAGAAGGTAGACAGGTAAGGGTGCCATATGGGATGAGTAAGTCCCAACTCGTTCAGACTTCTCAGGAGACAGAATAGTTGGCTGTGTTTATATTTATACGTTGTATGTCTGTTTCTTCTCTTTTTCTCTTCATTCAAAAGGGGCTGATTTATTCATACTATAATCTGATACTTTAAAAATCCATGTACAAGATCTTGACTGGAAAATTATGGAGATTTTTTAAAGGAGGGTTCACTCTTTCCAGGTCTTAAATACCCTACTCATATTTAAATTTACTTGATTGTCTCAAAAATGTCTTTTTACAGTTGATTTGTTCAAATCACAGTCCAAGCAAGGTACATACTTTGCATCTGGTTGTTATATATAAGGCTATTCTTTTTTTTTAAATTTATTACTTATTATTTATTTTTGGCTGCGTCGGGTCTTAGTTGCGGTGCACGAGCTCTTCGTTGCAGCGTGCGGGCTTCTCTCTAGTTGTGGCACGCAGGCTCCAGGGCGTATGGGCTCTGTAGTTGTGGCGCGTGGGGTCCAGAGTGCGTGGGCTCTGTAGTTGGCTGCACATGGGCTCTCTAGTTGAGGCGCGCGAGCTCAGTAGTTGTGGCGTGCGGGCTTAGTTGCCCCGCAGCATGTGGGATCTTAGTTCCCTGATCAAACCAGTGTCCCCCTGCGTTGTAAGGTGGATTCTTTACCACTGGACCACCAGTGAAGTCCCTATAAGGGTATTCTTAAATCACACCCTGGAGTCTTTTTTTCCATTGCCAATCATGTTACTCTTCTGCATACAGGTTTAATTCCTGACTTTAAATCATAGGCATTAAAAAGTCTTCTGTGATCCTTATTCCTTCAAGTCCTGAAATACCTTTCCTACCTGTTTACATGTTGAACACCAAGGTTCAGCTCCCTTTCTGTGGCATGCCACTCCAATCTAATGAATTTTCCTTCATCTGTTTCCTTAACTCATAACATCATGTTGTCATTTATCTGTTTAGTTGTTTGCAGTACAAGTGGGTTAATGTGGAGTGGGGGGAAATGAGGCTGGAGAGAGGTCAGCAGATGGTGAGCACCTCTAAGGTGAGGATCACATAATATTCACTTCTGTCACTTCAGTCAGCATAGTGCCTAGCTCATAGGAGACACTCAGTGAATGTTTGTAGAATTGGATGAAAAACCCTAGTTTCTAAAATATTTTTAGTTTGTAGCTCTGAGTTATTTTTTGTTTGTTTTTTCCTGAACTATGGACTGCCCTTTCCAACTCCAGAAATAGATGGCAAAACTGGAAATCATATCTAAGTATGTTCTTTGTTGCTCCTGTTCTTTTTCTGAACTCAGGAGCTTTGCTTGTTAGTCCCAGGTAGTGTGGACTTCACTTGGCTGTGTTTCATTATTCCTGTTTAGTTGAATTAAACTCCTGTTGTTGCCATAAGGAATGTATGCATCAAGGATCTGACAGATAAGAACAAGAGACCTTGGGCTTTTGGTTTTTATGGTTTGCAAGGTTAAAAAGGAATTTTAAATATTTTCCACATAATTCTGTTTTTCTGAAGTGGGTAGATTTTCTAACTAGTCCACCTCCATCAGTGGTCACATGGCTTTCACTTCGCATCAGATTATCATTGAAACTTCTTAAAGGCGAATAAGGCTGAAATGATTCCAGTGATTGTGTACCCACTAGAATCGCTATCTTTTGTTTTACTTTGAAGGACTAAGCATAATACATCTTGATTACCCCCTTCAGCTTCAAAATCTGCAGTCTTCTTTGCAAGTTGCCATTTGAATAAACAAACATGGAAATGATGTTGAATAGTAACATCTAAAAAGAGGCTTTGTTGTTTCCTGTCCAAGATATGTGGCATAATGGAGGAGATGAGGGACTAGGATATTTGGATTTCTTCTCTCAGTTGGTCTGATGACTCTTGCTTTTTCCTTTCTTTGGGCCTCAGTTTCCCCATCTTTAAAATGAAAGTGGAACCAGTTTCTTGCAAGGTTAAAAACTAAGGTTCTGCCATTCATAATTTGGACTCAACTTTTGAATTCTATTAGATATTCAGTATGAAAATGTCGCAGGTGTTGGTTGGATGTAGAATTTTGTTCATCTACTTTTTTCTACGTTACAAAACTAGTATTAGCAAGTAGAAAATGCTGCTTTCTTACCTTTTTTTCTCCCCTTCCCACTCATAAATTCCATGAATCCTTTTAATTTTTTTAAATGATTTTTCTTCTCTGCGGTTGTTTTTAACAATCTTATTGGGAGCCCTGTTTAGATTTAGAGTTTGTCTTTTGCATTCACATGGTCACTGAGGTGCAAGTTCATGTGCTCTGCCCCTTCCTCCTAGTAGAACCTATAAAGGGCTCTCAAAAAACTTGTGGGACTTTGGATACTGAAGAAATATGGCTCTATATCTAAAGACAAGACTTACCGGTCTTAAACTATGTTAAAGAGTTGTTCTCAGGCTTATGGGTACATCAAGGATTATTACTAAGACCCACCCTTCAAAATCAAGAGCGCTGCCTCAGTCTTGATACTTGGACCTTGACCAATAGCTCCCCATTTTATATTTTCCTCCAAAGGTTGGTGCAGTAAAGCAAAGAGGCTTACTACACTTCATTAATCTCTTGTCTGGGTGGGAATAGGATGGGAACGCTGGTTGATGTGTTTGTGTTGGAGTGAGGTGTGTGACGCCAGTGGCAGAAAATTTATTTTTAGGCAGACAAATTATAGCCTTTTCTCCTCCTGGAAATCATTGGTCACTTTCCCTTTAGGCCATACTTTGTAAGATGGCCTTAATGCTCTCTCTTTTGGTTGGGAAAGCCCTCTAGTAACTGGCAGCAATATTTGCCATTCAGTTATATGGCTGCCAGTGACAGATTCCACTCCCACTCCTTTTTATGGACTACTGCTGTAAAATGTGCCTGACCTTTAAATTATTCCCAAGGCTAGCCTAGAGATTAAGGGAGATTTCATAGGATGAAACACTTTGCACAGTTAAAAAACACTTTTCCCTGGCAGTTGGTCTCTCTTTGGATCATCCCACCTTCTCAGTGGAACTTGCCCTGATATTGTGTTCTGATATCTGAATGGATAGCTGAATGTTTGACATCATGTGTCATTAGCATATGGCTCAGATTTGCCAGCCTCTGCAGCTCTGTGGCGGTGTTTGAACATACTCACACACCCAGGGTGACGCGCACTGGTATGGTTCACAAATCAAGGAGGCATGGCATGATGATTGCTTAAGATCTTAGGAGTTTTAAAGGAATGAAGCAAGAAGCTTACTTTAAAGATTTAAGCTCTTGGCTGGGGGCGGGGGATGAAAATTCTAACCTTTGCTTTCCAAAAGAATATTGCAGACCTAGTTCCCTTTCTCCACATTATTTCAAACTAGTGTGTATAACCACAGCCTGAAAATTAAGGGCCAGAGTTAAAGTGAACACTGTAAATAACTCAGCTTCACATTTTAATTTTCTCAGAAGAATTTGCCTTGTCATTGTTTATTATAATGACAAAAAGCAGGGGATCCCACTCCTACCCCACCAACACATGCATAACACGGAGTCTTTGTTTTTTCTTTAACTTGTGCCAAAGGTTTTAACTGTAAACTTTCTAATCCAGATTATAAAAGAATATAATATAAAATAGCTCTTGAAAAGAAGAAGGAGAGAAAAAATCCTACATACTAGAACTCTTTTAAATTAAATGAAAACCAAGTCCTTCTAAAATGCTGCCTTTTAAGTTTAGGATCTCAGCTTTAAAAAAAGACTGGAGGAGTATTTCCTATTAAATGTTCCCATAACAGTTTTCAGAGAGTCATGGTAGGCAGTATTGTTAACTAAAGAAAATAAGTCTATCAGTTCCACTTAGATAACCTTTGGAAATAAACGAACTCCATACACGTTGTGACCTTAGCGCCTGAACTTTCTAATCACATGACTGGCTTGTAAACTGACCTGTGAGGATGACTGTTGTAGTACGGGCTAAGAGAGAGAAATTGGCCAAGTGTCGGAAGGGTGGTCATCAAGCTGGACTTGTCTTGTAATCTCTGTTTCTTCATGGCTGCAATAGAACTTCTCAACAGACTCCGAGAAGCATGAAATGGAGACATGGGAAGGTAAGGGAGCAGACTGTGTCAGTCTGGGCTCAAATCTAAGGTATAGAAATTTTCTTTGAAGGTTTAGAGCAGATAGTAGCCTTGAGGGAAGAGGGAGGCAGTCCAATCCTTTTTTTGTGTCTTGGCGGAATTCAGCCAACAAGTTTTCATGTAAATAGCAACTAGCTATAAATGTTTTGAAATAGAGAAAAGCAAGGGAGAACTGTCGTAAATTGGTTATTGTGGTTGATGTTTTTAAGAGAATGAGCAGAAAAAAAGGAAAGAAAAAATGGATTGAAATTTTATAGTGACTTGAAAAAAAAAATCTTAAACTTCATTTTACATCACAGTCCTTAGGTAAAGTTTACAGTTTAAAAAATTATTCTGTTTACTTCTTGACAGACTTTGTTTATATTTTAAATTCCCTAATCCAGTTCACCATCTGCCAAAGCCTTATTTAGTACTGTTAATTATAGATAGTATTGGGGTCATGAGCCCTTTGATAAGGCATCCTCATTCCCTTTGGGGGAACTTAGATACTTTACGGTTTTGGGTATAAGACTAAGCCATTGCTAATTTCTTTTTAAGTGGATTGTTTTTAAAATGGGTAAATATTCTCTCTCTCTCTTGTTTAATAGCAAGTAGTTAGTGTTGAATTTGTATACTTGGAATAAGCTCTTGTGTGAGAAACCCCAGTGCCCCACAACTTTATTATTTGGGCCTCGAAAGACATAGGCAGCTAAAGAAACAGCTACAAAATGAATCTTAGTATTTAAGATTTGCTGTATTTGTTTGCTGTGTTTATAAAGTATAGAGTCCAAGAGTTTGCCAAAAGTTTGGTTTCTCATAGGCACTGCTCAGTTATAGCCAGAAGAGTTTCAGATTCTTTGAGGCAGTTGGTATATTTCTAGGAATGGCATTTATCTATGAAATGCTTTCTTAGGAAAGCTTCCCAGCCCCTTGCAGCATGCCTAACATCTGCCATAGGCAGCTTTGCAGTTCAATTCTTACTCTGAGGATGCGCAAACTAGGGAAATGGGACCCTCTCTCACAGCAACATTCTTCTTTATAGTAATACTCCCTTATATGTTCTTCCCCAGCACTTTGTATGCCAGAATTACCTCATTGGTTTTTACTATAAATTGGTGGAAACTACAAAGTTTATAGAAATTATCAATTACATGCACAACCTGATATTTTTTATCTTGAACAACTTCCTTTCTTTCTCCCAGTAGGCACAGAAATTCTTTGTTAAACTAATCTGCTTATACTAGCTTTTCCAGAAGGGAGTAGTTTAAGAAGTAAGATTTGCTCTGGATCCACTGGAATAGTTTAGGGGTAAGCAGAGATACCAGAGCAGTATAGTTAGGTGAGTTTGGAGGGGATAGCTCTGGAGGATTTGGACTTTTTTCAACTAGTTTGAATCTGTTAGTGATATGTAGTCCACCAGTTTTTGTTTTGTTTTGTTTTGTTTTTTTAACATCTTTATTGGAGTATAAATGCTTTACAATGGTATTCCACCAGTTCTGAAAGAGAAAAAAATGTTTGAACAGAAAGTTCTCCCTTAGTTCTTAATTAAATATTGAAACTTCAATTTTTCTTAGCTGTTCAATGGCAGAAAATAACTTATGGTACTAAAACGAGAACTTTTATAATACAAAGAAGTGAATTTTAAAAATTTCACCAGAATCATCCATACAAAATTCTGATAAGGCAAAATGAATTATCCCAGCTGAAGGAGGTCTTTGGAAGCTTAAAAAGCAAAATCAAACTACTTACAAAAGAGATCAGTGAAAATGCTACTGTAAAAAAGCGTTGCCTGGTTTTAGATATTGGGCCCTTGTCCATTTAAATTAACCTTTGTCACAGCTGGGCATACAAATGTTTTGTTTTAGTTCACAGAGGGTTAACTCTATTCAAGCTTTCACTGTGGCAGGCCTGATCTGTGGAGTCTTACAATCTGGTCTTTCAGCCCTGCCAGTCGCTAGGCAGGAAGTCTTATTTCTTAAGCTATCTTTCAGAATGGGGGGTTGGGATTTGGAGAAAGGTGGGGGAAGGGCCTTGGTGCATCTGTAAGGATCAATAACAGAGAGCAAGCCGCAGAGAGGCCATTGTGCACACTTCAAGATAGATGTAGCCCTTTTGCACGGCCCCTGCCTGGCAAGACAGACACCTAAAACCAAAACAATGCCACTGAATGAATTCCCTGTGAAAATAAGATTGCTGTTTAAAAGAGAAAAAAATACTTGAGTGCCCTTTTAATGTTGGGAATATTCTCATTCCTCAACTTGCTGGGATCAGGCAACCCCCACTAGAAATAACTCTAAATTGATTTTTAAACGCCTTTTGTCCTCATGCTAATACTGTATTGAATTGGAGAGGGTGATCATTTTGGTCTTAGTCACGTGCATCAAAGCTTTGAGTAGTCTTTTTTTTTCTTTACTTTTTTCTTCTCTTCCTTCTTTTTTTTCTTTTTTTACTCTAACGTTTGTTTTACTGTATTGGTATTGGAGGCATCATTAAAGGAATAAAAAAACAAAATTTGTTTAGGATTTGAGTAACACGTGTGAAATCCCTCCCCCAACAGCTGGTATTGGTTCTTGAAACTTCAGCTGAGCTAAACAGATGCTCTTAGTGTTATTTTGAGATCGTTTAAACCAGATTTGTAGCCAAGAAATCTACAAAAATTATAGGTCTTATTTTAAAATACACTAAAGTTGTGATATGCCACATCCTAACGCATATTACATGGGTGTTAAACAGAAATACCTGAGCTTGGGAAAGTGAACAAATCCCGCCAATGAAGTTATGATTTTAAAAGCTACCAAGTTTGTTCTTCTTTTACTCCAGCCCAGATTTTCATTTTTTGAATTCCCCTTTTCCAAGCCCAACTGTAACATTCCTGTTTCACTGTATCCTTTTTCAGAGGACCAAGGCAGTAATTCAGTAGGTATTTTTATGATGCAAATTCTTTATGGCAATTGGAAAGAGTAATGGAGTCTTTGCTTCTTCTCTTCTGCTAAACCCCCAAAGTATTGGTGACAACTGATGGTGATAGCTGTGGAAAATGGAACCATAAAGAACTTCTTTCAGTTTAAAAATCTTCCAGGAATAAATGCATAAGCTAACTGGAGGTCCATAATGCAACTTGCAAATATACAAATGGAATAAGTGGGGGAAAAGACCTGCATCTGAAATGAGCCCCAAGTTTAATTTATTTTGTGCTTCTTGAGTTGAGACCTGACACAGTCTCCTGGACAGTTTTGAGGCTTGAGAGAATACATCGACACTTCACAAGATCATCTGGATATTTTTAACACATCTCTAACCTATACACCTTTTCTGTATATATGATGTATATGTATAAAATGAAATGATGTATAAAAAGAAAATTTAATCATCACAAACCTCCTTGATAGCATTGTTTTTGCGTTTCTGATGCATTATAATTCTTCATTACAGAAGGGATCAATTCTTTTAATGGGTATTTTCCAGAGAGATACAAATATTACTAGCAAAACTTGGAAGTTCAGTTACCATTTGCATTGTATTAAAATGGGGTATGAAACCTACCATGACCCTTTGAACAATGTGGTCTTTAATGTGCTTTAGGGGGAGGGCCTAGTGAAGGAAAAGCCATAAAAGTCTTCAGGGTTCAAGATGAGGTTGGGATTTTAGGCCATTGCTTTTGTCATTTTCACACACAAACATCACTGCAATCATGTTTGATTTAGCATCCTTAATACAATGAGGTGGGAGAACAAAAGGATATCAGAGGCACAAGTATGGAAGCCAAACATTCTCCCTTCCCCCCAAATTTTTTCGGATCATTTTTTTCTTGCTGTGTCCCTGCTACTGAGTTTTTTTAAGCCAAGAAAATTAGTCCATTTGTAAGAATCTTCTTTTTGCATGCCTCAGTGGTTTGCTTGGGCATTTGAAAAACAAGCCGTTTCTCAAATATTTTTTTGTCACATAAAAAAGTCATGTCTCAAAAACTTGGTTAAAAACACCATAATTAAGAAAAATGTACCCACTCATATTTCAAGGTTGAGGGTTTTGGAGGGTGTTCCCAATGCACAGCTGTTTTACATATTTTGAAAAGCCTGATAGATGTAAAGGTCATTGCTAACTCTAACAGGGTCTTGATGCTCACACTGTGATCCAAGGACCTTGCATTAATTAGGGTGAGAAGCATGGAAGGTCAGGAGTCAACTGACTGGTGGGCCTCGGTGGATTGTCGTTGGGGCCAATCAGAATTCGTATAGGATTTTTAGCCGTTGAAACCAAACAAAAACAAAAACAAAAACGAAAGAACAAAAAACCTGCTGTTGCCTCCATGGCCTCTGAGCAGATCTGTTGGCCTGTATGGTAAGGACCTGTCTTGTGCTGCCCAGATGGCTCATAAAAACTTGACTGCATCCATTGCTTTGCTACAGAACCTCAGCAGCCTGCTCGGTCACTTGGCCAAGTCACTTGACCTCTGTGAGCCTCAGTCTCCTCATATGTACAACAGGGGATGATAATACCAATCTCCACAGGATTGTTATAGGAATTGAATAAGAGAACCTCTGTCTCAGTGCCCAACACATGCTTAACATGCCTTGACATTGAAATAAGTTTCAAATAGTAGCAAATTTAAGGAGATTAGGAAGGAGAAGATTCTTGGGTGAGGCTGTTGGCTGGTGCTGTTTATATTCCAAGTAGAAAAGTCCCCAGGGAACGCCTCCATTCAGTGGGGAACAATCAGGGAAGGGCCCTTTGGAAATTGGAAAATGCTGTATGACCAGTGAGATGAGCTGCTGAGCCTTCTCCTACATCCAGTTGCTGTGCTAATATCCTATTCCTGGGCTAATGAAAATAATTAGTAATGAGTGGGTCCCTGCAAAATTTGTAGCTTTTTCCCCCAAGAGAGTCTTTTTACAGTTGTTTTGATGGGAAGGAAAAGGAGAAGGGATGGCCTCTAAGTGAGCACACAGATTAAATCATTATTAGAAAAGGAAGGATAATCACGTTAGTCTTATAACGTGAAAGAAGAAGATATTCTTTCATGCGTTTTGGGAGATAAATAGATGCCAAGATAATTACCGAGGCCATGCTTAGTAGCCCCTTCTCAGAAGCCTTACCGTGAGGTAGTAAAGTTGGGAATATTACTAGCACACTAATCATTGCCCTGCTTAACTTTGGAGTCTTCAGTCTCTCCGCCTTCTGGTTGAGAGGTTATATCAGTGGTTCATTTTCTTATCTCTGTATTTAAAGTTATAATTTATGTAGCCAACATTCATTGAGCCTTGGGAACACAGGTGAATCAGACATAATTCCTTACCTGAACTGCAGCTCCTCCTTTTCAGCTACAAAGAGGGAAAAATAATTTTAGTGTTGCTTAACAGATATTAACTTTATCACTTAGAGTTTTTAAATTTTTATTTCTGTTTATTTATTTAAATTTTTTTGGCCATGCCGCGTGGCATGTTGAATCTTAGTTCCCCGACCAGGGATTGAACTCTCACCCCCTGCAGTGGAAGCATGGAGTGTTAACCACTGGACCACCAGGGAAGTTCCTCATTTAGAGTTTTTGATAAAGAAGATGCACGATGGAATACTACACAGCCATAGAAAAGAATGAAATTTTGCCGTACGCAGCAACATGGATGGACTTGGAGGGCATTATGCCACGTGAAATAAGTCAGACAAAGAGAAATACTGTATGATATCACTTATGTGGAATCTAAAAAATAAAACAAACTAGTGAATATAAGAAGCAGACTCACAGACACAGAGAACAAATTAGTGGTTACCAGTGGTGGGGGGAAAGGGGGAAGGACACGATAGTGGTGGGGAGTGGGAGGTATAAACTTTTGGGTATAAGATAGGCTCAAGGATGTACTGTACAACATGGGGAACATAGCCAATATTTTGTAATAACTGTAAATGGAAAACAACCTTTAAAATAGTATAAAAAATTAAAAATTTAAGGAAAAAAAACCCCAGTTTTTGAGGGCAGTTGCTGGGAGAGGAAGAAGAACGTTTAGCTTCCAAAGCATTATTCAAAACTGGCAGTAGGATTTGTTTGCACTTTGGGCCTTATATTTCTTTAGTTTTTTTGACTACATTTGTTAGACATTTCTTGAAATGTTTTTGCTCTTACAAGTGTATGGTTGCAAAGTAGAATATTCAAATACTTTTCTATTTTTCTTAATATAGTAAAGTTAGAGTCCTGGAATGCATTTGGCAAAAATGTGGAGAGACTCTAAATCTCATTTCTGTTTCTGTGTTAGCATCCTATTCACTGTTAGCAAAACGTTTTCCTTCCAAGAGGTTTTTTAGCATGTGCCCTCAGTGTGATGACTATAGCAACCTAGCTTTGCTTTTCAAAGGAGCTGATAAGTTATGCATAACTTACTAAATGTCAGATATATTTAATTAAAGTTTATTAACTAACTGCTCTACAGCAAATGCATGTTTTGGACCTTTAAAAAAAAAAGAAAGAAAATACCATCCCAGTGGCCATTTAATCCCAAAACACATGCACTTGAGTCTGTGGAAGTAAGAGATGTGTAAATGAAAGTCTTGGCACCCAATAGGTGCTGGTCATGAAGTCTTGGCCATTGTTACTATTATAATAATATGTATACATGCACATATTCATATGCATTCATAGTTTTTTTAAGTTTGCCATGAGATAGTTAATTGCCGCTGACAAAAAAATCTACTACCCTCACGTCTTTTATTGACTGGGGGCAGGATAGGGGTGAGGTGATGATGTGCCACAACTAGTTTCTCTCCCTGTCGTTGGGTATAGTCCATACCATTGTTTTTACCATATTGCATATTTAAATGGTACTTTAAGGAACTGGCCATCACATTGTTCTGTTAGGATTCTAGGTTCCTTTTGAATATTTAGAAATGAATTCTCCCTCAGAACCTCTGCTCTCATCCTCACATACTTTTTTTTTTTAATATATATATATATATATATATATATATATATATATATATATTTATTTATTTATTTATTTACGGCTGCGTTGGGTCTAAGTTGCAGTGCGTGGGCTTTCTCTAGTTGCGGTGAGTGGGGGCTACTCTTTGTTGCGGTGCTCAGGCTTCTCGTTGTCGTGGCTTCTCTTATTGCGGAGCACGGGCTCTAGGCGCGTAGGCTTCAGTATTTGTGGCACTTGGGCTCCGTAGTTGTGGCTTGCGGGCTCTAGAGCACAGCGTAGTTGTGGCACTTGGGCTCAGTAGTTGTGGTGCACGGGCTTAGTTGCTCCGCGGCATGTGGGATCTTCCCGGACCAGGGCTTGAACCCGTGTCCCCTGCATTGGCAGGCGGATTCTTAACCACTGCACCACCAGGGAAGCCCCTCACATAGTTTTTTGAGTGTCATGTACACTAAAACACTTGCCATGAGGTTACCAATCTGTTACTAGAGAAAAACCACCCACCGTAGAATATGCTTTAGTATGGGAAGTTGTCATATGTCATATGCTGAAAAATATTTGAACTTAGTTTCTTAATTCTTCATTTCCACCAACCATTAGTCTTACCAAAGGAAGAGAATGATGAACGTTTAGGGAGTCTTGGGGAGTGGTGGGGAAGGAGTACTAGTTTTATGAAAGTATTGATCCAGGGCCTCCAGGAAGCAGAACCCTGTGGTTCTGATGGCTACATTAGTAAAATAATGTGAGTGTAATTGCGAAAGATTTTGTAATGGGCATAGTTGTGCATAATTTAAGTTTCATAATTTGTGGTCTTAATTATGAGTGCAGAGAGACTCCAGCACTTATTCTGAACATTGTTTTACATATGAAAGTAGTTACAGAAGCACTTTTTGGCAAATAGAGTGTGAATCTCCAATAATGCAACATGTCTGTGTTCTGGCTCTTTATACTAAATCTGGTCAGAATTCTGGAGGAAGTGGCCTTTTGGTATGGCAACTATGTTTTCTACCCTTCTAGAACATATGGTTTTACTTGAAGCATGCTAATTTATCTCTCTTTCACCAGGATTTTAGAACTGGGCAGCGACCTAGGTAGCAGAGTACTGAGCTTTGAGCATTGGCATAAGGTTTCTGGGATGGCTTATCAGTTTATCATCTAGAGTTCTTATAAACTGTGCGCTTTGATTTGCAAGTAGAGAAGCTACACTATTCATTCATTCAACTGACATTCACAAGAGGTTGCCCTATGCTTAGTATTGAGCTATATATTAGGGATACAGAAAAAATAAGATACTCTCCCTGCTCCGTGGAGCTTACAGTCTAGCAGAGGGAGATAGATAAGTGCAACAAGGTGTCTGAGGCACAATAATAGTAATCTTGGAAGGTACAAAGGTTGTACACAGGTAAGAGTGCTCTTTTCTATTCTCTTTCTTCAACCAGGAAGGCATCATGGCAGATTAGTCAATGTTTGTCAGGCTGTTAAACTGAGGAAAGGGTCTCCCAGGCAGAAGGAGCAGCATGAGCAAAGGCATAACAATATAAAACAACCTGACAGAGTACAGGGTGAGCTATAAGGCCCACATAAGACAGAAAGATTGGTTGGTTCTAGATGCAAGGGAAACCCTAGAGAGAGCCTTGGTCTGAGAATGTATACCCCTACCCCTGTTGAGCAGAAGAGAGCCCTCCTCACATTCCTGTCAGTACTCCTTTTGCAAATATGTTGAAGAGATTAATGTACTTTGCTAGAAAAGGTCACAGGTCCGCCCCAGAACTGGAGGCCTGGACATTACTGCTTCTGGGACTTAGGGAGAGCATGCTATATAGCCTTGCTTAACTTTGTTACAAATTGCCAGGTACTGCAGAGGGAGAGGCCTTGGTTAAATGGTTCTAATAAGTTACACTATTTGTGCTCTGGGGGAATGTTCCAAACAGAAATGGGGCCTCTTGTATTTTTTTAGTTAATAAAGAAAGTCTTTTTTTTAATTTAATTTTTATTTTATGTTGGAGTATAGTTGATTTACAATGTTACGTTAGTTTCAAGTGTACAGCAGACTGATTCAGTTATACATATACATATATCCATTCTTTTTCAGATTCTTTTCCCATATAGGTTATTACAGAATATTGGGTAGAATTCCCTGTGGTATACGAGAGTCTTAATAATATCTTACCCAGACTATTTCACGAGTTTAGACCAAAAATTTCTTTTTGGTTTTCTAGGGCAAGTTGTGTATGTTTTTACTGAGATAATCATTGTATTTTTATTTAGATCTTGGTGAAATAGTTGATGACCTAGTGATCAAAGCATTAAAATGTTTTTGAATAGGTAGTATTAGATGCTTTCTAAAAAAATTAACATACAGTAAAATTGAGGGGTTTTGAAAGGGGTACATAGTTCTATGAATATGGGTTTGTGTAACCACCCTACAATAAAGATACAAAGCAGATTCATTACCTGCCCCCCCCCCATCACCACCAAAAAAACCTCCTTCATTCCCTTACCTTAATCCTAACCCCCTAGCAATCACTAATCTGTTTTCTGTTACTATAATTTTATCTTCTGGACAATGTTTTATGAATGGAATCATACAGTATGTAACCTTTTGAAACTGGCTTCTTTCATTCAGTGTAATGCCTTTGAGATTCATCCAAATTGTTGTATGTATCAATAGTTCATTCTTTATTGGTGAGTAGTATTCCATTGTATGTTAGTTGATTCATTGACCTCTTGAAAGACATGTGGGTTATTTCCAGTTTGCAGTGATTATGAATAGAGCTGCTATAAACATTTCATGTACAAGTTTGTGTGTGAACCAAAGTGTTTATTTTCTATGGTAAATAACTAGGAGTAGACTTGATGGGTCATATGGTAAGTATATGTTTAACTTTATGAGAACCTGCCAAACTGTTTTCCATAGTGCTTTTATCATTTTACATCCTCAGTTGCAGTATATGAGAGTTCTAACTGCTCTAGGTCTTCACCATCACTTGGTATTGTCATTTTTAAATTTTAGCCATTCTATGGATAAAGAAGATGTGATATACATATACAATGGAATACTACTCAGCCATAAAAAGATGAAATCTTGGGACTTCCCTGGTGGTCCAGTGGTTAAGACTTCGCCTTGCAATGTGGGCGGTGCGGGTTCAATCACTGGTGGGGGAGCTAGGATCCCACATGCCTAGGGCCAAGAGAGCCAAAACATAGAACAGAAGCAATATTGTAACAAATTCAATAAAGACTTTAAAAATGGTCCAGATCAAAAAAAAAAAAAAGAGAGAGAGAGATGAAGTCTTGCCATTTGCAACAATATGGATGGAGCTTGAGGGCATTTTGCTAAGTGAGCTAAGTCAGATGGAGGAAGACAAATGCCATATTTTTTTCACTCATGTGGAATATAAAAAGCAAACAACAACAACAAAAATAAATGAACAAACCAAACCAAACAAAAACAAGCATGTAGATACAGAGAACAGAGTAGTGGTTACCAGAGGAGGAGGCAGTTGATGGGGGAGGGTGAAATGGGTAATGGGGATCAACTGTATTGTGACAGATGGAAACTAAATTTTTGGTGGTGAGCACACCATAGGGTTTACAGAAGTAGAAATATAATGTTGTACACATGAAACTTAATGTTATAAACCAATATTACCTTAATAAAAAATAAATTTAAAAAATAATGATCCAAATAGCAAATCTGTTTATGAAAAGTATTATGTGATCAGAATCTTCTAAAAAATTAGTTCACATGTAATTTTATTTATCAGTTAAGGACTAATATTTGTATAAACGTATCTACTGTGGGAATACATAGAAGCAGAGTGGTGGAAAGATTTGAAAACAAAATTTATTTAGCCATTCTAATATGTAGTGATATCTCATTGTGGTATCTCATTTCTCTAACAGCTAATGATGTTGACCATCTTTTCATGTTTATTTGCAGCCACATATCCTCTTTAGTGAAATGTCCAGGTCTTTCCATTTTTAAATTGTGGTATTTGGTTTTTCATTATTGAATTTTGACAGTTCTTTATATATTCTGGATACGGATTCCTTTTTGGATGAGTTTTCTTTACAGAAATTGAATGACTGAAGATGGAAAGGGTGTAGTGTGTAGTTATTAAAGCGGCTTGCTTATATTTCCAGATAATTCTTAAATCATAGTTTATGCCTCATGCTTTTACAACTCTCAGCCTTTTTCTTTAAGAGCCAGCCTATGCTTTATGACACAGGGCGTTTTCTCACAATTCTACAGTGGGTTTCCTCACAATTCTACATTCTAAATTCTCACAGTTTAGAAATGTTAAATAATTGAATTGATGTACTGTGATTTCCCCGTCTGAAATCCTCTCCCTAGATATAAGTCACTCTTTTGAAAATGAGAAAGGATTATTTCCAGTGAGTGGAGGAAGGGTAGAATTAGCTGAGGTCAGAGAATTAGGCCAGAACCTGATCATATAGGACTATATATAGGCCATGGATTTTATTTCATGTGCAAGAGGAAGTATTTACAGTCTAATGAGAAGAATTTTTAAAGACCCACCCCACCCCGGCCTGCCCACTACATTATAGAATGGATTGGAAAATGGATTGTAGGGAGCCAAGGAGAAGTAGGGAAACCATTATTAGAATGAATGGTCATCCAAGTGAGAGATGATGGTAGTTTAAGCAAGGGCCGGGGGACTTCCCTGGTGGCGCAGTGGTTAAGAATCCGCCTGCCAGTGCAGGGGACATGGGTTCGATCCCTGGTCCAGGAAGATCCCACATGCCGTGGAGCAACTAAGCCCATGCGCCACAACTACTGAAGCCTGTGCGCCTAGAGCCCACAAGCCACAACTGCTCAGCCCGTGCACCACAACTACTGAAGCCCACTCACCTAGAGCCCGTGCTCTGCAGCAAGAGAAGCCACCATAGTGAGAAGCCCGCACACCGCAATGGAGAGTAGGCCCCGCTCACCGCAACTAGAGAAAGCCCGTGTGCAGCAATGAAGACCCAACGCAGCCAAAAAGAAATAAATTTTTTAAAAAAGAGAGAGAGAGACTGAGAAAGTAGGAAAGCCAGGAGAGAGTGGTATTCTAGAAGCCAAGGGAGGAAAATGTTTCAAAAAGGAAGGAATTGAGATGCTTGTCCAATTTCTTTCATTCATCAAGCAAACATTCTTGAGTACTTTTCACTTTATAAGACTCCATGGATAGATAGGTCCAGCAGTGATCAGGACAGATAAAGTAGTCCACTCTATCTCTAAATATATTGGGTTGGCCAAAATGTTCGTTCGGGTTTTTTGAAAGGTGTTACGGAAAAACCTGAACAAACATTTTGGTCAACCCAATATATAAAGTGTCTACACATATATTTTAAGGATTTCAGTGTGAAGCTATATAGGGATTTTGAGGGTCCATCTATACTCAATTACGATATTTAAATTTCAGAAAGTTGCCTTGAACACTTTAACACTCATGATTCCATAGTATTCCCAATTTTTGTTACTAGAATAGAAGGTTTGGTATACAAATTCATGTGATCCAGAATAGCAGCATTATTATAGATACATAGGTTATTTAAAGGCTAAATGAAATGCAGAGACAGCTGTAGTGTAGAGGTTACTTACACAAACATGTGCAAGTTACTTTAATTCTCTGGACCTCAGTTTCTCCATCTATAACGTGAGGATGAGGAACTAGTTTATTTCTAAAACCTCTTCTGGCTCTGAAATTTAATGACTCCATAGTCCAGGACCAACTAATCAGAGAAGTCACAAATAACTGAGATAATGCAACAAACACATCAACTTTCAATGTCTGTAATATCCTTTTCAGTGACTCCTTCAGTAGCCAGATCAACCTCTAATTGAGTGTCTGATGGTGGAAGCACAGGATTTTGACAGTTGAAAGCTACACTAATGAAAGTCCCTGGGAGTGTCTTTGGAATAAACCCAAAGATAATTTTATATATATACATCCTTTCCTAAAGGAGATTTTGATGACTCTGGTTTAATGGTTTGGTATAATTGTACTGTGTATATTTTCACTTTCACAGATCTTTTACGTATTTTAATCTCTTCATTCTCACAACAGTCCTGAAAGATGAATATTTTTGTCTTCATAGACAAAGAAACTGAAGCTTAGAGAGATTGTCACACAGCTAAAATAGTGACTAACAGGGATGCACAGCTGGGGTTGCTTTTGACTTTATAATAACAATAAAAATAAATAAACAAAATAAACCTTCAAGGGCAGTTTGCTGCAAAAGCTTAATAAGTAAATTTTTAGTTCTCTAACCTAAGCAGCGATCTCCAAAACCAAAAGTAAATGTAGAGGGGAGCAATCAGGCACTGAGGAAAGCCATATATGCGCGACTATAAGTGTTTTTCTGCACCTGACTGGCAAGCAAACCCAGCAGGCCCAGGCATGAGTTAGAAGCTCACTCCGGTCAGTTACCACCTTTCTTCACAGGTATCCTGAATTTTAGAATATATGGGGCACTTTCTCATACATTCCTATTTAGTCCTCATAGGAACCTTTCGGGGGAATCACTGTGCTCATTTTACTGATGGGTATCCTGAGACAAAATGGTGGTGATAAAATAATAGTAATAATAATATCGCACATTTATTGAGCTTTTACTGTGTGCCAGGAACTTTATGTATATTAAGTTTGTTCTAAGCACTAAGTATGCTACATGTATGAACTCAGTCCTCACAGCAACTTTGTGATGTAAGTAGTATTATTACCTTCATTTTACAAATGAGGGAACTGAGGCCATACATTTAGCAAATGTAAAAGCTGAGATTTGAATCCAGACAGAGATTTGACTTCATAGCTCATCCTTTTAATCACTATACTTCTAATCATTTCACAAGTCATCATTTCAAGTCATTATGCTGTGCACCTTAAACTTATACAGTACTATATGTCAATTATGTCTCAATAAAATTGGGAAAAGTTATAAATATAAAAATATAACATGAATACATTTTGATATTAAAAAAATCACTGTATTTACTGTATTACTTTTTGATAGATCACAGCCTGAGATCACAAACCTAGCTTAATCCTCACCAATTTTGTATAAAAGCTGGAAGTACGGATGCGGAATGTGGGTTGTAGGCTTCTATTGAACACCCAAACCTAGGAGAGAAAGCTCATATCATCTTAATAGGCAGGAACATCAGGGTGACTCAGACAAGGCAATAAATAGTCTTTTATTTGGCACCAAGTTCCAGTTTACAGGATGTGAATGAGGCAGCTTAGCAGCAAAACATGAAAAAAAGACTGAGAGATTTGAGTTACTATATACTCAGGACTGATTAATAATATTAATCCATTATCTTTTATGCAGTCATATAGTATTATACTGTCACAAATACATTACAGACACCCTAAAGGTGATAAACCCAATTTGCATTCATTAAAAACATAGTATACAGGTCCAGTGGTTAGGACTCCGCACTCTCACTGCCGAGGGCCTGGGTTCAATCCCTAGTTGGGGAACTAAGATCCCATAAGCTGCGTGGCGCAGCCCAAAAATATATACATATAAAAGGGAGTAGGGGAAATAGACCCGCTCTGTTATGTACTCATCAATCCACACTAGATTGTGAGCATCGTATTTTCATAAGATCCTTACAAGCAGGAACATGTCCAGAGGAGAAGGCAGATGACCAGTGTGATAAGAGGACGAGAAATCATATACTGTGTAAGTCAGTATTGGGGACTAGGGATATTAAACTCCGAAGGCTGAAAACTCTTGGTGGAAATAAGGAGGGAGCAGGCTGGTTCAGGTTGGGCAGTGTCCACAGATTGAATTAAGATCAGTATGGGTTTTTTTCTTTGTTTGTTTGTACCACATGGCTTGTGGGATCTTAGTTCCCTGACCAAGGATCGAATCCAGGCCCCTTCAGTGAAAGCGCCGAATCCTAACCTCTGGACTGCTAGGGAATTCTCAAGATTGGTATGTTTTTATTACAGGGAACCATGTTTAAGCTTCAGGAGCCATAGTAACTACTCTCGACCCTTATGAATCCATGTGGTATAGCACCTCTGCTTCACTTCATCTCCAGCCCTCATCACCACCACTATCACACAGATGAGCAGCTTCTGCTTTTCTAGAACAAGGCCATCTTACTGGTCACATTCATAGTTCCAGAGGCACAGAGAAGTCCTCAAATATTTATTTAGTGAATAAATGTCAAGAGGTGATTTGAAGCAAGAAGTAATAATTATTAAATAGTGAATCAGTGTCTACTTTGTACTTCCAAATTCAAAAATACTTACTTGTTTAGAGCCATAATGCGGGGATCCAAGCTATCTATTAATGAAATATATGTGTACGTTTTTTTTCAGAGAAGACTCCTCAGAATCAACCAACTCTTTTTTTCCCTAAATGAACAAGGAATCCTTAAAAGTTCCCATTAACAATCCAAATATAATTTGCAGGGTTTTTTCTCCAACTGGAAAACCTAAATTTGCATGAATATGAAAAAACTGTTTTCATTGCAAATTGAAACTTGATTCCTAGTTCAAAGATTCCTACATATAAGAGACTGGAAGGAACTAGGGACTTTGGTCTGAAATTTTATGTTCTTACCCCCACCTGTTGAGTGATGGGATAATATTTTCCCTGAATTCATTTCCTGTGGCATTCAGTTAATTGTAATTTGTGAACCATTTCATCTGTGTTTCCAGGCCTAAGCAGTTAATGGTGGTAACATTGTCTTTTTCCCATCTTTCATTCAGTAACATATAGGGATAATTCCCAAACATTCAGTTAATACCAATCTTGTAAATTGCTCTCTTGCTTTCATTAAACTGATGTCATTTTTTAGAAATGTCCTCTGTGGAACTCCATGTGTGGCCTCTGGAAATGGATTTTTATAGTGGTAAGTGTAGAGGAGGAAGAATATATTAGTAGAGGAGAAATCCTATGATTTTTACTTATTTCTGTTTGAATTCTATGTTCACAAATGAAATTTTAAGGGTACCTGTTCCCAATTTCATTTCTGCTACACTGCCTGATGCCTTCATTTCAGATAGTGGCAGCCTATAAAACCGAGTGCAGTCAGTACTTAGACTGTGCAACTGATCAGGGAGTTAGAACCAGCAATCCAGTTGAAACAGATCCCCTTTGTTTTTGATACCCTTTAGCCAGCCAAGTTCCAGATTGCCTGAGTTGTCAGCATAATTTTGGTATAGTGAGCAGCTGTACTCTCCATTTCCTAAATCTGGCCTTCATCACAGTCTGAAAAGCAGGTTTTGATAAAAATCAGTTTCCAAATGTAATTTGCGTAACCTGAGCCCTTGGAATGGGTAAAATGCTCTTCGTGGGGTTGGGGAGGTATTTTTGTAACAGCAGGGCTGAGTGGAGGTATGAGAGTAAGACGCATTTCAACAACGGGTTTTGGTCTGCATTTAACCAAGTTAAAGTAGAACTGGTTGCTAATATGAAGGTACTTAGTGCTCACTCACAGCATGGTAAGAATACATCTAGTTACACAGATTTTGTTGTGACTCCAGTTGTTTCTTTGGTTAAAAAAAAAAAAAAAGGCAGCAGCAGCACTGAGGCTCAATTTTGATACATACCATCCTTCTCTTCCTGTACCCCACCCCCATAGGAGGTAGTTTGTATAATGGGAAGTCTGTCTTTGGAAAAGTAGTAAGGTTGAGGTTCAGATCCATCACTGACTAGCTGTGTGACCTTGGGTAAATCGCTTTCCTTTTCTGACACTAGGCATGTACCTTTATCTTTTTTTTTTTTTTAAATAAATTTATCTATTTATTGTTATTATTTTTGGCTGTGTTGGGTCTTCGTTGCTGCCCGTGGGCTTTCTCTAGTTGCCGTGAGCAGTGGCTTCTCTTGTTGCGGAACATGGGCTCCAGGCATGCGGGCTTCAGCAGTTGTGGCTCGCAGGCTCAGTAGTTGTGGCACATGGGCCTAGCCGCTCCGCGGCATGTGGGATCTTCCTGGACCAGGGCTCGAACCCGTGTTCCCTGCATTGGCAGGCGGACTCCTAACCACTGCGCTACCAGGGAAGTCCACCTTTATCTTTTTCTTTTTCTTTTTTTTTTTTTAATTTTATTTATTTATTTATTTATTCATTCATTCATTTATTTATGGCTGTGTTGGGTCTTTGTTTCTGTGTGAGGGCTTTCTCTAGTTGTGGCAAGTGGGGGCCACTCTTCATCGTGGTGCGCGGGCCTCTCACTATCGTGGCCTCTCCCGTTGCGGAGCACAGGCTCCAGATGCGCAGGCTCAGCAATTGTGGCTCACGGGCCTAGTCGCTCCGCGGCATGTGGGATCTTCCCAGACCAGGGCTTGAACCCGTGTCCCCTGCATTGGCAGGCAGATTCTCAACCACTGCGCCACCAGGGAAGCCCTATCTTTTTCTTAATAAAAATAAAATACATAAGAAAAATTTTAATGTTTAATTTTTTTACATTTCATTACTTTTTATTTTGAAAGTATGTCTGGATTACAGTTCTTTCTCCTCTTAAAAGGCTTTGTTCTTATGTTTATCTTCTTTAAATGCATATGAATTTCTCCTAGTTAAAAAATAAACATTTGCTTAAATCTGTTGCTTCTTCCTGCAGAATGTTTCTCTATCACTCTTGGAGTGATAATAATAAAATACTAAGTTTATATCTTTACCACTCACCTGTTTTTAACTGAATTTGATTTTTGTTCTAACCAGTTCACTGAAACTTCTCACCAGTGATCTCTGAGCCTTTTCTTATTCCTCACACTTTTTGACCTGCATTATGTTTGACAGTGCTCATCTTCTTTGTGAAACTCTTTTTGTCCCTTATCTTTCTCATAATCATGGATTTATATTCTACCTGTTTCTTTTTTTTTTTTTTAATTTTTATTTATTTATTTTATTTTTGGCTGTGTTGGGTCTTCGTTTCTGTGCGAGGGCTTTCTCTAGTTGCGGCAAGTGGGGGCCACTCTTCATCGCCGTGCGCGGGCCTCTCACTATCGTGGCCTCTCTTGTTGCGGAGCACAGGCTCCAGATGCACAGGCTCAGTAGTTGTGGCTCACGGGGGCCCAGTTGCTCTGCGGCATGTGGGATCTTCCCAGACCAGGGCTTGAACCCGTGTCCCCTGCACTGGCAGGCAGATTCTCAACCACTGCGCCACTAGGGAAGCCCTCTACCTGTTTCTTCTTTGATCATGTCATCTCACTTTCTTTCCCTAACTTCTTACCTTCCCCTATCTGTGTCTCCATTATACCTTCCGGCTGCTTCTCTGCACATCCCCTTCCTCCTTGGAGTTCTAATCTGTTGCCATAGCTTCAACTCTCCCATGGGTTGATGACTCCCAAATCCTTCATTCTAGCCTGAACCATTGTCCTCTAAGTAACTGCCTTCGGAAAACTTCTGTTTGACTTGCCCATCATCCTCTGTTAAACTAAAGCCATTGATTTTTGTCCCTCACTTAGCTTTTGCTTTACTCTTTTCTATTAGTGATATCACATTTCTCACAGCCACCTTGGTTTAGAACCTCGAGTTCATTTTTTAAACACTTTCCTATCCCGTCCTCCCCTCATCCCCCCTCTGGAATCTAGTCAGTCAACAAGCAGTCTCTAGGGCTCCTATGCTTTCTTTTCACTTCCGTTCAGCCATTCCTTCATTACCATTCCTGTTACCTAGATGCCCATGCCATCCATCTTGTGGCAACCTGCACATCATTGTGAGGTTAATATTCCTAAAATACTGCTTTGATCCAGACATTACCTCTATTTTAAAATCTCAGTAGCCTTTTATCAGTAGGATAAAATCTATTGCACTCTGTTCCAAACTAGCTTTCTAGACTTATCTCTGACCATTCCTCTCTACTTAACTATAATATCCTATGCAGTTCCTTCAAACACACCTTACATTTGTGTTCTTTCATTTTGCTATTGATGATGTCATTTCCCTTTCCTGAAGTGCCCTGCTGTCTTTTGTTTTCAACCTTTTTATTGTGAAATATAACACTTAGAGAAAAGTAAATAAAACACAAATTTACAGCCTAATGAATTAATATAAAACAGGCACCACCCAAATCAAGAAATAGAACCTTGACAGGATCCAAAAGCTTCTCTCCACCCCAGCAGTCTCTTCACTCTGTGTCTCTTTCCCCTCTATTGCTTGTTTGTTATTGTTGTTGCTGTTGTTGTTTTAACTTACTTAATACAAATGGAATCCTACAGTATGCATTCTTTTTTTCCTGGTTTCTTTTACCCAACACTGTTTGTATGAGTCATCTATGTTGTTGCAGTAGTTAAAATATCTTTACATATGTAAAGTATTATATTGTACGAAGTACACTGTTACCTATAGTAAGTTGATGAATGTATGGTAATTTTTAATTTGGGACTTTTATCAAGCATGCTGTTGTGAACATCCTTGAACTTGTCTCCTAATACACATGTGCATGTATTTCTGTTGGGTATGTACCTGGGAATGGGTCATAAGGTAGGTGTATCTTCAACTCTAATAATGACACACTTTACCATAGTAGTTGTACCAATAAACACTTCTACCAATGGTATGTGAAAGTTAGTTTTTCCAAATTGCCACCATAGCTTGAAGTAATTTTTAATTTTTAGCCATTCTAATGGATGTGTAATAGTGTATCACTATGGTTTTAATTTGCATGTCTTTGATTAATAATAGGTTTGAACATCTTTTCATAAGTTTATTGATTATGTGGATAGCCTCCTTTGTGAAATGCCTGTTCAGGTCTCTTGCGCAGTTTTCTACTGGGTTGCTTTTTTCTTATTGATGTAAAGGAATTTTATATGTTCTGGATGTGAGCACTCTAGGTTGTGTGTATTGCTTATATCTTCTTTCACACTGTGGCTTGCCTTATCACTCTCTTGAAGTTCTTCATTTTAATGTAGTCCAATTTGATTAATGTTTTCCTTTATGTTAGTGCTTTTTATGGCCTGTTTCAAAAATCTCTTCCTATCCCAAGATCATGAAGATATTCTTCTTTATTATCTTCTGAGTGGTATATTATTTTGCTTTTGATACTTGGGTCTGCTGTCTACTTGGAATTAAATATTTTGCATGGGGTGAGGTAGAATCAAGTTTCATTTTTTTTTTCCGTATTAGGTATCTGATTGTCCCAACATTGTTCTTGGAAAAGAATTGTGTTTTCCTCACTGCTCTGCAGTGCCACTCATATCATAAATTAAATATCCATATATCTATGATGATGTTGTAGGATTCTCCATTCAGTTCCTTTGGTCTGTTTGTCTACCTGTGAGCCAGTAAAGATATCTTAATTACTATAGCTTTAAAATGAACATTGATATATGGTAGATAAAGTCATCTTATTTTTTTCTTAAGTATTTGTGCTATTTTTGTTCTTTTGCATTTCCATATACATTTTAGAATTAGCTTGTCAGGTATACACACACAGACACACACACACACAGAATTGGGATTTTGAATAGAATTTTACTGACTCTGTAGATCTTTACAATAATAACTCTTCCAACCTATGATCATAACATACCTGTCCATTTACTGAAATCTTCTTCAATTTCACATTAAATAAGTGTATTAAAATTTTTACATAGAGATCTTATATGTCTTTATTAGATTGCAACCAAGGTATTTTATATGTTTAGATGCTATTGTAAATGGCATCTTTTGAAATTTCATTTCTGTTTGTGACTGGGATAGAAATATAGTTAGTTTTTGTATTTTTTTAAAAATTTTACCGTGCTTGCTAGACCCTCCAGTACAATGTTGAATGAAGGTATTTATAATGGGCCACCCTTGTCTTCCAATCTCAAAAGAAAAGGTTTTTTAAAGCATTTCACCATTAAGTGTGATATTTGGTACAGGTTTCTTTAGATAGTCTTTATCATATTAAGCAAGTTTTTTTTCTATTCCTAATTTGCCAAGAGTTTAATAATAATAATTTGATTTCTATCAAAGCCTTTTCTTTTTTTATTAAAGCACTATTTATTGCTGTTAAGATGGATTTTTTTTTAAACAAAATACTTTCCAGAATGTTTCATAAGTTGCAATTTTTTTATCAGGTTCTGATCTTACAGGAAATGTATCTTTAATAACAATAGCACAACTGACATTTATTGTATTTACTGTATATTAGGAATTGTATTAAGCAGTATAGTGTAGTATGAAAGGTCTCAGATCCTGGTTCAAGATTGTCTGCTTAGAATCCTGGCTCTGCTGCCTACTAGATAGCTAGGTCCTGTTGAGGACCTGGGGCATATTTTTTATCCTATGTGTGCCTCAGTCTTTTACATCTACAAAATGGGGATAATAGAGTTGTGAGGAATGAGTGAATTATTATATGTGACACATATAGAACAGAACTTGTTACATAATAAACACCAGGTACATGTTAGCTGTTGTTGTTGTATACCTATAGTCGTTTATTCCCTAGCAACTGCATGAGGTGAGTACTATTGTTATCTCTATTTTACAGTTGATAGTGAGACTTAAGAGAACTGAGTCGTGTGTCCACAGTTAACAAAGCTAGGATGTGGCAGAGCTGGAATTCATACCCAGTGTGTCTTAACCACGAAATCAGTGTATTTTAAACTTTTTACAGTTTGATCCATAGTACATTGTGATCCACTGCACACATGTACACACAGACATAAAACGTACACGCTTTAATTGAAAGAAAGGTTTCACAATATCTTACCCTTACTACATGTGATGCACTTTGATATTTTCTTTCAGTTCTTCCAAAAATGCTAGTCGTGATGCTATGGGTTATGACATAATTTCGAAAACACTGCACTAAGCCATAGTATTTATTCATTCGTTCATTCATTCATTCAACAAAATGAGCTTCTTCTGTGTAGCAGTCATGGTACCAGATGTTACTGTTAATGGTTTGGGTTTTTTTAAAAATAAATTTATTTATTTATTTTTGGCTGAGTTGGATCTTTGTTGCTGCATGCGGGCTTTCTCTAGTTGCAGCTAGCGGGGGCTACTGTTCGTTGTGGTGCGCAGGCTTCTCATTGCGGTGGCTTGTCTTGTTGCAGAGCACGAGCTCTAGGCTTGCGGGCTTCAGTAGTTGTGGCTCGCAGGCTCTAGAGTGCAGGCTCAGTAGTTGTGGCGCACGGGCTAAGTTGCTCCGTGGCATGTGGGATCTTCCCGGACTAGGGCTCGAACCTGTGTCCCCTGCATTGGCAGGTGGATTCTTAAGCACTGTGCCACCAGGGAAGCCCACTGTTAATGTTTTTGATTGAGACTTAATACTGCAGTATAATCTTGGTTAGGTGTAACTAAGGGGTCCTGCCACTTTTATAAAGCAAGAACCTCAGTATTGTAAAATTCTGGTCAGATTGACGACCAGATAGATTCATTTATAAATATCCTTGTATTCATTTACTTTTTATTCTTGCTAAATGATGTAGAAACAGGAGCATCCATTTGTGTGAGCGGGCACATGTCATTGGTACCCTGAAGAGACGTTGCTAGGGCTCTTACCTTGTTCAGATTGTTATTAATCTTCTAAGCCAACCATATCAGCTACTTTATTCATCATTTTCATTATTTCCTTTGAACTTGATGTTTCTGCCTCTGAAGATTCATCTGTGTCCATAGTGGCCCCTAACCGAGCTCTGCATTAGCCCTTCTCTCTCTACTCAAGAGTGTTAACGTGTGAAGAAATGAAAATTATATGATAGTTCCTGTTACCTGCATTAGAATCATTTCTGATTAAAAATAAATTCTTAAGATTGTTTATAAGTTTTGAAAGAGTATAGCAAAGACAAGCATGTTACCTTTCTTTCTAACAATGCCCATGTGTGGTTACATTTATTTCTCATGAGTAACCAGCAAGCATCCTTGAGAACATCTTGCAGGAAAAAAATTCTGGGCAAATCATGACTTTTACATATAGAGGGGTAGGACATAACTTGATGTTGTATCTGTGGATATTTCTGGGTAACTCATCTTGAGTTAGTCTTGCTGAAGCTTAGTAAACTATATTGGCTATTTTAGAAATGAATCAGATTGTTTCGAGGAAAACCCAAGTTAGAGGTTTCTAGCGCCAAAATTGAGACATTACTTTATATGCCAGTTGTTTCTTCTGCTTATACCCTCCTCTCCTTTCACTTGTCTAACTGGTAGGCATACTTCAGAACTCACCTCCTCTAGGAAATCTGTTATTACCTTACCCTGCCACCAGACTGACTGAATACTCCTTTGTGCCAGTGGAATTTTTTAAGGTTTTTAAGTTAGAAAAAAAAAAAAAAGGCAGTCAACAATATTATCTAGTACTTGAGAGTTCGTAATGCTGTCTCATTCTAATACAGACCATGAGGAAGCTAGAGCTCCATGTCATTTATAGGTAATCTGTTAACTCATTGATTCTCACAACAGTTCCCTGAAGAAGGTAGTATGATCCACATTTTATAGACTAGAAACTGAGGTACCTCTGGAGAGGTTAAGAAGCTTTCCAAAGTCACACAGCTAGCAAGTCACAGAGCCTAGATTTGAACCCAAGGATTCTGACTTTAGAGACCAAGTTCTTAATCTCTATGTTCTACTGCCTCTGCTTAGAAGATTTTGTAGAGCTGACAGTTGTCTCTTTCCTTTCCATCATTGAGTTGAGACTTACCTTGCCATGGGGCCCGAGTTCAACTCTACCTCCCCACCCAAGCCTCTTCCCTTGACTGCCAGGCAAATCTGTTTACCTAATGCCAGTCTTCTCAATTAAAGTTTAAAGTTCTTAAAAACTGTCTTAGTGTTCACCCTCCTCTCTTCTCTTTCTCATGGGGAGGAGAGCAAAAGAGGAAGATTCCAATAGTTTTTACTTTAACGTTTGATATTTTTTCCCTTCATTCATCAATTTTCAGAATACTGAATTGGTGTCCTAGAAACCTCCAGTGGTAACTAATGAAGTTTTTCTTTTTAATATTATTATGAACTCATTGATTTTTATATCTGAAGTGTTTTAATCCATTGCCATCATTATTCTTTTTGATGCATAGTCTGCTCCATTTAAGGCCAATGGGAGGCTTTTATGTTGCTCCCTGTATCCTTTTGACATAACCCCATTATTAGTCTTGGGTAGTACAAGACTCATCTTGTATACATTCTGCCTCAAACCTGAAATCAACCATTTCTCTTAGGAGTCCTGGCTCCTGTTCATAGGAAATGGTATTTTTAGAGTACACTGTCTGAGCCCTTCTACCTTCTAGTATTCCTGATCAAGACAAACATTGAACTTCTCTGATAAATTAGTTAGAGTCTTCTCTCCTACTATTTTTTAATCCATTGCTATTTTTGTAGATAGCAAGCTGCCTTGTTCAGAGTTTTAAATACCTATCATTTTTCAAACCCTCAGATTTTCATCAACAACTCTGTCATCTTACTGAGCACTACAGTTACTAAGAGCCATAGTCTCTACTTTGTTTTTGTTGCTATTGTTTTTGTTGGTGGTGGTGTTTTATACATATATATATTTTTTAAATTGAAGTATGGTTGATTTACAATATTAGTTTCAAGTGTACAACATAGTGATTCAGTATTTTTGTAGATTATACTCCATTTAAAATTATTATAAAATATTGGCTCTGTTCCCATAGTCTCTACTTTGAAGTGCTTATTTGCCTGATTTTTTTCCCATTATATTTTCAGGTAGACTAACAGATTAAGAACATTGAATAGATTAAGAGTGCTGAATGGTTATGAACATCTCCTTTGTGTTGTTAGGCTCACTAGTCAAAGAATACTGTAGATGTAATGAATCTGAAATTTCAGTGAGGCATATAACATGATATCCTTATGTATAAGATAGAGAAATTTCAGTGAGGCGTATAACATGATATCCTTATGTATAAGATAGAGAAATGTCTGGCCTAATTAACGGACAAAACTAGTTGAACAACTGTTTCCAGATGGTTAATTTGGTTAAGTCAGATTGAGAAGGGGCTCCAGCAGCTTGCCTGAGGCCACATTTCTGTTGAATATTGTTTTAAGGTTGAAAATGAAAATGATCTAATATTGACCATACAATATTAGAGAAAAGGAGGAGGAGTGAGAAATAACTAACATACTGGGTGGCAGGACCGGATCCCCAAAGAGTTCCATAGACCAGAATGACACATAGAATTTCTTATATAAAGATAAAATTGATCAGAGACAAGTGTAAAGTCCTACCGTTGGGTTTAGAAATCCTACCCTTCCGAAGAATGGAATAAGAAAGACATGAGTTAATGTTATATGTGATAAATACTTCAGGATTTAGATGTCTGTGAACCAGATGTGAATTAAATGTAGGGCGGATTGGAAATACAGCAGTCTCAGAATCAGAAAGTCTTGAATTCTAATTTCAATTCCACTCCTGATTATATAACCAATTAAATTTCCTTACCTCTTTAAGCTTCATTTTTTTCCAATTATAAAATGTGTAGCATTTTTATAGCATAGCGTCGAGAATTATAAAATACTATGTGTATACTGGTGTTGATAGCTGCAGATACATAAACAAAACTAATTGAGTCTTAAATTAAGAAAATCAAACCATTTAGTTCTGGATACTTTGTTTTACGAGAAATTTTGATACTATATGATTAAGAATAAGAAATGGGAGAAGAAAAATTCACAGTTAGGAACCCCACTTATCTTTAAATCTCTGAATGGTTGGTATATGAACTAGGCTAGGTTATACATTTATTTTTTGCCCGTGAGCACGTAACTCAGGGCAATGAGGAAAGCTTCAGGTTAATAGACTTTGGCTCAGTGTAAAGAAAAGCTTTTGAACCATTAAAACTATCTAAAACGGAATGAATGGAATGAAGTACCTTATTGAGTCACTGGATATGTGCAAGTAGAGTTCCAACCCCTTGTCTTGGAATATCGTAGAGGGAGTTCATTTCATGCCTCAGGTAAAGGTCTGTTCGAGCCAATTTCTAAGGCTCTTTCTTAAGATTCTTGATTGTGTAATACGGGGATAAAGATACCTCTCACAGTCATTGAGATGAATAAATAAGACAGTAAAAACTTCTTGAACATTGCATGGTACACGATTGGTACTTACCGAATTTTCTTTGCCGTATCTATAAGATAAAAATAATCCATGCCCTGGTCTTGGTACAAGTGAGATAATGAATGTAAACATGCTTTAAATACCCTTCAAGTCCCTTATAAGAATCGGAGGTGCAGAAATCTCTGACATCTGGACGAGCACCATTTGGGACAGTTTGCTTCTTTCTGTTTGGTCATTTACAAAGGGAGACCTTGGCTTTTTTTTAGCTGTGTGTGTGTGTGTGTGTGTGTGTGTGTGTGTGGACAGTTTGCTTCTTTCTGTTTGGTCATTTACAAAGGGAGACCTTGGCTTTTTTTTAGCGCTGTGTGTGTGTGTGTGTGTGTGTGTGTGTGTGTGTGTGTGTGTCTTTCCCAAGGGAAGGGCTTGACTTACCTGCGTAGAATGGATAGATTTGCCTTGCCGTGGCCACAGAGTATGTTGGTTAGGTACATAGACTTTGGGGGTTCCAGCCCTAGCTCCCTTTCTTACTAGATGGGTGACTGTTGAAAAGTGATATTACCTCATGAGCTTCATGAGTTTCCTCAGCTGTAAAATAAGGGTACCTCAGTTAGGTTTGTTGTGATGATTCAGCACAATAACATGTGTTAGGTGCTTGGCACAGATCAGAATCTTTCCAGGAGGTTTCTTTTTTCCTTTTTGTTTTTTTAATTGAGGTATATAGTTGATTTACAGTGTTCAGGTGTACAGCAGAGTGATTTGGTTATATACATATTTAGATTCTTTTCCATTATAGGTTATTACAAGACAATGAATATAGTTCTCTGTGCTACACAGTAGGTCCTTGTTATCTATTTTATATATAGTAATATGTATCTGTTAATCCCAAATTCCCAGTTTATCCCTCCCTCCCTTTCCCCTTTGGTAACCAGAAGTTTGTTTTCTATGTGAGTAATATAATATGATATTTGTCTTTCTCTGCTGGAGGTTTCTTGGACCCGCTACCAAGGTCTGACATAGTTCACCAAGGTGCTTTTTTTTGTCATATGCCTGTTCTTTGGCAGTTGCTTGGTCCAAAGTGGAATTTGAGGGAAGAGGAAGTGAAGAGCTATATTCCAGCCTGAATTTCTGCTTTGACTAACTTGTTTGTTGCTAGACAGTGAGTTCCTTGACTGTGGGGATTATGATGATTTATTTCTGAATACCCAATATCTAGTACAGGGCCTGGACACAGAGTAGATGTTCTGCTGGAATGTAAGCTTCACCAGGGTCTTTTATTCATTGCTGTATCCATGCCTTACAACAGTGCCTAGAAGAGAATAGTTGCTCAGTATATATCTGTTGGATGCGTGGATGGCTTAGCTGGGCATGGAAGCTTCTTCATTTGTTAATAATTATAACTATCATTTATTGGGTATATACTATATGCTGGGCACTTACATACATGGTAAGTAATCCTTACCACCTTCCTACAGGGTAGAAGTGATGGGCTGTCGCTAAAGAAGGTAAGGGAGAGGGAGGAGTCAAAGATACCTTCCAGGTTTCTGACTTGGTTACTGGTTCAAGTGATGATGAAACTCAGAGGAAGGAACGTGAGTTATTTTTTTAATTAGGCTATGTTTGCAGTATCTACAGGTAGATGCAGGAGTCTGTTCCTACAACAAGGGCTTTAAAGATGCCACCTCTTTGCCAGTTAGCCTGGAGAGGGTAATGTTCTGGGTCTATCCAGGGTTGCTAATTTTAGATCTGCAGGCTTAAAGCCATTATTTCCACTGTGTTCTAACTTGCATATGTTCAGTTTCTGTTCCAGATGATCGGGCTGAACAACGAACCTGTCTCATTTGTGGGGACCGCGCCACAGGCTTGCACTATGGAATCATCTCCTGTGAGGGGTGCAAAGGGTTTTTCAAGAGGAGCATTTGCAACAAGCGGGTATATCGGTGCAGTCGTGACAAGAACTGTGTCATGTCTCGGAAGCAGAGGAACAGGTGCCAGTACTGCCGCCTGCTCAAATGCCTCCAGATGGGGATGAATCGGAAGGGTGAGTGGTGCTTGCGGCCCACGCTTCACCCATCACTTTATCTTTAGTGTCAGCCATTAAGCCTTGAAATTATTCATTTCCCAAGCCTGCACTTGTACTGTGTACTCATAACCCAAAAATGAATCTGCCTACAGGGATCTCCCAGATTAGGTGGAAGAAAAGACTGATGAGATGTTAAGGATCCTGTGAGAATGAATGCACAGGGTCCATGTGGCAAGACCCCAATTAACAATCAGGCACTAACTAGGATTAATATACTCCACTAGTTCTTTTTTCAGGGCATGATGAAAGGAAGCAGGAATTTTATATGAAACGGCAGGAAGGCAGTAGGTCCCCTGAATGTGTTATCATTTTGTTTGGTACAAGCATGGCGTACTCAGGTTGGGCATACCCAGAAATCTGCATCCAGGTTGGTGAAGAATTTGGGATTTATTGGGAAGTTTTCCAAGAGCCATTAGCCTAAGATGACATGAATAAACCAGTATTCTAAGGGGGTTAATCCAGAGGGCAGCTCTGAAGAATGGATTGGGGTGGGGGAAGCAGAAAAACCACCTAGAAAGTTTTTAGAAGAGTCCAGAAGAAAGGTATGAAGGATCTGAAGGAGAGGAGGGGAAAGTAATGGCACAGATGGGGAGATGCGGGAGAAGCTCACCTGATAGGAGTTGGTGACATACTGAGTATTGGGCAGTACCAGAGGTTGAAGCTGATCATTCGAATTAATAGTAAATGAATTAATAAAAGAATGGGGCAAAATGTTGGCCTTGGTAGGTGCTGAATTTGAAGTACCTGAGAAGGACACACACATAGATGTCCACTAAGGAAGTCGGATTGGAACTGCGGTGAAAAGTCCTGCTTACAAATAGAAGTTTGTGGAGCTGTTGGCATAGAGGTGGTAAACTTTTGTTAGTGGGTAGAAATCACCCAAAGAGAGAACTTGGATACAGAAGAGAAAGAGGGCCAATGTCAGAACTTTAGGAGTATTCTCATGGAGGGTGGAGAGCGGTGCAGTGCAGTTCAGTAAAAGAATAGAGGCTCAGGAGGGCAGAGGTTGGTGACAGACTAGCTCTGTGACCTTGGGCAGTTTGCTTTATGTCTCTGATGCTAAATCTTACCTTTAAAATGGTACGATAATACTTAACTTTCAGAGCTCTGTAGAGGATTAAATATGACAATGTATATAAAATAACCAGCAAGGTATTAAGAGCTCATAGTAGTAGTATGGGGTGAGGATTAGTCAGATTTAATGAATTGTTCAAATTGGTTTTGTAGCAGACACTTCAGACTGGTTTTTTAAATTGTGTATGGGATAATAAGAATTTTTTGAAAACTTGCCTATTATGAAGAGAGGTAAGAGAGATATAGAAGGGCATTTAGGTAAATATAGGTCATTTATAATTTACTTACAATACTAATATTTACTGAGCATTGTGTGTACCAAAAAGTCTTATATACTTTCTATGCTTATCTCATTAAATACACACAACAACCCTATTGTTAACTATTACCCTCAGTTTACAGAGGCAGCTTAGGGAAGTAAAATGACTTACAGGTAGTTGGATTAGTGGTTGTTGTATTGACAGTTAATAATTTTTAAAATGTAATTTGTTATTAAGCAAGCAAAACTTGTACCTAACCACACGGACAACACACTGCTTCACATGTCTACCATATGGGATAACTAGTTGCGTGTTGGAATGTGCTATATTTACTGAATGATAAAAACATTTAATAGGGTATTTAAACTGTTACCAACTTTGTCCCCTGTCTATGTTTCTAACCTCATTTGTCCAGAATTTATTGTACCTCAAGCATGCCTTGCACTGTCCTGCCTGTGCTAGGTTCCTTCTGCTACCTAGAAATCCTCTCCTTTCCCCACTATCAGTTTACTCCTGCAGAAATCCTTACAAGCCACCAAATAATGTCTTGAAGAGAGAGTCTGGTCATCTGACTTGGTTTTGGTCTCCAGTTTTCTCATCTTCCTTTGTTGCCTTCACTGAGAGTATTTTATCAAAGCATATTTATGAGTTGCTTTCTTGACTGCTCTCTCTGATGAATCGTCCTGCTTATTCAGTCAAGAGTGTGAGATTCTGAGGCTTTCAGCCAAACTTGCCTATTTCAGGGAGGAAGAAGCTTACCCACATAACCCGTCTAACCATAGCCATGAGAAGATGACACATGAGGTGTGAGGGATGTAGAGCTGCCTTCCTAGGCCCATTTGCATGCAGAGCAGACAGGCTCAGTTGCATGGTGAAGGCTGCGTCTCAGAGAGAAACCCTGCCACCTCCTGGTTGGTGCTGAGAAAGCAGAATTAAAATTGCAGTTGCCATTGGAGTATTTTTGGGGTCATGGAACTATGGTGTTTGACACATAATTTTATGCATCTATAGTCAAAAGCTATAGAACTGAGCACCACAAAAGAAGTGAATTTCACTGTATATAAATTTTTTTAAAGCAACCAGTATGGTGGAGGGGGCGGGGTGGAGAGAGACTGTAGCATATAGCAAATGAGTCTAATATTACAAATAAATCACATAGCCACACTGAAGGGAACGAGGAAGAAAGGAGCTGGCCTTGGAAAATAGTATACTGTATTGACTGTATACTGTTAAAACTGAAGACAAAAAGAACTGTATACAAACAAAGCACTCTGGTTTATAAATTTGATTCTCTCAAGGTTATGGTTTAGGAATTCTTTCACTACTTTGTTTGTATACTAGGGTTGAACAAATAAGGAAATAATACTGTTGATAATGAGAGTTGGGTTTCTCACATCAGGGAAGGAAGTTATAAATCAGGAAAGGGGAAGGCTAGAATGAAACCTCTGGTGCTAGATTGGAGTCAGAGGTTGTTGTAATATGGACTCATGTTTAGATAGATTAAAAAAATATAGATGTGTATATAGATACATGAGTTGGTATACATACATATATTTCCTAGCTCAGTCATTGAGAGGGGCTAGAAGCAATGACACCCCCAATAGTAACGAGCACACCTAGCGTCCATATCTTGGTTTCTAAATATCAATAAAAGGAATCAGGAGTCCTTGGAGAACTGGTTGATTTTAGGGCTGAGGCAGGGAATATATAAGATGAGTCTGGAGCATCTTGTGGTGCCAGAAAGTTAGAAGGTGCTATAGATATAGATATTTAGATATATGTTAGTTTATATTAGTTTTTAACCCAGAGAATTATATATATATATATATATATATATATATATATATATATATATATTACTTTATAACCCAAAGAATAAAATATCCATGAGTTCATACTGATAAAATGAACTGAATAAATAGAGGAATGATGATTCTTCCTTATAGAGGAATTCTAGTAAGTGTAGAAAAAATGAGGGAAATAGAAAATCACCATTAGAACACCATAGTAGTTGCTATAGGCAAGATCCACTGATGGATGCTAAAATAAGAGAGCATGGGTTTAAACAGAATATTTAGAATAGTCTCAGAATATTTAGTAATTACAAAGAGAAAAATAGTACATTTCAGTAGAGAATTCTGACAGGTATCACTTTAGCCAAAAGATCAAGAGTAACATCAGTGTGTTTACATTGACATCATGTACCCCCTGATATGATCACTAAGAAGGGCACACATATACATATGCACATATACACACACAGGGATGGATAGATTTGTCCCCAGTCTCATCATGAGAAAACATACAAGCCCAAATTGAGCAATATTCTTCAAAATAACTGGCATTCTACAAAATACTCTCCAGAAGTGTCAAGGTCACAAAAGATAAGGAAAGACTAAGCAACTGTCACAGATTGGAGGAGACTATGCAAACATAACAGCTGCATGCATTGTGAGATCCTGGATTGGATTCTGGAACAGAAAAAGGACATTAATAGAACTGGGAAAATCTGAATAAAGTCTTTGGTGAATAGTGTTCTACCAAAGTTAATTTTCGAGTTTTGATGAATGATCTATGGCTATGTAAGCTTAGTTAACAGAAGGGGAAGCTGGGTGTAGAGTATACGGGAAATCTCTGTACTGTTTTTGCAATTGTTCTATAAATCTAAACTTAGCCTCAAAATTTAAAAAAATTAACTGTTAAAAAATACAGCTGTCATGTGTGAGCCTATACTCAGCCTATGCCCCCCATCTCTGGGCATAGATATCTTTTCAGACCTTGAACTTGGCTGGTCAGGAAATTAATTAGCAAAGCAATGAGGGAGATTTAAATAAGGGTGGTGAGTAGAGGCTGGGCCCTTTCTGTCCATCCCCACTACTACCCCAATACCCCCAAAACACATACTCCTCACACATCTTGCAGTCTTTAGGTAAAGTCGGGCTCCTCAGAATGATTCTCAAGACCTCTGGCATCCCTTCCCTCTCCCTCTGCTGCTCTTCCCACATAATGCAATTCTCCAACAACTCAAGGATATTTCATGTTTTGGGGGCTTTGCACATTTGGTTTCATCTTCCTGGAATGTTCTACCCCCTCTTCTTCACCTGACTATATATACTTTTCTTTCTAGACTCAGCTTTTATTTGTAACATCCTCTAAGACACCTTCTCTGACACCACCCCCCACCAGATAACCCTTTTGTGCTTCCATCGCCCTTTTTTGCTCTCTGCATAATGCTGATCACCTTGTACTCTTTGTCTGTGTACTTGTCTGTTTCCCCCGCTGCCCCCATTATTAGACAGTGATCCTCTCACGGGCCATGACCAAGTCCTGCTTTTCTCTTGTGTCTCAATTAGTGTAGGATGCTTCCTGGTTTGATGAATTGACTGTGGTGGGGGGTGGGCAGGGTAGGAAGTGGGATGGGGGAAATATTGTTAAAATCATCAGAGGCAAGAGGAAGCTACACTGAGCCACATGGGCAATTCATATCAGTTAAGTAATTATGCGAAAATATTTAAAATTCCCATAACTTTGTTGTCTCATAACTTGCTAGATAACTAGTTCAAAAGTGAAAAGGTTAAGGAAAGCTTGGAGGAGGTTGGTGTTTGTAGAATAACATTGTTGAGACAGTGATCCTGTGGCATTGCCGTATCACTTTACCAGGATAAAAATGGAGCACCGAGAAATCTCAAGGAGAGATAATATTTGAGCAGAATCTTAGAGGAATAGAAGTTCAAGCTCCTTACAAACTTAAAGAGCTTTGTAAAAATGACTCCCCCTTCTGTCCCTCTCTCTTCTTCTGTGTGTGTGTTCTTAACTATTCGGGAGTAAGTTACAGATTTCATTCCCCTTTCCTTCTAACATAACCACAGCACTATTATCAAAATCAGGAAATTTAACATGACATAATACTATTAACTAATTGCAGACCGTATTTAAATTTCACTTGTTATCCCAATGTCCTTTGTAGCAATTTCTATTTTCTAATCTAGGAGCCAATCCAAAATCACACATTATATTTAGTTCTTAGGTCTCTTTAATCTCTTTTAATCTGAAGTGGTTCCTCATTCTTTTCTTGTCTTTAATAACATTGTCAATTTTTACAAAAACATATCATTTATTTTGTAGACTGTCCCTCAATTTGGGTTTGTCACTTTCCTCACAGTTACGTTGCGGTTATGCAGTTTTGGCAAGAATGCCACAAAAACAATGTTCTGTCCTTTTAGTGCATCCTATCAAGAGCACATGGTATAAGTTTGTCCCATTATTGGTCATTTTAACTTGAGTCACTTAGTTAAGGTGGTGTCACTTGGGTAACGTGGTGGTGTCAGATTTTTCCACTGTGAAGTTTGTTTCTCAATAGAGGCAGCAACACTTGCAGAGGCAAAACTGTGTTGTAAAACAGCATGACATGTTCAAGAACTAACAAATAGTTCTCTGTAGGTACAGTGTAACATTTGTGGCTAAAGATGAGGATGGAGAGTCCCGTAAGAACCAGATCACAGAGGATCTTGAATGCCAAGCTAGGGAGCTTGTATTTAATTAGCCCATAGACCACAGGGAAGCACCAGTGGATTTTGAACAGCGCTTTGATGTAGTTAGCTTTGTGTCTTTCTACCTTTCTGGTTTCTGGGTTTGGTTGGCTACCCAGGCCTAAGCAAGTGAGGAATAGTAGGTACATGAGTTCTAGAGCAGAAAAAGTATTTGTGCTTCTTCTGAGTAGATAGAAGAACCATAGCTGGTGCCATTCTCTTAGGCTTAGACGAGAGGTGCGACAGAACCGTTCCTGTGATCCTATACCCAGAAGCCCTTTGTTCTGTTGTTTTGTTTTAATAACTTCACTACCAGAAGACTCTCAGCCCTGCTGAAAAACTTGCTCTTAGCTCAGTGTAGCATCAAGGAACAAGCACAACTTTAGAATCAGAAGACCTAAATTGAAATCCCAGCTCTGTCAGTTCTTCGCTGAATAACCTTGAGCAAGTCCCTTGTCCTCTTTGAGCTTTCGTTTCCTCGTGTCTAAACTGCGTAGGATAATAATAATGTATATACTTTTTGAGATTGTTGTGAGGATCAAATGCAGTCTCATGTATCTGAATATAAGTTTTAAAATATGATCCAGGTTCTTAACAGAGGTACTGTGACATGTGGTATTGCTGCCCACACCTCAGGCAGTATCATGCCGTCTTAACAGATGTTACCATCTCTGATTAAACCAGTTGTTTATGTTCTTCTTTAAATTATCTTTTTGAAAAAATCAAAGTAAATTTTCAAACGGAATTTTTATCACCTCAGTGAATGGAAAATCAGTATTTTTAATGCACATTAGGATAAATGTACAATTAAGAGTTTGTGCACCACCTAAAATTATGTTTCTCCAATGGGATGCACACACACTTCGGGAAATTGTAGTGGTGGAAAGAAGGTTGGTCTCAATCTGATAGTCTGATTCTGATATTTAGTTTCTATCACCCTAAGCAAAATACTTCATTTTTCTGAGCATTAGAGTCATCTGTTCAGTGGGAGTGATAATACTAATACTTTCCTCATGGGTTAATTTTACCCATGATACTATCTAACACGTATAGGAGTTTCTTACTCCAGGTGGGGTTGAGGGACAACACGAGCTTTTAAATATCCGAAGGTGAAGTTGGCAAGATATAAATCTTTAAGATTTGTGGCCCTTTAAACAAAAAGGAAAGCAAGTTGAGTTCCTTCCTCACCTCCAAGACACTGAGAGTGAAGTACCAAGTGAGAAATATTCAGTATTCTATCTGCCAGTGATAGATCTTTGTTCTGTACCTGTGAGCTGAAGCAAAGACGTGTGAGATATCAGTATTGGAAATATGAGTATCTGAAGACTGTCATTGACCCTGGAACAGCAGAGGAGGAATTTTAATGATGTTTAGAACTTGAAATAAGGTTGAAAGAGAGCTTCTAGACAACAACCAGCATGCATCTAGATAATATATATCTAGCTGTCTATGTTTCTTGACCCAAATTCACAGCAGCCTTGTAAAGCAGACTGTTACCTCCTACTTCATATGCCAGGCCCTTTGCTTGGTGCTTTAGCTAAATTATATATTATCCTCACAATACCCCATAAGACAGGTTCCAATAGCCCTCTTTATTCTTAAGTAAACTGAAGTTCAGAGAGAAGAAAAAAGCTTGTTTGTAATTACACAGACCTGGCAGAAACTGGATTTAGACTCAAGCTTGACTAATTCTGAGTGTGTAATCTTCTAAGACTAATAATGGCTGCTTTAAAGAAAATGAACTTCCTGTCAGCCTTTCAGTTACCACAGGTAACTGTTAAGACTTGGAGCCCTTAGCTTTTGAGGCAACCAGCCCTGCCCTAAGGACTTTACAGATTGTTCATGTTAATTTTTTTTGGAGCCAGGTGTATTATAGCAAAGCTTGCTCTCACATGATGCCAGTACTTCTCTGTTAATATTACCCTCTCTAAGCCACCTTCCACAGTTGCCATCACAGAGATTTTTCAAATATGCCAACATGACCACATCCTCCCCTGCATTCCATCTTATCCTCAGGCTCCTCTGCTAAAGTCCATACTCTTAGCCTGGCATCCAAGGCCCTCTATGATCTGGCCCCAGTTGGCCTCTTCAGTCTTATCTCTTGCTACTCTTCTCTCCGTCTCTCCGTCTCTCCCTCTGTCACACACACACACACACACACACGCAAACACACACACACGCGCGCGCACACACACACACACACACACACACACACACACGCTTCAGCCAGACTGAACCACTTGGAAATTCCCAGAAAGAACACTCCATGCTTACTTTCAACTTGAAGCTTTTCTGTATACTGTCCACTCAACCTGGAGCACCCTTTTCCTGCCTGCATAAATCATATTTATCCTTTAAGACTCGGTTCAGAAGTTATATTTTCCAGAAAGCTTTGCCAGACACCAGAGCCCTTCTATAATTGCAAATCAGGGGTTCCTTGTCTGTGCCCCTGTATTAAGTGCTCTGTAAACAATGATGGTAATAGTGTTAGTAGTTGTTATTCTTAATGAGGCTGGTACTATTTAAAGTCTGCTTTTTATAGTTAGGAAATGCTAAATAGCTTCTTTTTGTTGAATTACATGAGTGAGAAATCAACTGCAAGGGAACTCTACTGACTGCCTTTGTAGAAAAGAGCCAATGAGGTCAAAATTCTGAGTAATTAAAAAACAAAAAACCAAAAAACCTGTTTTCCTCATCCTGCAAATTAGTCTCAAACCTAGACTGGAAATAAAAAATATTTTATTTAAAAATGGGAGTATTCTTTTTATCTCCCCCCCGCCCCGCCTCCTTGAATTTATCAAGGCCTTCAAATGCATCATCTTGGTGGGATATTTGTAACTGTAGGACTATTAATGCTGTCATCTTTGTTGAGCATATTGAATGTATACAGTGTGTGTAGTGTGTATCCAGTGCCTTGGGGGCCCAAAAGTATCGCTGCCTATGAGCTCGCCTGGAATGATGGAAAGAATATGTGCTTTGGGTCCAGAAAGATCGGTGTTTTATTCTTAGCTTCACCAATTACTACCTTATGCTTTTGGCCAAATAAGTTCTCTTTTTGTGCCTAGACTTCTGTGGGCATGCTTCTTACTGTCTTAACTTATGTTTCCTTCCAGCAATCAGAGAAGATGGCATGCCTGGAGGCCGGAATAAGAGCATTGGGCCAGTCCAGGTGAGTTCTAGGTCTTACTCTTTGTGATCTACCCTGAAAGCTCAGGCCTCCAGATGCTCCTGTAGCTGCTCACCTTGATCCTCTTATCTGCTGCTAGGGGGAGCCATCTTTACTTTCATTCCTGTAAAACTGCTTTTAGAGCCTGGATATGAAAGTGCTTTGAAAATCTTAAATATATAAGATAATGGTTAAAGCTCCACTTGTGATGCCTCAACTCTTCCTAAGGATTTTTACAGAAGATGAATCCAATTCTGGTTCTAAAGCATCCAGCAGATTTTTTTTTTTTTGGCCGTGCCACGCGGCTTATGGGATCTTAGTTCCCTGACCAGGAATTGAACCCAGGCCCTCCACAGTGAGAGCACGGAGTCCTAACCACTGGACCACCATGGAATTTCCCAGAGGACTTTTTATGTCAGTCACTTAAGGTTGTAGTTACTTAGTCTGGCAGAAATCAGCAAGACTACTTTGCTGTTCAGTGTCGCTAAAGATATTTCAGCAGAAAGTTCATTGATTGCCTGTTTGTAAAGTAGGGAAGGTAATACCCATTCAGTCCCACAAACATTTACTCAGTATTACTTACTCTGTACCAGGCCCCCTGTACTGTAAACTCAGTGTAGTGGGAAAGACAGATACATAAACGGACATCGTAATACAGTGGGTGATATCAGAGGTTGCCCAGGGAGTACAGAAAGAAGGCGCTTCTTTTCTGTTTGGACCAGAGCCATGGTTGAGGACTGAAGACACTCAGGAAAGGCTTCCTGGAGAAGATAAAGTTTGAACTGAGTCTTCAAGGAAAAGGAAGAATTAGCTATGTTGAGAAGGGGTGGAAACCCAAACATCTTTTATTCCTGCTAGACAGAATAGACTGTAAAAGGAATCTTCAAGGAATGGCAAGGAGTTCATTCACTCAGGCTAGAGCACTGGGCACATGTTGTGAAGTGACAGGAGATAAGGCAGATTCCTTGAGTTTGGAATCAGTTCTCTAAAAAGTGGCCTTCAACCAACTTTGATTATAGCTCCTTCAGTAAAGCTTTTGTGGGGCCAGCCTGCATCGCTTGTTCTTACTTGGCCAGCAGAAGAACTTCATCATGATAGAGAATTGGATCTGCTTACGACCCATGAAGTGAATCCTTCAGTACCCTAGTGGGCAGGGACCATGATTCAAGGATTATGGGGGTAGACCAAGAGGCAACTACTAAAAGGTTTTAAGTAGAAAGAGGGATATGGTCAAATTTGCGTTTTGGAAAGATCATTCTAGCAATGTGAATTGTTTATGAGGAGCTGGGTAAGGGTCAGTGAAACTGGTGGCAGAGAAAAAGCAGTTAAAAGGGCTTTATGGAAGTCCAGGCGAGAGATATAGACAGTGTGGTTTCAAGTAGGACAGTGATAGTGCAGATTGAAGAGAGGGAATAGATTCAAGAAACGTTTAATAGGTAAAATTGATAGGATTTATCCAATTGAATGTGAGGGAATGAGAGAAAGATAGGAATTCAGAGTTGGTTTTAGACATACACTGATGATGTATGGGAGGGTTTTCTGTCACATGAGCTTGGTGCACATATGCAGTCAGGTGTGGGTGTGTGCTGCATTCATTCTCTTTTTTAAATCAAACATTTTTATTCATTTATTCAAGTCATATGTGTCTCTTGCAAATTTATGTCAGTCTCCAATTCATAGCTGCTCTTTTTTGTGTGGTAAAAAACATGTAACAGGAAATACACCTCCTTAACAAATTGTTAAGTGTACAGTACAGTAGTGTCAACTAGATGCACATTCCATACAGCAGATCTCTAGAACTTCTTAATCTTATCACTGAAACTTTATACCTATTGAACAGCAACTCCTCATTTCGTCCTCCCCCCAGTCCCTGGCAACCACCATTCTACTTTCCGCTTCTAAGATTTTGGCAACTTTTGATACCTTATATAAGCGGAATCATGCAGGACTTGTCCTTCTGTGACTGCTTTATTTCGCTTAGCATAATGTCCTCAAGGTTCATCCATGTTGCAGCATATGACAGGATTCCTTCTTTTTTAAGGCTGAGTAATATTTCACTGTATGTATATAGCACATTTTTTGTTTGTTTTTGCTTTGTGTTTTTTGTTTTTAATTTTTATTGGAGTATAGTTGACTTTATGATGTTGTGTCAGTTTCTGCTGTACAGCAAAGTGAATCAGTTTTACATATACATATATCCACCCTTTTTTAGATTCTTTCCCCATATAGGTCATTACAGAGTATTGATTAGAGTTCCCAGTGCTGTAGAGTAGGTCCTTTTTAGTTATCTATTTTATATATAGTAGTGTCTATATCTCAATCCTAATCTCCCAATTTATCCCCCCCCCATTCCCCCTGGTAACCATAAGTTTGTTTTCTACATCTGTGACTTTATTTCTGTTTTGTAAATAAGTTCATTTGTACCATTTTTAAAGATTCCACATATAAGTGATATCATACGATATTTTCTTTGACTTACTTCACTCAGTATGACAATCTCTAGGTCCATCCATGTTGCTGCAAATGGCATTATTTCATTCCTTTTTTATGGCCGAGTAATATTTCACGAGTAGTATGTACCACACCTTCTTTATCCATTCCTGTGTTGATGGACATTTATTTTAGGTTGCTTCCATTTCCTGGCTGTTGTAAATAGAATATAGCACATTTTGTTTATCTATTCATCCATCGATGGACATTTAGGTTGTTTCTACCTCTTGGCTAAAGTGAACATGGCCTTGGCTGCAGTGAACATGAGAGTGCAGATATCTCTTCAAGGTCCTGATTTCAACTCTTTTGGATAAATACCCTGAGTGGGATTACTGCGTCATATGATAATTCTGTTTTTAAGTTTTTGAGAAACCTCCATACTGTTTTCCATAGTCGCCACACCATTTTATTGATATATTCCCACCCAAGTGCACAGGGTTCCAGTTTTCCCCATCCTCTCCAGCACTTCTTATTTTCTGGAGTTTTTTGTATGTTTGTCTGCTTGCTTGCTTGCTTGCTTGTTTGTTTGATACTGGCCATCCTAATAGGCATGAGGTAATATCTCATTATGGCTTTGATTTCCATTTCCCTGATGATTAGTGACATTGAGCATCTTTTCATATGCCTGTTGGGTATTTGTATGTCTTCTTTGGAGAAATGTCTGTTCAAGTATTTGCTACTTTTAAAAAAAATTAATTAATTTATTTTTAGCTGTGTTGGGTTTTCGTTGCTGCACGCGGGCTTTCTCTAGTTGCGGCGAGCGGGGGCTACTCTTCGTTGTGGTGCGCAGGCTCCTCATTGTGGTGGCTTCTCTTGTAGCAGAGCACAGGCTCTAGGTGCGCGGACTTCAGTAGTTGTGGCACGTGGGCTCAGTAGTTGTGGCTCACAGACTCTAGAGCGCAGTCTCAGTAGTTGTGGCGCATGGGCTTAGTTGCTCCGCGGCATGTGGGATCTTCCTGGACCAGGGCTCGAACCTGTGTCCCCTGCATTGGCAGGCAGATTCTTAACCACTGCGCCACCAGGGAAGTCCCTAGTATTTGCTTTTTCTAAGCAGGCTGATTAATTAGTTAATTGAGTATTGAGTTGTAGGAATTCCTTATATATTTTGAATATTAACCCTTTATCAGATATATAGTTTGCAAAAATTTTCTGGAAGTTGCCTGTTTGCTTTGTCGATTGTTTCCTTTGCTTTGCAGAAGTCTTTTAGTTTGATGTAATCCTATATTTCTATTTTTGCTTTGATGTCATATTCAAGAAGTCATTGACAAATTAGGGGTATGGGATTAACAGATACAAACTACTATATATAAAATAGATAAGCAACAGGATAATACTGTATAGCACAGGGAATTATACCCATTATCTTGTAATAACCTGTAATGGAATAGAATCTGTAAAAATACTGAATCACTCTGCTATACACCTGAAACTAACACAATATTGTAAATCAACTATACTTCAATTAAAAAAAGAAAAAGAAATCATTGCCAAGGCCAATGTCAAGAAGCTTTTTCTCTATGTTTTCTTTTAGGAGTTGTACTGTTTTGGGTCTTACGTTTAAGTCTTTAATCCACTGAGTTGCTTTTTGCATATGGCATAAGGTAAAACTCTAATTTTATTCTTTTGCGTATGGCATAAGGTAAAACTCTAATTTTTTTCTTTTGCATATGGATATCCGATTTTTCCAACACCACTTGTTGAAGATACTCTCCTTTTCCCATTGTGTGGTCTTGGCGTCTTTGTCAAAGATCTTTTGACCATATGTCTGGGTTTATTTGGGGGCTCTGTATGTCTGTCCTTGTGCCGGTACTTTACTGTATTGATTACTTTAGCTTTGTAATATGTTTTGAAATCAGGAAGTGCAAGGCCTCTAGTTTTGTTGTTCTTTCTCAGGATTGTTTTGGCTATTTGGGGTTCTTTGTGGTTTCATATGAATTTTAGGATTGTTTTTTTCAGCAAAAAAATGCCATTGGAATTTTGATAGGGATTACATTGAATCTGTAGAACACTTTGGATAGTATGGACTTTTTAACAATATTAAGTCTTTTAATCTATGAACACAGAATGCCTTTCCATTTATTTATGTCTTTAATTTCTTTCAGCAGTGTACAAGCCTTTCACCTCCTTAGTTAAGTTTTTCCTAAGTATTTTATTCTTTTTGATACTATTGTAAATTAGATCGTTTTCTTAATTTTCTCTTAGATAATTCACTATTAGTATATAAAAATGCAACTGATTTTCTATGTTGACTTTGTATCCTGCAGCTTTGCTGAATTCTTATATTAGTTCTAATAGTTTTTTGGTGACATCTTTAAGTTATCTACATATAAGATCATATGTCTTCTGTGAACAGAGATAGTTTTACTTCTTCCTTTTTGATTTAGATGCCTTTTGTTTCTTTTTCTTGCCTATTGCTCTGGCGAGGACTTCTAGTACTATCTTGAATAGATGTGGTAAGAGTGGGCATCCTTGTCTTGATCCTGATCTTAGAGGAAAAGCTTTCCGTTTTTCACCACTGAGTATGATGTTAGCTATGGGCTTTTCATATATGGCCTTATTTGTATTTATTCTTTTTACATTTAGATACAATAGAAAGTTTATCCATTGGGAAGGATTCTTAAGCATTTCCTCAGTGAAAAACCTTCCTCACTATTACCTAATGTTTTTTGAGTATCCTCTGTGGCTCTCTCACCATGCCAAGGGATCCTCAGTCATTTACATCTCCAGACTCTATGTTCTCTCCAGAATTCAGGAGACTGATGCTCAGAAAAACCTATTTCATCTGTCATTGCTTTTGGGGTTTTGATACTGGGCATATAATTTTCCTTTTAGTCTTTTACTGTTTCTAGGTGGTGTGTTAGGAAGAGAGAGCTGTTATCTCCAAGTTCTTAACTGTGTTTAATTGTAATTAAAAATAAGAAGTGATAGAATTTCCATTTATTGAGCACCTGTTGTGCACCTGTACTTAATAAGTTTACCTAAGATTAACCTCTTAAGTCTACCTGACTCAAACCTGTATGCTTCTTTGCTCCAGCACCCAGTGAGGGAATCATGAGCTATGAGGGAAGTGGTATTATCTCCAGTTTACCAATGAGGGAGCTAAGGCTCAGAGAACTCGAGTGATTTGCTCAACAGTACGTACCCAGCTAGGAAATGACAGATGAGATTTACACCCAGATTGAAGCACTCCCAACAAGTTCCATCCCCTGTTCAATGCATTAATGATTGCTTCGTGTCCCATGAGACCCTCAGGGAGAGACAAGTATAGTCCAACTTTGACTTCCAGCTGGAATAAGCTTGATTTTACCATAACTGGCCCTTTTTGCCAAGCTCAAGTACTTTCATGACCTCGACGTTCTGGTTTTGCTCTCACCACCATCACTGAGGCTGCACATTCAGGGCCTCAGTAGATGGCTTGTAATTTGATGGCACCATTTGTCTTATAAAATGTAAACAATAATTTCAGTGTTCTAAGGACCTCTAAGAGAAAAGATTTGGGGTTTTTTTTGCTACATGTGACTGAATAAAAAAAGACAAATCCTCTAATTCAATATGCAATCCAAACTATTTTAAACCAATCACTCAACTTGAGCACCAGTTAAACATTTCTCGTTTTCCCTCAAAGTCCTCTGTGTTGGCTAACTTCCAGTTCTAAATGCCTATTTATATCTTGATTGGAGCAGCTCAAGGTTCCCTCACAGGCAAAGAAGTATGTAGGTTTGTGTCAGACAGACTTGGGAGAAAATGTCCTCACAGGCTTTCCATAGGAACAAGAAACAAATATTCATCTGGCTGTTTTTCCTTAGCACTCACTCTCATTTTGTGTGCTGACTTTATTTAGCCAGCTTGGCCTCAACTCTGGATTAAACACTTTAGAGAAGAAGTGTGTGTCCACTCCCTATATGGCATAGTAGCTAGAGCACTGGACTGAATACTTGGCTACTTTGGCCTCTTCCTCAAACTCCTGCTCAGACATGGGCAAGTCAATTTGCTTGTCTGAGCTACAGTTTCTTCTTTTATTCAGTAGGCTTAGAAATGTCTTTCTTACTAAGAAATCTCATGCGAAGGTATATAGTCAGTACTTAGTAAGTGGACATTTATTCATTTATCCAACATGCATTTATTTGAGTACTGCTTTTTTCTAGATCCTGTCATAGCCTAAGGTCTTATAGAGGATATTTTTATGATACATTACCATAAGTGCTATAAAAATAACAATGATAATCAAGATATCATTGTCAGCCTTCCATAATAGTTGTTATGTGCTAGGCCCTTTTCTAAACATGTGATAATATATTAACTAATTTAATCCTCAAAACAGTCCTATGTGATAGATACTATTATTCTCTCCACTATACAGGTGAAGGAACTTAGGTTTAAATAGTTGTATGACTTGCCCAAGATTGTACAACTAGAAAGTGGCAGAACCTGGATTAGAACAAAGGTGATTTGACTGTAAAATTCAAACTCTTAACCGTTATGGTATTCTGCCTCTCTCAGAATACACAGAATTATGAGTGGATAGAAGAAGGACCTAAAATTCTGTCTGCGCTTAGTAATAGAAGGATTCAAAAAGAAGGTGACATTTGAATTGGGTCTTAAATGGCAAGTAGGAGTTTGTTATTGAAGAGTGGTGTTTCAGCAGCAGGAAAGAATAGACTAAGGACAAAGAGGAGTGTTGAGGAACCTAGAGGCTTTGTGGCTGGGAGGAGGGTAAATGGACAAAAGGAACGCCATGGTGAGCCATAGTGCTGGCAGGCAGGCAACCAAGCTTGTCCTAAGATTAGTGAAAGAGAGACCTAGAGTATGTGGGTGGAGGGGAGGGGATTTGGCTTTCTCTCTAAAGAGTTCTAAGAATCCCCATGAAGTTTAAATAAGGTCTCAGTCCTAAAGAAGGAACACCCAGTCTAACATATATCAATTCCTTGTCAAAGATATCAGAGGAAGAGATCGAAAGGATTATGTCTGGGCAGGAATTTGAGGAAGAGGCCAGTCACTGGAGCAACCATGGTGACAGCGACCACAGTTCCCCTGGGAACAGGGCTTCAGAGAGCAACCAGCCCTCACCAGGCTCCACACTGTCCTCCAGGTGAGCTTCAAGGCAAACCCAGCATCATCTAGGGATCACCCAAAGAATGGACCCACAAGCAACCTCTGAGCTGGGCTGGGTATTCCTGCCAGTCTGTCTCAGCCATTGTACTCTTGCTTCCTCAGTCTTTTGGGGTTGGGGTGACGATGATGCAAAGCAGCATTTTACAGCCCATTTTTTAGCTAAAGACCTTGAAAATGTCAGCAGTCTCTTCTGCAGATTGATAAAGTGCTATAGCCACTATCCGTGCCCATACATTCTTCACCTAACAGAATAACATTTTAATTGTAGCTCTTTTCTCTCACTTACTTTATCATTTAAAAAAAAAACACATTGACAATATAGAATTAAGTTATCATTTCTCTGCCTCAGCGAGAGTGAAGATTTTCACATTATAAATTTTAGGAAACAGTGAAAACTTTTCAAGTTAGTCAGATTTGCTGGTGTCATGAAATACCAGTTTGAAGACTCTTGGTTCTAGAATGATACCTTAAGTTAGTTGTTAGGTTTGAAATATAGCCATCAGCTACCAAGGAAGATTTTCTTTCTCCAGAAATCTTTATTTTAGGACAGGGCTTGAGAAACATTTTTTATAAAGGCCAGATAGTAAATATTTTAGGCTTTGCAGTCCACACAGTCTAGGTCTCAACTACTCAGTTCTGCCATTGTAGTGCGAAAGCAGCCAGAGACAATATGTAAATGAATGAGTGTGGCTGTGTTCTAATAAAACTTCATTTACCAAAACAGGCCATGGGCCATAGTTTGCCAGCCCCTGTTACAAGAAGGGTCATCTAGGTAAAACTAGTTGACTGTTAGATTTCTCCAAGAAAGGTGGGGAAGATAAGAATATTCCTTTCTCTTGATATTTCATTATAACTTTTATTCATTCGTTTGTTCCTTCCTTTGAATGTTTAGGGAGTTGTTGCCACATGCCAGGTTCTTTGCTAGGTGCTGGATTTGTTTTATGGCCTGGCAAGGCACTTAGCCTGTTTCTGACTTAGTTGTCCTAGCAGTATAAAATATAAACACTCACCTTTGTCATCATAGTCTATGAATATTCTATGAAACTCTCCAAATGTGGCACCTATACAGAGAGGTCATTTAACCAGTGTTTTTCAGTACAGCTCTGCCAAGTTCTGGGTGTCCAAAGGTGAGCCACACATAATGCACATTTGCACAGAGACCCCATCTAGTAAGGGAGACATGCATGTAACCATTGATTATGTCCTTAGCTTAATGAAGACAGAGTGCATGGCCAAAGAACACCTGAGCCACCTCCTAGCTCACTTCCTTTGAATAGGCAGTAGACCTGTGATGTTTCTGCTTGACATGAGACTTTTCTCTCCAGTAGGTCTGTGGAACTAAATGGATTCATGGCATTCAGGGATCAATACATGGGGATGTCTGTGCCTCCACACTATCAATATATACCGCACCTTTTTAGCTATTCTGCCCACTCTCCACTTCTGCCCCCACAAGCTCGCAGCCTGGATCCCCAGTCATATAGTCTGATTCATCAGCTGGTGTCAGCCGAGGACTTGGAGCCATTGGGCACGCCCATGTTGATTGAAGATGGGTGAGTAAGCCTTGGTCTATTTAGCCCTGTAGCTTCAAAGTGGTCCCTACCCCACACCCATCTTCATCCCTGGCTGCTGTACCCCAGGCTTTGGAATGAGTTGGGGGATAATAAGCAATGACTCGAGCATCAGAGGACAAATCTTTGCTTATCGTTGAAGTTAGTGGTCCCTCATTTTTCTCTTGAGCATCTTTTCTCATAGAGTGGGGGCTATTTATCAATCCCTATGGAGTTGGGATTAAAGGGCTTTTGTTTCTGTTTGGGCCGAGGTACGCCAGACTGTGGAATGGGTCTGAGTGCTTCTGTGCCAGAGATGAGCTGTAATTCTGGGAATAGTCATACATTAAGTTTAGGCTTCTTAACAGGGCACTCAAGGCACTAACTGGTTGTGGCCTGTCTGTATCCCTAGTCAACATACTCATCAGTAGCCTAGTGCCGTGTGCTCTGTGTGCAGGCCTGAGTGGGTGGAAGGAATACTCTTTCAATCCTGTCAGCTCTGCCTGAGTAGATAATAGTTCAGCCCACCCATTGCTCTACTCATTATTCATTTAGCCTGGAGCATAGGCTGTTTGAGTGTTATTAAGCTTAGACCGCCCCCTCTGCCCCAAAAGGTGTCCTGAGATTTCTTAAGCTAGTTTCCAATTTCAGAAGAGGAAATTCAAATGTCTGCCTACAAAAAGGCCACCACCAAAACCTTTATAAATCTGATGTGGGGGTGTGGGGAAGAGTCATGACAGGGGCCTTGAGAGAAAGAAAACTGGGACCCCATCTCCTCCAGCCCAGAGATGAGAAATGCCCTGCTCCTTCCATCCCGCAGTAGCTTAGTTTCCTGAATTTGCACCACCAGGGGGTGCAATGAGAGCAAGAAAAGCTTCTGAACCTGTTCTATTCTCTTTCAGCCATCTCGCCCCGAGGCTCATTTTTGTGCCAATCCCTGTATTGAGTAGGCACCAGATTCACCCTAATGGACCTCTCATTTCCAAAACTGGTGCAAAAGTGACTGAGGAAAAAAAAAAAAAGTGACTGGGAATTTTTTTCTAACACACGGAGCATTAAAAGTCATACTCCCTGATAATTGCACAAATTTCTAAGCCTCCTTTCCCCTTTGCCACCTTTTCTTGTCAAATCTGCCCCTCCAGCCCTGAGCTTACTGCTGGCCCCAGTCCTGTCCCTTTATCATTAAACTGAATTGAATGGAGCTGGAGATCCTTGGTCAAGGGCAAGGAGCCCACTGCCAGAGACCCTTTGTGCCCTTAGGAGTACTCTCTCCCTTTGCCCCCATCCTCACCATTCTGGCCACTAGAAGTAACTTTCTCCTGTTCCTACCCCCCCAGATATGCTGTGACTCAAGCAGAGCTATTTGCCCTGCTTTGCCGCCTGGCTGACGAGCTGCTTTTTAGGCAGATTGCCTGGATCAAGAAACTGCCTTTCTTCTGCGAGCTCTCAATCAAGGATTACACGTGCCTCCTGAGCTCTACGTGGCAGGAATTAATCCTGCTGTCCTCCCTCACTGTTTACAGCAAGCAGATCTTCGGGGAGCTGGCTGATGTCACCGCCAAGTACTCACCCTCTGATGAAGAACTACATAGGTGAGAGCTGCTGGCTGGGGAGAAAGTCTCAGGCAACCAAACCATTGTCATCTCTGCAAGGCAGGGCTGCCTGACACTCCAAAGGCTGGGCATTAAAGCCACACATGGCTGGACTTGAATCTTCCCTCTGCTGCTGACTAGCTTTGTAACTTTGGTCAAGTCTCTGATCCTCAGGTTCTGAATTTATAAAGTGGGGTAATGACAATACCTCCCCAACAAGGTAGTTGTGAGGAATAAATGATAATGTGCAGCAAAGGTTAGCAAGTGCTAAGCTGTTATTTTGGTCACATCTGGATTACTGAGATAAGATAATGTATCTGGAAAGAACATTTCCTACAAGGTGAGGGGGCTCTGAGCTGTAGTTTACAATCCAAGAAAAAGACTCAGGAGTTATTGTGGTACCTACTGTGTGCCAAGCACTGGGCTTGGTATTTTACGTTATTATCTTTCTTTGTCACAGCCTCCAGCACTGTAGGTGTTGTTACGCCCATTTTATAGATGAGAAAACTGAAGTTCAGAGGGGCCTACCCTTGTGGGTTTTGGATTTGAACCCAGAGCCTGGATTTGAACCTATGCCTGCCCAACTGAAAGTCTAGGCTCTTTCACTGTATCTCAGATGCAATGAGATAAGAGAATGGGACTGAAATACTAAACTCTCCTCCTCGATGTTTTCTGGCATAAAGTTTCATCGCAGTCGGCTAGGATCCTTCTAACCTCCCTGCCTGGAGCAGGTCTTTTACTCACTCACTTTGGAGACCTGGAGCACATGGTAACACCCCAAAATCAGGAAAATGATCTCTTCATACAACTTTTCTGACTTACTGATATATCCATGTGAAAAATAAAGTTTAAATCGCATTTTAATAGTCCTTTCAATAGTTCACCTTTATTAGACAGTTTAAAATAATGGAAGTCATGGGATTCCAGAGCACCAAGAAAGAGGGAAGAAAAGGTTCCTCCATCGAAGAAAGCTGGAGAAGGTAGAGTACCAACCCCCAAACTTCTCTACACAGGACTGAGGTGCATCTCCCTCTGCCACTTAATCACCATGGCATAAAGATAAGTTGAGACTTAGGCTGGGAGCAAAGCTCTAACACCTTCAAGGGCCCTTTGCACAGCTGAGGGAGGGAGGAGTCTGGGTACTTTCTCCCCTTGGTTTTCTAATATTTCCTTATTAATGGTGCTTACAGGCTTGATGGTAATCTATAAATGACAGAGTTTTTAACCCAGATGACATTTTGTCCTTAAACAGAGCTATCTGATTTTGCAGATAACCTAACCCCTTGTCTTGAGCCTCTAATTCATTGTTTCCATCAAATTCCTGTCTCCTGCTCTGTATCTCTGGGCTGACTGAGTGTTTGGATAGTAGTCAGCCTGCTCTAATATTGTCAGGGTTTGCAGAGCTGGCCCAGTGAGCCCAGCCTCCCTATTTGCCTGGAATCCACCAGTGCAGCCTGAGGCTGCCTACAAAGTCAGCCTGTGGGCTCCCCTCTCTATAGAATGGTGAGTTTTCCCATGCCCTCTGCAGGTAGGCAAGAATCACTGGCCATGCAGGGTTCTCTGTGGCTTTAAGCTTCATGAAAGACACCTCATCCCACTGTTTCCAATCCCTTGAGCCCCAAGAGCAAGGCAGGGACCAGTAGCAGCTGAACTAGTGAGGGAATTTTTATTTTCTAGGAAGGGTCCTTACCAAGGAGAATCTAGAGCTGCACTATCAAGTATAGTAGCTGCTAGCCTCAGGTGGCTATTTAAGTTACTTAAAATTAAAAATTCAATTCCTCATTTACAGTAGCCACATTTCAAGTGCTCAGGAGCCACATGTGGCTAGTGGCTACTGTATTGGACAGTTGCAGATATATATATATATTTCCATCGTCACAGAAAGTTGTATTGAACAGTGCTAACTCTGGAACACATGTTGCAGCTGAGCTTGCAAGTGGGTTCTGAGGATAAGAAGTAGATTCGTTGTTAGGACTCTCATTCCACTGTGGAATCCTTCAATGGAAAAATATAGGTTAAACTTCAACATGTTAGTTCAACATGCCCATTTACTGAGCACCTGTTGTGTGTGCCTGGAGGAGGGGTGTTGGGATAACAGATAATACAGACGTGGTATCTGAGATGAGAGCCCGTATTCTTGGTTTAGGGGATTGGGGGGCAAATAGAAGCAGACAGAATCTACAGTTCAGGGTGATATTAGTGGAGATTGAGGGGCATATGAGGGACTGTGAAAGCATAGACTAAGGAGTGAGTACCTCTACTTGCATAATCAGGGAATGGTTGCCAAAGAGGAAAAGACATTTGAGCTGCATCTTGAAGTGGCATTTTTCTAGGTAGATTATAGAGAATAAGAGGCAGGCAGGAGAATAACACAGAGTCCTAGAAGTTAGAGATTCTGGGTGGTTGGTTTGTGCAGATAACCAAAAAGCAATCCTGTGGATTAGGGTATAGAGAGAATATATCTGAGAGGTAGAGAAATGAGGGGAGAAACGACAGGAGAGAAAGGTACAGGAAAGACAAGTCATGAAGGTGCTCAAATGCTAACCTAAAAGACTCGGATTTTGTTGTGTGAATTGTATTAAGTCATGGGACGTTTTTAAGTAGAGCAATTACATGTCAGGTTGCATTTTGGAAAGATCCCTGTGGCTATAAAGTTCAGGATGGATTGCATAGACAAGGCTAGAAGACAGTGGCTGTGTCGGAAGCTGTTCCATAGCCTAGGTAAAAATAAACAAGTCCTGGACAAGGCAGCAGTGACCATGGGAATAGAGAGGGCAGCACAGAGTTAAGAGATGACAGGGAGGTAAAGTCAGTGGGACCTCAGTGAGTGGAAAAGTTGGGGATACTGCCAGGCAGGTGGGCACCGATTCTCTTAGCCAAGATAATGGAGCCTGGGAAGAACAAGTTGAGAGATGAGCCGCTCTGAGTTTGACTTGGGGTCTGTTGAGTCTGAGATGCATGTGGAACTGCCCAGGAGGCCAGAGGAAATGGAAGTAAGAGAACCTTTGGAATCAGGTTCATCACTGTAAGGCAATCCCCAGACTGTGGAGAGTGTGGAGTCTGTAATTGGCCACAGCTCTTCCCTACCTTGCCTACTCCGGCGTTACTCCCACTCCCACAAAATGCCTTTACTTTTTCACAACTGTTGAGTGCAAGCGAGTTCCTGCTGTCATGAAAGGACTTTTCCCAGATGATACATGACCACCTCCTTTTCTCTTCTCAAATCTTGAATCAAATTTATGGTGCCCATTTTCCTTAATCAGGCTGTTATCAGACAGTGAGCCGGGTGAATTTGATTTAAAGCAGATTGTAGCACCAGCCAGTGACTGCTCCTGGCCCTAATCAAGACTCCTTCACTCTTAGGAGAAGATGCCTTGCACTAGATGGGCTTTAATGGGCACTTCTATCTCGTGGACACTAGCTCCATTTCTGCCAGATCTCTGGAAAGTTGCCTCACAGCTTCCCTGCTAAGACCCTAGCTGTAAGGTTCAGGAAACACAGTCTTTTCTTTTTGCTGTGATAACACGAGTGATGTTGCTGCTGCTGTTAATAATGATAATAGCTAACAATTATAGACTGTTTATTGTGCCAAGTTCCATCTTAAGTGCTTTGCAAGCATTATTTGTTTAGTCCTCACCACTTCCCTAAGAGACTGTACTAATATTAACCCTGTTCCACACATGAGGAAGGAGCATGAGGTTCAGAGAGGTGAAAACTCAAGGCTGTAAAGCTAAAAGAGATGGAGTTGAGATTATCATCTAGATCTGTTGTGCTCTAAAGCTCAGATTCTTCACCATTACTAAATTTTTCAGCCTTCTCAAAAGTTTGACTTTCTGGAATGTGTCCTGGAGCTGCAGTCTTACTTTTCATCCTGGAGTCTATATGTGGGTACTGAGATGGCAGTTCCTCTAAGGATGTGGCTGATGACTGCTTCTGGGAGTAGGTGCATTTAGATGAGTGAAAAAGAGACAACTGGGCCTTTCAGCCCCCTTAATGGGACATAACTTAAACAGTGTCAGCTTCAATTGCTGACTGAATGGTCCAGTGGTTTGGGGGATCCTGGCAGGAATGTTTTCCTTGTCCTAACATGCTTGTGTAATGGTAACCTAGAAGAAGAATGGGTGTGTTTGTCCAACTTTCAGGCTTTGAATGCTGATAATTTGTAGACAGGGAATACAGGGGCGTTAGAACTGTGGAGTGGGCAGATGTGGAGGAGGCACGGCTGCAGGAGAAAGCAGGCCCATGGAACAGAGAACAATTTGTTTATCTCAAGGGGCGGGATGCGGGGTGTGGAGGAAATCTTTGCAGTCAGGCTGTGGAGACTGAGTGGGGGCTGCTGGGCTGGCTGCCAGGGGTCCATGCTGGTTGCCTATCCTGGGAAGCTTGGGAAAGAGGGTATGTGCTCTCCCCAAGAGAGAGGGCAGATCTGGGTCATATACTCAGGCCAGGCATGTGGGAGTTCCTTTGTGTCCCTCAGGTCAAGACTCAACTGGGAATAGGTTTAGCATTGCTGTCTAGGGGTCTGGCTGGTAGCCACACACCTGCAGGTTCTGCAGAGCCAGAGTGAGCACTTGCGGCAACAGGTTACTTACTGATGAGGGGAGAGAGTGTTATCTTTACTTGCTATACTGCTTGGTCACCAGACAGATGCTGACACTGCTGCATCCTCCTTTTGTATGCCCTACCCCATCCCATCTCTTCCCCACCCCTCCGAACAGATACTGATGGGCGTTTTCAGTAAAGACCTTTTCCCTCTCAAGAACAGAAGTAGCTGACAAAGTACTGTGATGAGGAGTGATCTTCACTCACAGGCACACTGCTTCCTGCAGGTCTCAGCATCATGGAGGCAGCGGAGGGGCAGTTCTATGCACTGCAGCGAGTCCAACACCCACTCTGGATTGGGCCCTGAGCTGAGTTGCTCTGGGAACACAGACCTCCTGAGGTATCCCCTGTGGTAGCACGTGGTAGCCTTTCCCAGTTGCCAGTTAAGAACAAGACAGTCAGGGAATGGACAGTGTAGTGCTGAGAAAGCGACAGACTTGGAATGAGAAAACTTGGGTTTAAACCTTGTCCCCACCACCACTAATTTGTTTTATTCACTTAGAACTTTGGAGAAGGCATCTCTTCTGCTTCTTCTTCCCTAACATGAAGGTGATATTACTTTTCTCACAGATTAGCAGGAGGGTAAAATGTAAGAATACAATAAGGGCACAGTAAATAAGCTCTCTGAGCCTTTGTTTCCACAAGTGAACAAAGAGGATTATAATATCCTTTTTTGTGGACTTATTGGAAGTATCCAATGAAATGATGTATGTAAAATATTTAACAAAGTGCCTGGCAAGTAGCAAACACTCAACAAATGGTAGAAAAATAGATATGGTTATTAGAGTGGTTATTAAATATAAGTGGGTCTATGAGCCAATCTGAGAACATATTAATAAAGTTGTGAAAGCCATTGGGCCAGGAGCAGAGAGAAACATGGTAGTTCAAATTAGCAAACTGGGACCCAGAGGGTCAGGGCTCCGGATTGCAAGCAGCTGCTGCTGTGGCTCCCCCTGGTGCTTGAGAAGTGCAGGTGCCTCTGGCCCCAACAGGAGCCAGGCTTTCCCCAGGGAAGAGAAAATGTCCTGCCTGGCCAGGAAGCCAAGCCCTTGCAAAGCCTTCAGAGTCAACACAGAAAGCAATAGGACCCAGACAGCAGTAGTACATTCCCAGGAATTCTGGACCCTACCCAGAGAGGGGCTTCTTGCCTAGCATGGGGCTGTAGTACCCCAATCTGAACAAGTCACCAGGAAACAACTCTGAGGCTAAGCATCTCTGACTCAGCTGCATCAGAGGCCTGTCTGGAACACCTAGAAGAGTGGATGCTGGGCCTGACCCCAGCTTGTATAAACTATTTCCCCACTAAGCCTTTGCCTCCTTGGTTTGGGAGTATCTCCATTTCTGGTATAAGATATTCCCCACTATGACCCAGAGTATTAGTCCCCCAGCCTAGGGCTCCTTTGCCTAAAACTTAGTGTTTCCCCAAAGAATTAACTCCTAATCCAAAGAAAGCAGCATGGGGGCTTCCCTGGTGGCACAGTGGTTAAGAATCCACCTGCCAATGCAGGGGACATGGGTTCGAGCCCTGGTCTGGGAAGATCCCACACGCCGCAGAGCAACTAAGCCCGTGTGCCACAACTACTGAGCCTGTGTGCCACAACTACTGAAGACCGCGCTCCTAGAGCCCGTGCTCCGCAACAAGAGAAGCCACTGCAATGAGAAGCCTGTGCACTGCAACTAGAGAAAGCCCGCGTGCAGCAACGAAGACCCAATGCAGCCAAAAATAAATAAAATTAAAATAAATTTAAAAAAAGAACACTCCTGAAAGAAAAAACATTTAAAAAAAAAGAAAAAGAAAAAAAGCAGCATGGTCAGCGTTGAGTCTTCTCTGCTAATGGATGCCACCTCAGATATTGAGAAAATCAAGGCCTTAGGGAGTTAGCCCAGGTTCAAGGTTCTAGCTCTGCTACCAACTAGCTGTGTGCTTGTGGACCAGTCCCTTCTATTCTTTGAACTTCAGTTTCTCATCTGTACGATGGTGATTATAATCTCACCTAGCACATAGGGCTGAGAAAACTAAATGAGATAATGCACATAAAGTGCCCAGCACAGAGACTGGCATGACATGGAGGCTCAATTTATGTTTCCCTTTCTCCCTCTCTAGCTGAAGTCAGGGATGCCAGTAAAAATGTTCACTGTGCGTAACCTCAGCCATGCTGGAAACAGTGAACTTAAATACAATCAGCAGCTTTTTCTTCATCGTGGCAGTAGCTCACATAGAGTCACCATGGTAGCTGCCATTGTTACTAGAGGCTGCATCGCAACAACAGCAGTATCTTAACGATGTCATACTTCTTTACATTTACATCCCAAACCCCCGTGACCCTTGTTACCCCAAGCAGGCAAGCATTATTTTACAGAGGAGGTCCTCAAAGCTTAGAGAGGTCAAAGGACTTTCCCAAGGTCTCACAGCTTGTATGTGATGGAGCTGGATTTGAACTTAGATTTGATTGACCCCAGCTGACCTTGGGAGCAGCAGCTTGTATGAGCTGCCTTGGCCTCTAGACAAACCATGGATTCACCTGTCCTTCACAAGTGTGTCTGGATTCCATTTCCCCCAAGCTCAACCTCTTTCCTATCTTAGCTACCTTAAGGAGCTGTAGGTGACTTCTATCTCCCTTCCATTACCTCCACTGGTAATCAGAGCCCGTTATTAACACCGGTGTCTGTTCCCCAGATTTAGTGATGAAGGGATGGAGGTGATTGAGCGGCTCATCTACCTGTATCACAAGTTCCATCAGCTAAAAGTGAGCAATGAGGAGTATGCTTGCATGAAAGCAATTAACTTCCTAAATCAAGGTGAGTAACTGGGCGTGGGAAGAAAAGACTTTTTTTTTTTTTTTTTTTGCCAGTGAATATTTGCCCTTTTGCCTTCATGTTTCACCCCTACCCCGTTTACCCTCAGGACTGTCACACAGAATCTGTCACACCATGTGGGTACCGATCTTGGAAGTCCTGTGCTGCCCTCATCATCATTCTGCCCCACTATAGTGCAGAGCATGGTTTGGATTTTTTCTTCAAACCTAAATGCCACAACCTCTATAACTCATAGAGGAAGGAAGAGGATTTGCTTTGTTTAGTCAGTTTTAATGCATTTAAACACAGACATCAAGGACAGTACATGCGTCATTTAAAATATGCACCAAGTTTACCAGCGACTGAAGAAGAGCAGAGTGACTGATGAAACTACTGAGATAAGGGATCTGTGACAGGCTGACGGCCCCTTCAGGGCAGAGCGGGGGTGCACAAAACTCACACACCCATATCAAGCATGGCTTTAATTCGAAGAGTGGTGGGTGTGATTTACATGGAGTATTACCTGCAGAGTGGTGCTTGGTAGCTGCTGGTAAGCAGAGTATGCAGGAGAATTTGTGCTCCCTTTCTTCCAGAGTAGCATATGAGTACTCTACTCTCAGAGTGGGGCTGGGCTGTTTTGCTGCCTATGACATTGAAAGTGCTATGTTCCGGTATTCAGTTTCCTAATCCAGAGACTCTTGATCCCCTCCTCTTTGCCCACTCCTCCCTCAGTACTGACCTCTTCCTCTTGCTTCTGCACCTTTCATGCATTTATCTGGTGTTCTGTGTGCCTCCCTTAGGCCAGGCCCTGTGTTGAGCATTAAAGACATTGAAATAAATTAGATCCCAGGTTCCTGGCCTCAAGAAGTATACATTCTGATGGCACTTGTTACATTGCTTGAGCCTCAAATTGGGGGAGATCAGTAACAACTACTTGGAGGGAGGACCAGAAATCTGAGAGCTGGGCCTCAAAAGGCTGGGTAAGATTTATGTATAGAATATTTATATTCTATATACGAAAAAGGGGGATTGTGTGTGTTTATATGTATATGAACACACTATATAATATATATATACATATATGAGAATGAGAGAGACATCTACAGGCGTACCTTGGAGATATTGCAGGTTTGGTTCCAGACCAGCACAATAAAGTGAATATTGCAATAGAGCGAGTCACATGAATTTTTTGGTTTCCCAGTGCCTGTGAAAGTTATGTTTATACTATACTGTGATCTGTTAAGTGTGCAGTAGCATTATGTCTTAAAAAACAGAGTACATACCTCAAAAAAAAAATATTGCTATAAAATGCTAACGATCCTTGAGCCTTCAGCGAGTTGTAATCTTTTTGCTGGTGGAGGGTCTTGCCTCAGTGTTGTTTTTGTTTGTTTGTTTTAATTTATTTTTTTATTTTTTATTTTTTGAGTATAATTCCTTTTATTTATTTATTTATTTATTTTGGCTGTGTTGGGTCTTCGGTTCGTGAGAGGGCTTTCTCTAGTTGCGGCAAGCGGGGGCCACTCTTCATCGTGGTGCGGGGACTGCTCTTCATCACGGTGCGCGGGCCTTTCACTATCGCGGCCCCTCCTGTTGCGGGGCGCAGGCTCAGTAGTTGTGGCTCACGGGCCCAGCTGCTCCGTGGCATGTGGGATCTTCCCAGACCAGGGCTCGAACCCGTGTCCCCTGCATTAGCAGGCAGATTCTCAACCACTGCGCCACCAAGGAAGCCCTAATTTATTTTTTAAATTTATTTTTGGCTGCGTTGAGTCTTCGTTGCTGCATGCGGGCTTTCTTAGTTGTGGCAAGCAGGGGCTACTCTTCATTGAGGTGCGCAGGTTTCTCATGGCAGTGGCTTCTCTTGTTGTGGAGCACGGGCTCTAAGCACGTGGGCTTTAGTAGTTGTGGCACGCAGGCTCAGTAGTTGTGGCTTGCGGGCTCTAGAGCACAGGCTCAGTAGTTGTGGCACACGGGCTCAGTTGCTCTGTGACATGTGGGATCTTCCTGGACCAGGGCTCGAACCCGTGTCCCCTGCACTGGCAGGTGGATTCTCAACCACTGTGCCACCAGGGAAGCCCTTGCCTCAGTGTTGATGCTGCTGACTGATCAGGGTGGTGGTTGCTGCAGGTTGGGGTGGCTGTGGCAATTTCTTAAAATAAGACCACAGTGACATTTGCCACGTCAATTGACTTTTTCTTTGATGAACGAACTTTCTGCAGCATGCAATGCTGTTTGGACATTTTACCCACAGTAGAACTTCTTCCAAATTTGGAGTCAATTCTCTCAAACCCTACTGCTGCTTTATCAACTAAGTTTTTGTAATATTCTAAATCCTTTGTTGTTATTTCAGCGGTCTTCACACAGCTTCTTCACCAGGAGTAGATTCCATCTCAAGGGACCACTTTCTTTGCTCATCCATAAGAAGCAACTCCTCATCTGTTAAAGTTTTATCATGAGATTGCATCAATTCAGTCACATTTTCAGGCTTCACTTCTCATTCTGTCTAGTTCTCTTGTTGTTTCCACCACATCTGCAGTACTTCCTCCACTGAAGTCTTGAACCCCTCAAAGTCATCCATGAGGGTTGGAATCACCTTCTTCCAAAATCCTGTTAATGTTGATATTTTGACCTCTTCCTCTGAATCATGAATGGCATCTAGAATGGTGAATCCTTTCCAGAAGGTTTTCAATTTACTTTGCCCAGATCCTTCAGAGGAATCACTATCTATGGGCAGCTATAGCCTTAGGAAATGTATTTCTTAAATAGTAAGGCTTGAATGTTGAAATTACTCCTTGATGCATGGGCTGCAGAATGGATGTTGTGTTAGCAGGCGTGAAAACAAAATTAATTTCATTGTACATCTCCATCAGAGCTCTTGGGTGACCAGGTGCTTTGTCAGGGAGCAGTAATATTTTCAAAGGAATCTTGTTTTTCTGAGCAGTAGGTCTGCACAGTGGGCTTGAAATATTTAGTAAACCGGGTTGTGAACAGAAGTGCTGTCATCCAGGCTTTGTTGTTCCATTTATAGAACACAAGCAGAGTAGATTTAGCGTAATTCTTAAGGGCCCTAGGATTTTCGGAGTGGTAAATGAGCGTTGGCTTCAATTTAAAGTTATCAGCTGCATTAGCCCCTAACAAGAGAGTCAGCCTGTCCTTTGAAGCTTTGAAGCCAGACATTGACTTCTCTCTAGCTATGAAAAGTCCTAGATAGTGTCTTCTTCCAATATAGGGCTGTTTTGTCTGCATTGAAAATCTGTTGTTTAGTGTAGCCATCTTCTTTAATTATCTTAGCTAGATCTCTAGATAACTTGCTGCAGCTTCCGTATTAGCACTTGCTGCTTTACCTCACACTTTAATGGAGACAGCGTCTTTCCTTAAATCTCATGAACCAACCTCTGCTAGCTTCAGACTTTTCTTCTGCAGCTTCCTCACCTCTCTCAGCCTTTATAGAATTGAAGAGAGTTAGGACCTTGCTCTGGATTAGGCTTCGGTTTAAGGGAATGTTGTGGCTGGTTTGATCTTCTATACAGACCACTCAAACTTTCTCCATGTCGGCAATAAGGCTGTTTTGCTTTCTTATCATTTGTGTGTTCACTAGAGTAGTGCTCTTAGTTTCCTTCAAGAACTTTTCCTTTGCATTCGCAACTTTGCTAACTCACAAGAGGCCTAGCTTTCAGCCTGTCTTGGCTTTTGACATTCCTTCTTCACTGAGCTTAATTATTTCTAGCTTTTGATTTAAAGTGAGAGATACGTGACTTTTCCTTTCACTTCAACACTTATAGGCGATTGTACAATTATTAGTTGGCCTAATTACAATATTGTTGTGTCTCAGGGAATAGGGAGGCCCGAGGAGAGGGAGAGAGACAGTGGAACAGCCAGTTAACCTAATAGTCAGAACGCACAACATTTATCAGTTAAGTTTACCTTCTCATACGGGTGTGGTTTGTGGCACCCGAAAACAATTACAATAGTAACATCAAAGATCACTGATCATAGATCCTCATAACAAATCCAATAATAATGAAAAAGCTTGAAATATGGCAAGAATTACCAAAATGTGACAAAGAGACACGAAATGAGCAAATGCCATTGGAAAAAATGACACCGATAGACTTGCTTGGTGCAGAGTTGCCGCACACCTTCAATTTGTGAAAAATGCAATATCTGTGAAGTGCAATAAAGCAAAGCACAATAAAACAAGGTATACTTATATACAGAAAGAAAAACTGGAGTGACCCAGTAGAATACCAGTGACCCAGGTAGAATAGTATGAGTAGAAGCACATAGGAGACCATGTGTAATTATATGTAGAAGCGTGAAGACTTCTGAATGGTTCCAGCAAAGAGCAAATTTAAAGATACTGTGAAGGATAAATTGGGAAAGGTAGATTATTCAGTTAGTTGTTCAACATCCACTGGTGCCCATTTTGTGCCAAGCCCTGTGCTGGGAGCTGGGTACAGAGTTGAGAAACATAAGCCTAGCCCTCAGGGGGCTCAGACTAGTGATTGTCCTTGATAATTTTTTCCTTTATCTTATTTCTCTTCCCTTACCCAGAGCTTTTGTTCCTCCATGTCAGAAAGAGAGAAGATCCCCTGTTGAGACAATGTTTAATAACTTTTCTTTGAAAGATACACATATTCAAGGAGCCAGTGTTTCTTCCACATTATAAAGCCCCTCCCATTTCCTGTGGTTTTTTTCACAGATATCAGGGGTCTGACCAGTGCCTCGCAGCTGGAACAATTGAACAAACGATATTGGTACATTTGCCAGGATTTCACTGAATATAAATATACACATCAGCCGAACCGTTTTCCTGACCTCATGATGTGCTTACCTGAGATTCGCTATATTGCAGGTAACATTCTGGGTCCTGGGCTTCCAACCCTTCCTTGCTTTTCTTAACTTGTGAAGGGAATGAGGAAAGCAGTGTTTTCAGGATGCTGATGCCAGGCCTATCACCAGCTGAATAAAAGAGGTACTACCCCTGCCCTCAGAAAAATTATATTATAATGAGAAGTTTGTTTTTTCTTCGTAGGGAAGAGAATCTAACATTTCCTAAGCTCCTGTGATGTGCAGGGTCCTTTGTGACCTGATATCATTTAATCTCAATTTCTGCAGGACTGGTGGTTGGTGCTATTATGGCCATTCTATGGATGGGGAAAGAAGCTCAGAGTTTCTCAAATTAACGTCATTTCCTGAATTATATACTTTAAAAGGGTGGATTTTATGGCATGTGAACTAACTATATCTCAATTATTTAATTGATTTTATTTCATGGAATTGCCTATAGGTTTTTGAGGATCTTTCATTAAAAGTGATATCTTTAAAATAATTCTCAAAAATCCTGTGTTCACAAAGGAATTTTTGTTTTAGTTGTTTTGTGGTCTTGACCCCTTTCTGAGCTTCTTGACATTTTAAATAGGTCCATTTCAACATGAAATCCTGGCTTTTGTTGTTGCTTTACTTCCATTTGGTAAAGATTCTTGTTTATAGTTATCTAGCACGTACTGAGGGGCAGCTCAGAAATGTGACCTCTGGGCTGAGATTGTTCCTGTAAAATTCAGCAGTACAATTTTGAAGGAAAAAAATTTTCAGTCTGATAAAATCAAATTTTACTTTTTGGGTCACAAAATAGTCTAGGAGATGTGAACTGGACTTAAATAAACTATTGGAATTTTAGGAGTGTTTTGATAGTGTATGTCTCAGCATTTTTAAAACTATGTTCTACCAAGCAAGATATTAATCAGGTGCTCTGTGAAATACAGGTCAATAATTATATCCCACTCTCCCCCACAGAGCTGGGTTGTCAACACTGACAGCCCTTGGAATCACCTGGGAAGCTTTTAAAAAATATCCATTCTTGCGTTGCACCTCTGAAGATTCTGACTTAACTGATATGGAGTGGAGCCTGGTCATCAGTATTTAAAAAAAAAAATTGCCAGGTGACTGTAGGGTTCTGTCAGGGAGAAGAACTATAGCCTCATATTTACAAAGTATATTAGCATCCTGAGTGCTCTTAGAAGTCCTCCAATAAAAAAAACCTGTTTTAACCCTGAATTTCTCAATTTATTTGCCCTGTAAACCCCACCTCCTTTTTCCTTGCTACGTTTTATTAACCCATTATACTATTCTGAAGAGCAGTATTTTATAGAATGCTAGTTAAAGAATCTACTAGGAAATGAAATAGGATATAAGTTTCTCATGTTATTTTCGCTCTAAGAGGACATCTAGGAATACCTTTCAGTTTCAGATTCCTCATCTGTAAAATGGGGATTAAAAAGTAAAATCTGTCATACAGAAATATTGTGAGAATTAAATGAGATAATGTATTTAAACACCTAGCACAGAGTTCAGTATTCTTTGGATAGTAGCAACAATTAGAGCTTGCACCATTACTGGACTCCCTAGGGCACCAAAATAGGTCTGGGTAATAGGATGTTAGCCCAGTCTGTTTTACCTTTGTAATACTCGTGGCACTTTCCTCACCCCAGTCACTAGAAAAGGCAGTGTTCTTTCACCAGCCCAAGAGGAGGCAAACACGCCCTTCTACTAGTGGCCACGGCTAACTTTTCTTTTTCTGCCTTTTCCCAGGAAAGATGGTGAATGTACCCCTGGAGCAGCTGCCCCTCCTCTTTAAGGTGGTGCTGCATTCCTGCAAGACAAGTGTGGGCAAGGAGTGACCTGTCCCCAGCACCCCTCCTCAGGCCAATGGCAAGGCCTGGGGTGGGCAGGACAGGCTCCGGAAGAAAGAGCCAGAGAGACCAAGATGGAGGCTCTGGAGCAGCCTTGCCAGTTGCCTCCATAGCAAAAGAGTTTTTGTTTGTTTGTCTTGTTTTTTTAACCTCATTTTTCTATATATTTATTTCACGACAGAGTTGAATGTATGGCCTTCAACATGATGCACATGCTTTTGTGTGAATGCAGCCGATGCATTTCCTTGCAGTTTACAGAATGTGAAGATGTTTAATGTTACAGTGTTGTCATTGTTTAGAGATAGTTCTTTTGTATTTTGAGGGAGAGGGTGGGATGGGGCTGAGATGACTATTTCCATAATATTGACAAAGATGACTACCTCAGTGGAAAGGGAGGGGTGTGACCAACCCTACTTTTTCCACATGTTCTCAGCAGATTCATACATTTGTCTGTCAGAGAGCAAACTGCCTTTTTCTAGCTACAGAATTACCAGGTAAGAGAGCACACCATAAAAGGGAAAGTGGTATTAGGAGGTTTACTAAGCAAAGTGGGTGAGACATTGGGAACAGGACAAGAGATGAGGATTTAGCTATCTCTTTTCTTTGGAAAGCATGAAAGCTGAGAGTCGGGCACAGTGACCAAATCTAAGTTAGGTGTCCTCCCTCCAGACGAGTCCTCAGGGAGAAGGGTTTCTTTTCTCACACCACACTGTGGGGCCTCCCCTCTCCACCATCCATACGACCACTACTAATTTCTGCCACTGTCACCTTTTCACCTAGGCAAAGCCCTAGTGGTAAGCTAATCCTTGGGATTTGCCTACCATCTCCCTTGGGGCTCACAGCTACCTAGTTTCCTTACTTTCCTTAGACTCATTGCCTCTCCCTTATAAAACTTGACTTCTTATTGGCCCTTTGAAAAAACAGGTGAGTTCAGAATGTCATGTCCAGAGTCCTGATGCCCACTACTGATTTACTCTCCTTTCACCTTCAAAGAGTAGTGGGACAAAGACCAGACTGCTAATAGCATAAACACTCCTCTTTTGGAGTTCCCTGTTTCTCTCCCCACCCCATCCCATTCCACCTCCAGATCTGAATCTAAAACTGCAGTCTCTTTTCCAAACAGCTGGAAGGATCATTCACCCGTCTGCTGACCAGAATTTTTGCCCCTACATTCTACTCCATGCTCTCCTAATCTCTCCCAAAATGAAACCAGGTTTCTTCAGAATAGTAAGCCCAAGACCCAGAGTGGCCCAGCTGTCCCTTAGAGTTATCCATGGCCTGGCTGACCAAGGTATGGAGGGCTAGAGTCCAAAGCTCCTGGAAGGGAAGGGGGCCTTTAAACTACCTCATGTTCCTAAAGGCCTGGCTGCCCCCTCTGCAGGTATGGCCTGGACCCCTTGTTCTTTCACTACCTGCCCCGCCTAGTCCTGGGAAATGTTCCTTACCCTCTTGGCTTTGGCCAGTAGTCACACAAGGTCTGTCATGGAACTCTTTCAGGTGCTTTTCCCTTCTCTGCCTTACTACAGCAGTTGTCCCTGCCTAAACCCACGTACCTCCCACAGCCAATGCAGCAGACAGGCCAGTTAGCTGGGTACATCTCTGGCTAGGCTTGAGGGGCCTACAGGACCTCCTTTTGCCTGTTTAGTCAAAGGCTGTTTGCTCTCTTCCCAGCTCAGCCTAGCACACTTACTCAGAGGGCCACAACATTGTGTGCATATCGGGTAGTCTGCGTCAGATTGTAATTTTTTCTTTCCGGTGAAATGTTACGGGTACCAGCAGAGTGATGACTTTATCCCTTGATGGATCTAAAACTCAGAGCATTACTTCCCAATGCCGTTTCCCCATTTGCTCTGAGAAAGGAAAAAAAAAGAAGAGACGTGGTCCTCAGGAAAAGCACCAACCAGAATGTTTTTCACATGTCAATGGGAAGATTTGTGTGTGTGTATTTGTTTATTTCTAAATTCACAATATTTTTGTTTTTCTGCTCTTTTATTTAACCAACTAGATCACACTCTTTGGCTACAGGTCAGACTCCGAGCCGCTTTCCTCAAGGTAGGGGAGGGTACACATATCAGAGACCCCTTCTCCAGGACGGCTCTAATGTGCTGCATCTTTCTTTGCTAGACCTCCATCGGCCAAATTATTATTTTTTTTTGAAATTGCTTTTCTCTTAAATTAAGCATTTTACTGGTTGGGTTGGGTATCAGAGGGAACTGCTCTCCATGAAGCAGCAACATGTCTCTTTAATAATGCAGCATTAAACACAGCAAGTTGTTAATTTGTCGAGTGGGGGAAAGGTTCTGCAAGTTGCCATTGTACAAATCCATTTTTACAAATGTTTGCAGCAGATTCCACAAGAACAAAGAGCCCATTCATTGCTGAGAGCCCTGCAGAATCTCTGAGCCAAGTGGCCTTGTGTTCCAAGCCGGAGCCTGACCTGTGGACCACCTTTAATGTCTTCTGCACCCAGTCCTTTTATGACATGGGCTTTTTTTAAACAGGGTAAAGTGACTGTGTTGCGTCGCAAACTCAGGTATTATGAGAGGAAGGTAGGAGTGTAGCTAGCAGTGTGGAGACATTAGGTCAGCCACTAGATGTATTTGTGAATTCAGTTTGAAGGACACAGAGAAAGGTTGGAGGGGGAGGTTTGATGTGTTTATTTTTTGCCTTTCTTCCCATGATGTTTGGTTAACAGGTAGCCTTTTTGCTAGTGGAAAAGAAAAAAGTTGTGCATGTTGTCTGTAATTCCCCTCCCTTCTGTCCTCTCTCTGATCCCCTGCCACCAGCAGCACTCACTTTGAGTGAGAATTTTTCCACCATAAAAATATGACTCTGAAGGCTGTGTGGTAAAGGAGAATCCCACCTCATTGCACTGCACTGAAACGTACAAGCTCTTCCCTTCCTTTCCCTTTGAATGTTTTCTTGACCCGAGACAGAAGTTTGGAATCTTGGAACTTCACCTACAACTCATGCTCTATGGCTCCTTTGTAGACTTTTGGAGTCTTTCACAAGGCTTGGTGGTCTTACCCTCAGTCTGGAGAAACTCCCCAGAACCTGTCTCAAAGCACTCCATCTGGCTCAGAGGATACCCAGCCCCCCAGCCAGGCCTGATCCTTAAGTGAGGTGGGCAAACCTCCAGGGACAGAAAGCAGCAGGCAAGAACCTCTGTCCTGTTCCCCAGATCCAGAGGAGGAGGGATAGAGGGAACTGAGGGGTCTCCATGGCATCATGACAGTCACCCTCTCCACAGCACCGTGCCTCTCACCTGCCACGCCTTGTCAGGGAAGAGAGTCCTGCCGTGGCCAGTGTGTCACCAGGTCCTTAAAGCCCTGGGCTCTCTGAGCTGGCTGCCTTGCTCTACTGCCCATATCCTACCTTTGTTCTCAATTTACTGGGGAATGGGACAGACGGAGACAGACAGACAAACCCAGTATGGGCAACATCTAGGCCATGTCCAAGGTTGGCCAAAGTAAAGGGACTCTGGCCTCCCAGCAGGGCAGGAAGTTGAGCAGTGGTTCCAAGTCTTTAGCTCTGGGCCCCTGGTCTGTGTCTTTTTTTCCTTGTTGCTTTTTAAAATTTTGCAATTGTTTTAAGAAATCCAGTCTTTTAGACCAGCCCTTTTATTAAACTTTAAATTTTTCTTTGATTTTTTTAAAGTAAAAAAAAAAAAAATTAAAAAAAAAAAAAAACTAAACAAAAACCCCACCACTCTTACTTTCCCCAACTTGATCCATGAGAGTCCCCCTGCACTCCCCTCTGCCTTTGCAGTTGATCATTCCTCCCTTTTCCCTCAGCTTGAAGCATCTATGTCCAGTGTCTGTGAAATGATGTTTTATCTGTGTCTCAGGATAAGAAATGGCAATCATTCCACCAGGTGCTGGAAACTGGTTAGCCTTGAGGCAAGGGTTTCTAGGACCACAGCTCAGGGATGTGTATTTAATTACAGGGTCCCCAGAAACCCCTCTCCTGGCTACCACAAGCAGCAGCTTCTTTTCTGGGCTTGGGAGCCAGACCTGGACTGTTTCCTCAGAGGCAGGGCCCCCAGAAAAGATCCTGGGGCTTCCTCTTTGGCCAGAGCTGGGCTCCCTTGAGACTTGAAGAATTCTGGCTGTCCTGCAACATAAGCCGCAGTGACCCTGCCTCTACCGGCTCACAAGATGCCTGGTCCCTCTGCCTAATCCAGTCCTCATCTGGCCTCCCTTCTCTGGGCCTGCAGCCCTCAATGGGCCACAGCCTGCTCAGGAATCAGTTGCAGGCTCAAAGGGAAGCTGTGAATCAGGCCAGAGTTTGCTTCGAGCCCAAGAAAAAGGTTGTCTTAATGGTGGAGGCTAGTCTTCCAAATCCGAGAGCCAGCCCTGCCAGCCAAAGGATCATTTTTGCCCTTTGGTGACCATTGTTTTCTTTCTCTGAAATGTCTTATAATAGGTGATAATGTTGTTGACTCAAATTTCCATGAAAAAGAAAAAAAAAACAAAAAAACTACCTCTTGAGTGACATCCTGGTCTATTCCTCTCTGAGGAATCTTGTGGGAAAAGAATACTGTAGCTCCTGCTCTGTTTACATGTTTCTGTTGGGAAAGAAACCCCGCCTGCCCTGGGGTGTTGGTGTTTTTGTCTATGTTGCCATCCCAGGCCTGCGATAGGGGCTTGTGGCTGTGTTGTAATGTCTGGGCCATGTCTGAGGAGTCCTTCCCACCTGCCCAGCCAGGGACTAGCCACCCCCTTGAAGAGGCTTCCATTTCCTTCCTATGATCCAAGGCACAAGGAGCACCACCTCCCGTGACACCACCTTCAGGAGCTCTGGTGGCACGTGCATCCATGAGCCTACCCCTGGGCTACCTACCCGAGGCCCACCTCTACCCACAGTCCTGTATAGGAGTCGAGTAAACAGGATGTCTTTGAGCCCTTGTCCCCAAAGGGCCGGCCAAGGGCTGCCCGCCAACCTGGCTCCATCAATCCTGCATGACCAAGTGATAGTTGGCGGGCTCTGCTACCCAGGCCCTCTGCTACCTCCCACCCTGCCATCTGGCAAGGGATGGGCCCTTTTCTGTGAATTGACTACCTGTGGAAATGTGACCAATTAGTGTGAAATGCATGTTTAGCAAATGTTAGGTACTGTATTTGAACCAATAAATGTGAATCCTTCTGCACACGGCATCTGTTTGTGAAGCGTGTCTGGGGTTCCGAGGAGGGACGATGGGTTGTCCTTAGGAGCTGAGTGTGCCTTCAGACCAATTGCTTCTGCTTGTAGCTGATACTCGCCCACTTCCTATTGCTGAGAGAGTCTGGCAGAGATCTCTCAGAACTGTTTGAATCAGTGAGCCAATACTGACTGAAGTGCCTGCTCTGTGTGCCAGGCAGTGTGTTGGGACTTTTCACAAACCTGAACCTCCTTGAACTTCAAGAATTATTACCTCTATTTTGTAAATGAAGAAACTAAGATTAGGGCTTCCCTGGTGGCGCAGTGGTTGAGAATCCGCCTGCCAATGCAGGGGACACGGGTTCGAGCCCTGGTCTGGGAAGATCCCACATGCCGCGGAGCGGCTGGGCCCGTGAGCCACAATTGCTGAGCCTGCGCGTCTGGAGCCTGTGCTCCGCAACAAGAGAGGCCGCGATAGCGAGAGGCCCGTGCACCGCGATGAAGAGTGGCCCCCGCTTGCCACAACTGGAGAGAGCCCTCGCACAGAAACGAAGACCCAACACAGCCATAAATAAAATAAATTAAAAAAAAAAAAAAAAAAAAAGAAACTAAGATTAAATGAGGGTAAGGGACTAACCAGCCAGAAAGTGGCACAACTAGAGGAATTGAGTCTAGCAGGGGAGGCAAACTCAGACCTTTGCAGTACAGTGGGATCAGGATTGTAATTAAGGATGTATATGGGGATGTGTATGGGCGTTTATGTCATTGTGGTCCAACCAATTAATGCCTGCCTTTCCAGAAAATAGATGAGGTTTTCTAGAGGTGAGAAAATGGAGTCTCTGAGAGGTCATGGGACTCAGGAAGAGCTTCACAGGTAAGTGTTGAAGGTAGGCCTTGAAGAAAGTCACCAGACAGAAAGAGGAGGATAGACCAAGTCAGAGGGGTCAACAACATGTTTGAAGACCCAGCTGTGAATCAAACATATGGAATATTCAGACATAACAGGGTTCTGCCATGGCAGGAATGGTGGCAGATGGGAGGTTTTTGCAAGAGTTGTGGCTGGAGAAGCACTTGGAGCCTTGAATGCCACATTCAGGAGTTAGAGGAAGGAAAACCATCTGCTAAATCTCAGGAAAGAGCTAAATCTCAGTGACAGCAGTGTGCTGGTGGGTGGCCTGCCTGTATGTCACTGTGGTCCAACCAGTTAATACCTGTTTTTCCAGAAAATAGATGAGGTTTTCTAGAGCTGAGAAAATGGAAGCTCTGAGAGGTCAAGGGACGTGCCCAAAGTCACACAGGAAGTGGCAGAGTCCTGACTTGAACCTAGATCTGCCCAACTGTCCTGTAATCCTGCTGTTCCTACGATCAGAGAAGTGGCAGAGTTTGGGTTGAGGGTTATTTGAAGACAGATAGGAAAGATGAAAGCTCAGTTTGGGAAGATAAAGGCTGAGGAGTGTGATCAAGTTTTGTTAAATCCCATATGTGAAATGAGGGGAAGCCCAGCTGCCTTCCCATACCTCAGCCTTCTCCAGCACAAGGGACCAGAGAGCCCTTGAGGTTTGAAAGAGATGGTTTTAGAATAAAGGAAATGCTGCAGAACTAATTAGTAGATTCTTTTTTGCCCCAGAAGAGGGAACATAAGACACAGAGGTGCAAGGAACATATTTGCTAAAAGCCTGGTAGTGAGTGCCAGGCTCTAGGATTGGTGTTTTACAGGCCTGGCTCCTGTAATCCTCATAACAATTTTGCAAGGTATAGGTCTCAGCCCCACTTTACTCATAAGCAAATTGAGGCTCGAGGAAGTTAAGCCATTTGCCTAAAATGACACACGAATAAGTGACAGAATTGGCTTTTGAATCCAGGTCTATCTGATACCAAAGTTACAACAGGCTTCCTCCCTTCTGGGCCTTAGCAACTCCAATAGTGCTGAATATGAATGTGTGGAGTTTGTAACAAAGCTCAGGAATGGCCTTTGGTTGAACTTTTTGCTATTAACAAAACAAAACTCAAACTAATAAAGGATTAATTTCTATAAGAGGTGAATGAACAGACCCAAATTGATCTGAAAAGCAGTGCTGTCCCAAATATATGTAGAATGCTACAGACACCAAATTGTGGTTTCTCAGAACGTAGAGAACCCACAGGTGTCTCCATGGAAAGAGAAGTAGGAGTTCTACTGCCGAAAATCTGGGAAATACTGCACTCACTTTACCTTCCTCTTATTGGTTCGCAACCTTCGCTGGCATATTAAAGGCTTTGAGAAGTCCTACCTAAAGAAAACTTTAATTTTGTTTAGCTCAGGGTCTACCAAAAGTATTTGACCATGGACCATTCTTTCCTCCTGTTAAAATTCTGTTGGGACAGTGTTCCATGGAATAAAATTTAGGACACTGCTCTAAATTTATAAATTGCTACTTAACTAATGCTGAACTTTTGGTTTCTTTGAGTGCCAGGCAAAAACCTGGAAGTAAAGAATAATAAAGTAATTAACATATATAGAGCGAGGCTAAGTGCTGTGCTAATAAGCATTTTATGTGCATTTGATTACTGATTTCTCAACCCTATGAAGTTGATGCTATAATGATCCCATTTTACAGGTAAGAAAACAAAGGCCCAGAAAGGGTAAGTAATGTGCCTACGTTTACATAACTTGTATGTAACCTCAGGAATGAATAAAAACCAGCACTGATTGAGTGCCTTCTACTAGGATCTACAGAGACCCTTACTCTTATGCAAACCCTCTGAGGTAAGATTATCTCTATTTAACTGAGGAGGAAACAGGACATGCCGGCAGCTCTGGGTTGTCAGAATCTGAAGCCAGAAACCCCCAGAAATGGTGGGCAGGGGAGGGTGTTAGGATGAGGTTGGGTGTGGCTACATGGAGCCCTCTCTGGGGGATCATTTTCCTCAGGCAGATTGTGTGACAGCACACACATCAACCAGAGGTCTCACCACCTGAGTTCTAATTCCAGCTCTTTCCTTTTCCAGTCATGTGTGGCTTCGGCCCAGATAGATACCTCTCTGATCCTCACTGTCCCTGTCAGATAAATGGAGTTGACGGTGCTTGTATCTTGGAGGTTTAAGGAGGATTCACTATAGGTGGTTCAAAGTAGGGGCTCAATGAAGTCAATCCATAAAAGGAAGCTGTGTGAGGGGAGCTGCAACCCCTCATACTCCAATAGCAGAAACCCAGAAAAGCCAGAAGCCCCCTCTCTGACTTGGCCTGGCTGCTCACCCAGGTTTTAGGTCCACAGTGGTAATCAGCCTCTCTCAGATCCTGTGGCAAAAGTGCCCAACTGTCAGACCCAGGGCTCTTGGAGTCTTGTTCCCTTGGCAACAAGTCTCACCATGGAGACCACAGCCCCATCCTTGCCCTCCCTGCAAGCTCCCTCTCCACAGACCTTCCCTATTCAACACCTAGTCCTAGGAGCAGTGTAGGAACTAAGGAAAGCTTCAAGGAGGCCCTTCCTCAGGCTGAGGACTTTGAGGCACAGCCAGGAAGAGAGGCAAAGGGAACTCCCATTTTTTGTGTCTATGCTTAGCAAGGTTCTGAGGGGTCTACATATGTGGCCCCATTTAGGTTGAAAGTCAGACACTCACCCTATTTTATGTAAGTGGAAACTGAGGCTCAAGGAGACAAGATGGACCAGCTCAAAGTCTCACAGCTGGTCAGTCTTGGATCGAGACTTGAATCCAAGGTTTCTGAACCAGGAACCCCTGCTTTCTCTGCAACTCCCCCTGCCACACTCACACACGCACACATACACACACACATTGTCAAGACACAGCCTCCAGCCTCAGTCTGGGGAGGGTTAGGTAGGTGGGTGAATCCCCTCTGCTCTAGGCCTCTGCTGGGAGCAGGAGCAGCAGTCCTTTGAGTTCTGGGCTGGCCTCTGGTAGCAGCAGCAGTGGAGGAACTGCACTATTTTAAGCCAGGGCCGGCAGGCCCCATGTGGGCACAGGGAGGGTGGCCTCGGGCCCTTGGCCAGCTTCCCGGAAGTCACCGTGGCCTCCCTCCTCTCCCCTGAGCAGCTTTCTGAGGCAGTCACTTCCCTACAAACAGGAAGGAGGCTCTCAGGCCGAGACCTCCAGCCCCAGCTTCCTCCTCTTACACCCCCCACCCCGCAGTCTTCGCTAATACATGGGGGAGCCCACCAGCTCCAGGCCCTGATCAGTGTCCATTATCTGGGCTGTCTCTTAGCAGGTGGGTGGGAGGGGGTCTGGACTTCTGCTGCTTGGGCTGTCCCGGTTCACCCATTACAAGTCTAAGGCCTTCACTTGCCCAGGATCCTCACCCACAGCCTGATTTCTCCTATACATTCCCATTGAGGCTGGCCACTCTGAGCCAGAAAGAAGAGCAGAGGTATCCCCAGACTTGGTCCCACTCAAGGACCTTAGGGAGAGACAAACTGGGACATTCCCGGAGAAAGACGGGGGCAAGAACTGATAGACACAGATTGACTGTGGCAGAGACAAAAGCAGAGAGAGAGAGACAGCTGCAAAGGGCTGGGGCCAGGAGGGCAGTGGGGTGTCTCTGAGTGGTTGCTCCTGACCACCTCCAAGCACAGGCTCTGTCTCAGGGCTGTGGGGGCCCACCGGCTGCATGGCTGAAGAGGAATGTGGGGAGCAAGGCTGGGTCACCCCTTGAGGGCCAAGCGTGTGCACTGTAAGATAAACTACCCCAGGAAGGGGGCCCCAGCTGCGGCTGCATGCTCCAGGAGCGTGGCGGAGAGGCCCAGGCCCAAGGCTGGAGCCCCAGCCCTGCCAGACACCCATCTCCTGCATCTCCTTCTGAGGGTCTCCACCAGGCCTCACAGTCTAGAAGGTCTCAGGACCCTCAGCCTAGCCCTTGAGAGCATGCAGATTGCCATTCATAGAAGAGCAGGGCGCCCTGGGAACACCGCCAGCCACAGTCTCACTTCTCCAGCCCTGGCTGCAGCCCTGGCTCAGGTGAGGGGGCTGGGGCGGGTGGTCTCTCAGCTGACCATGCAGAGCAGGGCTCCAGCAAAGGGGCACTGTCATGGAGCAGCTCAGAGCAGGACTGTGATTTGTCCCCATGTGCCTTTGCACACTTGTGCACGTGTGTGAGTCTATGTGCACATGTCCATGTGCTTACATTTCCATGTGTTGCCAGGAGCCCCACTCTGCCTCCACAAGTCCTTGCTCTCAGACTAGAAAAGTAGCCCCCAGAGGCACCTGGTCTCTCCCACCCTCACCAGGTGGTCCAGCCCCGAGAGCCATGAGGCAGAGGGAGAAGAGCAAGCAGGTCTTTTGCCGTCCCCCGGCCCCCCTCCCCACACTGCAGCTGAGGCTCCCGCTGGCCACGGCCTTGACCCGGCACTATGGACTTCTCTGACATTGGCATCGGATCTGAACATCTGGCAGCAGGCTGATAAGGGGTGCAGCGGAAACTGCCTCTGCTGCTGCCAGCAGCCCCACCCCCTCCACTGCCCTGCAAGGGGTCTTCACATCCACACTCTCTTTCCAGCTCAGGGCCCCTGCCCCTCTCTTTTCTCATTCTCTGCTTCAGCCAGTTTCTCTCTCTCTCTCTCCCATTTCTTGTCTCATTCCTTCTCGACCCCCCATTCCTCTCTTCTCTGTCTCTCTGTCTCTCTCTCTCTCTGGCCATCTCTGCATCTGTTACGCTGTCAATGGGTCTCCCTTTTCTCTCTCATTTTCTGCCTCATTCTTTCCATGGCTCCTCTCTTTTTCTGTCTTTCTTTCTACACTGTACCCCAACCCCAGCCTAATGGTTCTTTCTCTTCTCCATTTCAGTTTTTGGGTCTCTGGTTTGTTTGTTCCTTGTTCCACCTCCAGGAAATAGGCCTGGCACTTTGGGAAAGTCCCCACTTAGAAGAGAGATCCTGGGCTTTGTTTGCTTGGGGAGGGAGGGAGGAGGGAGCCTAGTTCAGGACTACACCCCTTCTCCTTCCCCTCTGGGTGGGTCTCATGGCCTGGGACCACCTGGGCTGGAGCTGGAAGGAAAGGACAAATAGGCCACCCAGGGGCCCCAGCAGAGTGGAGAGGACTCTGTCTGAAAGCCCAGGTTCTGGACTCCCACTGCCTAGATTTGAATCCTGATTCCATCACACCCTTGTTCTGTGACTTTGGGAAGATGCCTCATCTCTCTGAGCCTGAGTTTCCTTATCTCTCAAATACTGTTCATGGAAGGTGAGGGGAAAATACTACCTACCTCCCAGGATGGTAGAGCGGTGACTGACCACAGGTGTGGAAAGGTTAATAGGGAACCAAGCAAATAGGAGGCACTTTTGCGTTAGGGCCTTGCACTCCCAGCATGCCTCATCCAGTAAGGGTGAGGGCAGAGGGGGCAGCACAGAGGAAGAGGATGTCAGTAAACATCCAGGGTGATTGGGGTGAGGAAAACCCAGCCCGAGTGGTGGAAAGTAACAGCTGACTGCATATAGAGAAGGCGGCAGGACAGGAGAACAGGCAGCAGAACTCTACACCCACAGGCAGCATGTGGATACAGCGGCAAGCAGTCATTCAACAGACACTCGCTGATGCTGGCTCTGTGCTGGCTGCTGTGGACTCAGAAATAAATCAGCCCTGAGCCTTTCCTTGAGGGTTCCCCAGGCTGGGGTGAGTCATTCTGTCACAGAAGGGCAAACAGTGTTCAGGATGATGTTGCAATCTCAGACTCAACAGAGAAAGGGCCCCTAAGGACAGACCTGCCAGTCCTTTGGTTGGTTGGTTTGTGTTTTGCCAACATTTACTGAGCACATACAACATGTCAGGCAGCCACTGAGTATGTTACATGTGTTGTCTCATTTTGTCCTCATTTTATGGAGAGGATGTGAGACCCAGGGAGAGGAAGTGACTGGTCCCAGGTCACACAGCTAGAACACGGAAGAATTGGGATTTAATATAGAGTCTGTGCCACTAGCGCCTCAGCAATTCTTCTCCAGACTCAAGGCCTTATGAGGAGACTGGCAAAGCCAGGCTGGTTCTTTCCATGGTGCTGTGATATTGAAAGACCCTGTTTGTCCTATTTAAGAAGGTGGGGAAATCACCTTTGCACTTCTTCTGATGGGATACTTTGTCAAGTAGTTTTAGAATGACTCAATATATCCATGATTTGTAAAAATTAAAAAAAAAACTTTTAACTTCATCCCCAAAACTTCACAAAGTATCCAATCAAAAGAGGTGCAAACGACCATGATTGTTTGTTGTTCAGTTTTGTTACATGTATATGATATATTGGTGATATAGGGTATTTGCTGGAATACTTCTTTTTCAAATCCAGAGGATGAGTGGTATTAATCCAGAAACAAAATCATTATATTAAAATGGGGAGACTAGTTAGGTTCAGTCATATGCAAGAGAAGTGTATCCTGTAAGAACTTCTATGGGTAAAAAAGACATAATTATGAGGTCATGCACAATGGGGAATAAGTTGCAAACTATGTCATAGGTAGAATTAGAATATATTGAATGAGTAGAATCAGTCAGTTACGATTGTCAGAAAACGTATTGTCTTGTGTGTATTTTCACAATAAAAAAGTCTTACCTATTGTGTTAATCATTTCACAATATATGTAAATCAAATCATCATGCTATATGCCTTAAACTTACACAGTGACGTATGTTAATTATTTCTCAATAAAACTGGGAAAAAATGTTTTAAGTGGCACAATGAGGAAGACACATTAGGTTTTAAATATAGTTGGCTTTCGTTATACAGAAAAATCCCTCTCATCCCAAGCCAGATAAGTGAGGTGTTCTATGTTATTTGCCTATTTCCTCAAATAAAGGGAGTTGTGTGTGGATTCTCCACAGTTGTGTGTGGATTCTCCCATGGTCCCCCTGTGCCCCTCCTCACCACCTAGGACAAGAGGCTGGGAGGTAAATCCTCTGAGGACAGAGACTTCTTTCCTTTTCTTCCCTTTCCTCCAGTGCCTGGACCAGTGTCTGGCACCTAGTGTGCCCTCAGTGAATGTGAGATGAATGAAGGAATGCACAAAAGAATGAGTCATGCATGGGAGGGGTGCAGAGCAGAGCAATTGGGCCCTCCGAGGCCAGGATGTGTGTGGGCCTGGAGATTGGATAGGTACACCCTCAGCTGCATGGGGAGGCCTGGTCTTCTAGAAAAAAACCCCTTCCCTCTGCCCTGCCCTAAATTTCCTGGTCTAGCTACCCACTTGGCCTACCCTGGGGCCACTGTAACCAACCACCTGGCTCTGGAGGCAGTCTAAGCCCAGCCTCAACTTTCCCAGCTGCATCAGCGGCCCTCGGTGGATGGTGACGTTCAGAGAAGCCAATGTGGAACGCGCACACGGGGAGGTATTTATTCAGCTCACCTGCTTGCCTTCTGTCCCCCTCTTCCTTTCTTCACTTTCTGGAAGAGTAAAAAGACCAGGCCAAAGCAGCAGGGCCACCTGGTCAAGTCATCCATGCCCCTGCCTCCACGCCAGCCCGACCTGACTGCACTCCATGTCTGGGACAGGCCGGACCCCGCTCGCTGGGCCAGGCCCCAGGGAGGTAGCCATTCAAAGGGAGAGAGGCCAGGCTGCAGGCTGGGTGGGGGAGCTGCCCATAAATCAGGCCCCACTCCCACCCAGTCGCTAACAAGCGGGGCTGCCTACCCGCCTACGTGGGGTCCCTGCCTCTGGGCTGCCACAGCAGCCTGGAACAGCCAGCTGGCCAAGGCCTCCTTGAGTGCCTTGGCCTCCGCCCCCATCCGCAGCCCCGAGATAGATAGGGGTATTTTTTTTTTCTTTTAGGAGAAGAAAAAAAATAGACCTAAATGAAGAGAAACACCAACAAAGAAGGAGAGAGGCCTGCAGAGTCACGTGGGGGCAGAGACCAATTGGGCCTCCGGTGGCCCCCCCACCCAGGGCGGGGAGGAGGAGGAGGACGGACGGACAGGGCCAGCCTACTGTCCGCCCGCCGCCCGCCGTGGCGTGAAGGAGCTCCCGTGTGCCCACGGTCGCCACTGCCCCACCTGGGCCGCTGGAGCTTCCGCTAGGACCCCTGGTGCCCAAGGTCCACCCTCATCCAGCGTGAGAGCTCGCCTTCCGCTCCGTAAGTGAGGGCCTGGGCCCAGGCCTCTAATGGCCAGCCTCCCTCCTCAGTGCCTCCCTGCGGCCTGGGCCGGCCACTGCCTGCTCTGCTGAGTGACTGGTGCCCGCTACTCTGGGCAGGGAAGGGGCCAGGGATCTCCCCAGACCTGCCCTCCCACCATGCTTCCCCCTCTTTTCCCCTGGGCGGCTGATGGGAGGAGCTAGGCCTATGGGGACAGGCCCTACAGGGGTCTGTGAGTGTCCTGCTGTCTATGGGTGCCCGGGTGTCCACAGGACTGTGTTGGCCCAAGCCTCGTAGTCTGTGAGTATGTCTGTGGTCCCTGGGTCCGTCTTTGGGTCTCTGGGTCTCCCTGAGAGTCTGTGCTGTCTCCATGGATGTCTCTGAGTCTCTGTGTAGATTCATGCATCTGTCTCCAGTATCCATCTGTCAGTCCGGGTTCTGTGGCTGGGCCAGGTCTGTGTTTGCTTCCCTGGGTAGGTGGGTGAGGGGCTGTGATTGCCCACATGTTGAGCTGGAACCTGGGGCTGTGAGGGGTGGGTGCAATGAAGCCTGAAGGGTCAACCCAAGGGCTTCCAACCAGTGACAGTGGAACCTCTGGGAGAGGGGATCCAGGTGGAGGGGGCAGGGGAGAACAGGCTTAGAGCACAGCCGCCACCCCACCTGGGTCCCCAGCCCAGACTTGTGCTTACGCTGCCTGGGTCTTCCTCAACAATGTCCAGGAGACCCCCGTGGGCTCCACCCTAGAGAAGCTGACTGGGGATTCCCCAGCCCAACCCTCCCCCTCAGTCCCCTTCACTCCGCTGCAGAGGTGGTGCTGCTCCTGTTTTCCACTCTCTGAGGGCCCTTCCCTGACGGTTCAGAGGCAGTAGCACCCGCTCGCCAGCTCCTGCAGATACTCTTGTTTCTCAGGGGCTTGGGGTGGGGGGGGTGGGGGTCTGCAATAACTCTCTTTCCTCCCTCCTCACCGAGACTGTTTCATGAACTCTCACGGAAACCACAGAACCCCTTCTGTAGGGCCGATCTTTTCCATTTTATATACGGAGAAACTGAGGCTCAGAGAAGCGAAGTGACCTGCCGGGGCTTGCATCGCAAGTCGGCCGCAGATTCTGCCCTTCATTCCGCTGAGTGAGCGAGATGGGACGTGGTCTGCGCGGGGTCTCGGGGCCTCGGCTCGCAGGACCAAGGCGCCAGCTCCAAACAAAGCCAGAGACCTCGGGGTAGAGGCCCAGACGAAGCTGACCGCACCCAAGGGTCCGAGCCTTCAGCCTTCAGATCTGAGCCTTTCGGTCGCTGCGTCGCTGCGAATGCGTAATTGTGGTATTTCCCGGCTTGAAGATCGCGGCTTTTTGGCTTTGCTGTTCTCAACACTCTCTCGGACCCTAGGCGCCCCGAGGGGGCAGGGGCAGGAGCAGGATGCGCCTTCCTCTCTCGGGTCTCAATTTTTTCATTTGAAAAATGAGAGTGACGGAGTAGACGTCCCCCAGCCCAGAGCAGTGGCTCAGCCCGTCCCGGCTCGACCCGAGGACCCCTTTGTCCCGGGGCTGCGGGGCACTCTCTCTTGCCCTGCCCCCAGCCCAGGTGAGAGCGCAGAACGGGAGGGGAGAGGGATATCTCCTGTCCCTGGGCTCTGTTCCCCCAGCTCCCGCGCCTTCTGTGGCTGGCTTCGGGTCCTCACCAGACTTCGGAAAATTCGCAGGGTGGGATTAGGACGACTCCCATTTCCAGCCAAGCAAACTGAAGCTCAAAGAGGAAAAAGAGCTTGTCCCAGGTCTCCCAACTGGACGCTCTCCATCGATGACGCAGTGCCAGGCATGTGCTTTGCCAACACCACTTCGGTTCATCCGCACGACCACCCTTAAGGAAGTCCAGTCATCATTCCCATTTTACAGATGAGGAAACTGAGGACCACAGAGGGGAGGAGACTTGCTTAAAACTCCAATGAGGAAATGTGCCTGGGCCGGGGGAGAACCCAGTTTCTACCCTTGAACCCATACCTTGGCCACGGCGCCCCACGTTCGCCCTACCTACTTCTACGCTGCCAAACGGCCAGCGCCCCCAGCGTGGCCCTCGCCAAGACTAAGCTGGATTTGCAAATAGGGACTCGCCTCCTTTCACCGCAGGCGGGTGGCCCGAGGCTCCCAGGCGCCTAGCACCTGCTCGGATTCCGGGGTGCCCGGGCTCTGGGAGCCGGGATGGGGATGTGGGGCGAGAGGGTGAGGGGAAAGGCACGAACCCGTCTAGGGGGCGGCGGAGGGCGCGGGCCCGGCCGCCGCCCCCGGATACCGAACGCGCTAATATGGAGGGGCCGGCCCCTGGCCCCAGCGCGGCGGGTTCGCGCAGCACGCACTGGTGGCGGAGGGGCCCGGGTCCCAGGTGCGCCTCAGAGCGGCCCTGGAGGCGGTGGGGGCGGGGAGGCGGGGTGGGGAGCGCCGGGGCCCCGCGCCGCCAGCCCCGAGCCCCCGCCTCCCCGCCCCCGGCCCGAGCGGCCGTCATCGCGGGCGGGCGGCGCTGCGCCCGGGTGCGGCTCATCGCCGGCAGCGGCGGCGACGCGGCCAGGCGGTGCGGGGCTCGCGCTGGCGGGACGCGGGGCGCTGCTGCTCCCAGGAGCCGCCAGGTGGGCGCCGGGCGGGCCGTGGCCGCCGTCGCGCCCCTTCGCGCTGCCCCGGCCCAGGCTCGGCGCGCTTCCCTTCTGGGGACTTCGACTCTCCGCCCGAGGTCGCTCCCCCCGCCTCGGGCTCGGCCTCTCTCTCGGGGGCCCGCGGGGTTTCCGCCCGAGGTCTCAGCGCCTCGCGCCCCGCTAGCGGCTCCACGCCCTGCGCCCGCTGTCCCCGCTGCGCCCTCCTCGCCGGCTCTCCGCCCGACGTCTCGGTCTCGGCGGCACGGACTCGGTGGCACGGTCTCGGTCGGTCTCGGTCTCGGTGGCTGCCGCCCGCGGGCTTTGTCTCTCCCGGCCTGGGAGCCCGGCGGCTCCGCGCTTTCGGGCTCTCTGTACGGGCGCCGTCGTTCTCCGCCTCTCTCAGCTCGAGCCCATGTCCGGGTCCGACTCTGCCGGGCCGCGCCTCTGAGTTCGGGGCCCGGGTCCGGCCGATTTCCGTGCGTCTTGCCGTCCCCGACCCCCTGGCCGGGCGCCTCCGTCTCTCCAGGTTTTCTCTCAGTGTCTCTGTCACTCTCTCTCTCTCTGCTTGGGTATCTCCCAGATTTCTCTTGTCTCTCCGGTGTCTCGGTCTGTCTCTCGTCTATCACTGTGTCTCTGGCTTTGCGGTTGTCTCTCCCAGGTTTTCTCTTTGGGCCTCTGTCTGCCAGTGTCTCTGATCTCTCTATCTCTCTCTTTCGTTCTCTCTCTCCCCCCGCCCCCCACTCTCTACCATCTCCCTAGCTCTCCGTCGTTCTCATCTCCCCCAGGTTTTCTCTGACTGGGCATCAATGTTTCTCTGTCACTCTCGGATTTTCGTTGTCTCTGTCGCCCAGGGGAACTCTCTCCGTTAAGCAGCGTCGGTCGGTGTCTCTCGCTCTCTTTTCTGCCCATCTCTCGGTCTCTCTCAGACTCTGCCTCTGTCTCCCTCGTCCCTGTCCGATCCCCAGAACGCTTGGGCCCCACTCCGACCGGGTTCGTTGGCATCTTCCCGGCGGGCGAGACAATCTCGTTTTCTCAGAATCGGGGTTTTGTTCTCAAACGAACGAATCCGGATCAAAGCGCATTTAATCCGAGAGTCCCAGATCGGGGGCGGCGGGGGGCCGCTCAGGAGGAGCCCCTGGGAGGGTTGGGGAGCGCGTGGGGCGGAAGTGTGGGGAAAGGGTCAGCAAGGGCCCGGCAGGGGAGCTGCTCCAGGCACACGTGCTGCGGGCTGCTCAGGGCGCTCTAATGGGTGGCCTGCAACGGGCGCCCTCGACCTCTGGCGCTGTGGTGGGGGCCGGGGGCCGGGCCCAGAAGGAGGGCACCCTGGGGAGCGCGGCCGCGGCGGTGCAGGACCCGCCGGACCCAGGTCCGCGGCGCTGCCAGTCGCAGTGCCGCCCGCGATGAGCCTCTCCTCCCTCCACAGGCGGACGCCGCGGGCATGGACTATTCGTACGACGAGGACCTGGACGAGCTGTGCCCCGTCTGTGGGGACAAGGTGTCCGGCTACCACTACGGGCTGCTCACATGCGAGAGTTGCAAGGTGAGCGGGCAGCTGGCCGGCAAGGGACCGACCGGCGTGGAAGGCTGGCGAGCAGCCGGCGGGAAGCGGCGGAAAGCCCTGCTGGGAAGTGCAGGGAAGGGGAGACGGGGCCTGTCCCCTCCCACGCTGACTCCCTTCTCCCCCAGGGCTTCTTCAAGCGCACGGTGCAGAACAACAAGCACTACACGTGCACTGAGAGCCAGAGCTGCAAGATCGACAAGACGCAGCGCAAGCGCTGTCCCTTCTGCCGCTTCCAGAAGTGCCTGACGGTGGGGATGCGCCTGGAAGGTGCGCACGCCGCGCCTCCTACCCCTGACCTCTGATGGCAAGGGGCAGGGGGTGGGGGTGGGAGAAGGGGTGAGGGGAGGGTACCATAGGTCTTCTTAAAGTTTCTGGGGCCAGGCGATCAGCCCCTCATGTGACATTAGGGCCCCGATCTCTGTGGGGGAGGGGTGAGAACTGATGTCGGTCTGGGTGAAGGGATGCATGCGGGACCAGCCTGGGATGGCTTGAGAAGTATCTAAAAGTGAACCCCAGAGAGATGACCTTCTCCCCAGCCCTTGCGGGCAAGGTAGCACAGGGCAGAGCCCCACAGAGCTCCTCCCTCTGCCAGGAGTCTGTCACACCCCCACTGACATCCCATACCAGCCAGAGCCAAGGTTTTCAATACCTTTACTGGAGTTCAAGTCCCAGTGCCACCACTTACAGGCTGGGTGACATTGGGCAAGTTCCTTAACCTCTCTGAGCTGCAGACTCCCCATCTGAAAGATGGGCCTAAGAGTAGTGCCTTCCTCCTGGAGTTAGTGAGAGAATTGTATGAAAAGCTTCTAGCGTGGTGCCTGGCACGTAGAAAATGCTCAACAGGTTAGCTATTACTGTTATTCTTATTTATGTTATTATCTGTCCAGCATCACTGTGCAGCCTGCACTCACTCAGACCACCCATCTGTTCGTCTGTCCATCCATCCACAAGATTCACTCAGTTCATTCACTCAGCAGGTTCTTAGCCAGGCCCTAGAGGGCTGGGGAATGGAGAGCAATCGCCCCCAGAGAACCCAGGCCCATCCTTGTCTCCCCACCCCCACCCCTAGCTCTCTGTCCGGAGGGGAGGAAAAACATTTTAGCAGGAAAAACTCAAACTCTTTGAGGGTGGACAGTCATAGGCTTCCACCCTGCTGGCCCCAGCCGGGCTGTGTGCCGAGCAGGCAGCTGTTGGTTAAAGTTTTTAAACAAAGTAGAAGGCTCCTGGTGGCTCTGAGAGCTGCAGGCCATAAGTCCTGTCACCTAGAGGAAGGGCCCCTGATGGAAGGGGGGTATCCTGTCCTGTCCCCAGAGCCCACGTGCCCAGCACCAGGTCCTGAGGGGCTCAGAAGAACTGGTTGTTGTGAGCAGCAGAAACCCCTCGCGGGGCCTGAGGGCGTGGAGCAGGGCTGCCCACCCCCATGGCAGGAAGATTGGCTGCATGGGCCCCGGAGACACATCCCTTGCTGAGCACCGCCCTCTCCCTCCTCCTCTCTCCCTTCTCCTGGAGCCCAGGGTGGGGTCCTGTCTGAGCAGGGGCTGGGGCCACACTTCGGCTGCAGAGACACACCTGTTGGGTCCGGCTGGTGACACATTCTTGGCCAGGCGGAGGGACATCTGGTCAGCAAGGGAGGTCCCTTCCCACCAGCATAGAGCCCCAGTCAGCCCTAAACTCAGCTTCAGATTTGAAGGCAGCGGCAGAAACCCGAGTCATTTTGCAACAGGGGTTCAAAAGAGTCAGGCAGTCAGTCAAGAAGCAGCTGGACACTGGGGACCCACCTGTGAACAAGGCTGACCAGAGCCCACTTCCTGTCACCATCTCAGGCCCTGTGCTGGGCACCTGAACCCACTGCTGAGCCCCCAGAAGCTCTCAGCCTGGGTCCATGGTACAATAGCACTCAGCAGGACGAGAGTGGGCAAGAGACAGGACATCCAGGGCAAGAACAGTGGCTGCTGCCTGGGTGAATCCAGGAACACTTTGGGTGTTTAGTAGGCATGAGAGAAGGAAAGGGTTTGAGGCAGAAGGAATACCAAAGGCAGGGTGGAGGAAGTGCCAAGCAGAGGAGCAGAGAGATAGTAAGGTGGAGTGGAAAGAACACAGGGTCTCGTGAGGCGGGGGATGATGGAGAGGTGAACAGGGCCTTGAACGCCGAGTTAGGGAGATTGACTTCCTCTGAACGCCAGATTAAGGGCACTGGAGGAGCCATGAGAGGTATTGAGCTGGAGAGTGACCCAGTCAGATCGGTTTGGGGAAGAACTGTGAGTGGGGTGGTATGGCGGGTGGCCTGGAGGCGGTGAGCCTGCCCCTCTGCCTCTGCCCACAGCCGTGCGCGCTGACCGCATGCGGGGCGGCCGGAACAAGTTTGGGCCCATGTACAAGCGGGACCGGGCCCTGAAGCAACAGAAGAAGGCACAGATTCGAGCCAATGGCTTCAAGCTGGAGACAGGCCCCCCAGTGGGGGTGCCCCCGCCGCCCCCTCCCCCGCCGGACTACATGCTGCCCCCTGGCCTGCATGCACCTGAGCCCAAGGGCCTGGCCTCTGGCCCACCTGCTGGGCCACTGGGCGACTTTGGGGCCCCAGCGCTGCCTATGGCTGTGCCCAGCGCCCACGGGCCACTGGCTGGCTACCTCTATCCTGCCTTCCCTGGCCGCGCCATCAAGTCTGAGTACCCGGAGCCCTACGCCAGCCCCCCACAGCCCGGGCCGCCCTACGGCTACCCAGAGCCCTTCTCCGGAGGGCCTGGTGTGCCGGAGCTCATCCTGCAGCTGCTGCAGCTGGAGCCAGATGAGGACCAGGTACGGGCGCGCATCGTGGGCTGCCTGCAGGAACCGGCCAAAGGCCGCCCCGACCAGCCTGCACCCTTCAGCCTCCTGTGCAGGATGGCTGACCAGACCTTCATCTCCATCGTGGACTGGGCACGCAGGTGCATGGTCTTCAAGGAGCTGGAGGTGAGTCCCTCCTCCCACCTGGCTGGCCACTGGTTCTGGGGTGTCCTCTCAGCTGCCCAAGTCTCAGTCTTGGCCACCCCTTGCGTGGGGCTCTCATGCCCACTGGCTTCAGGCCATGTCTAGGGACAGGGAGGCCACACTGGGGACATGAGGAGTGTTTCTCCTCATCATAGCCTTCCATCATAGCCTTCCTTGTCCCTCTCCCACCTCCTCACTCACCCCTCCCTCTTTCTCCTTTTCTGTTCCCTGAGTGTCTATCTCTCACGGCCTCTGGTTCTTTTATCTCTGCCTCTGCCTCTTTCTGTTGTCTCTCTCCCTGGTGTGCTATCTCTCTGCTTCCCTGTCTCTTTCTAGTCCCTTCAATCTTTGTCTCTTTCTCTCCCAGTCTGAGTCTCTGTCGACATTTATCTTTCTTTCTCTGAGACCCTGGGCTCTCGCAAAGGACTAGCTCAGTCCTTGGGAGGCTGCCTCTGGTGGCCCCGGGCCAATGTCAGGAAGAGGGTCCAAGGCATCCTGTCCTCTCACTTGGAGAGGCCGCCACTCCCTGCTAGCCTCAGATATCACAGAAGGGGTCTTAGTATCTCAGAGTTTGGGATGCTTCTCCTTCCCAGCTAAGGTGAAAGATCTTACTGTCCCTGCATCTCTCGTGCACGGTGGTTAGTCCCACGTGTAAATGTGTGTGTCTGTGTGTGCAGGGAGTGCTAGGTGGGAGGGTAAGTGGGAGATTGCAGGGCCCGCCCCTCATCTTCCAGATGCCTCGGCTGCAAGGCCTTCCATTCCCCTGGGTTGAGGTACCTGCGGCTGAAGTGAGCAGGAAAGCAGCAGGAGAAACTAAGGCCAGACAAGGAAGAACTTCCCAATCATCCTGCCTAGTGGTTTGAAGCACCCGAAGACTGGGATCTGCCCCTCTAGTGCCCTGGCTCCCTATGATCAGGGTTTCTGCCAACTTCAGAGGCCCCCCCCCTCCCCCAAGCCTGGCCAAGCCCATCCTCCCTGGCCTAGACGGAGACACGATAGGCCTTTAGTTCAGGCCTATTGATGTTTGCCTTTCCCAGGTCAGTCCCCTTGGCCGTTCTGGGACTGGGTGTAAACAGCAGGGCCTGTTGCCCTCCCTGCTGGGGCCACTGCAGCCTTGAGTGGCATTGTCAGTGCAGATGCCACTCAGGCCTGGGCTTCCTCCAGGGGCGTGTGTCCAGATGGGCCAGGGGTACTGTCTGCAGGGGCTGGGCTGGGCATGGGGGTCAGGGGGGATAAGATGAAGCCTGGGCACTGTGAACCCTCGAGGCATCGTGGAGCTGGGAGCCTGGGTTGCTCTGGGGCCCAGAGCAACCAAGCATTGGCCGTGACGCCTTCTGCTTCTCCTGTGGAGGGCCTGTCGTGGCTGAGGTCTGGGGATGTGCCGGGTGTCTGTCATGGGGTGGGACTTCTCACCCATGCCCCATCTCTAGGCCGACCTCATGGGTAGAACAAGAGGCAGGGCCTCAAACAATCCCATCTGCCTTCCACTCGTGGCTGGAGGCCCTGGTCGGGGAGGAGGATCCCAAGACCCTTCAGTTGGTTGCCAGCTTTCCCTCCAGGCTTCCCATGAGCCCCCAGTGCAGAGGGGAGGAGGAGCAGAGCATTCCTGGCCTTCTAGAATCCTGGATCCAGGGGCAGGGCACTTCCTCTGGCCGCCTTCCTGGTCTCTCGGGGTTTTTCACGCAGGATGGGAAGGGCTTTTGTCCAAGCTTAGCTGAGTGTTTTTTCCTGCTTCTGGTTTCTCTGTGGTCCAAACCTTCCTGCTTCCCCTTCCCAGAGTCTCTGAATCAAGCCCAGGAATATGAACCATCGTTACCAGCCTCTGTAAAGAAGCCTTGTAGATAAGTACCAGCCCAGCCCTTAGAGGGCATCTCATCAGCCATGTGGAGCTTCTTTCCCACTGGTCCAATAAGCCCTGGGCTGATGTCTATTTGCAAAGCCAGAGGTAGGGAAGCAGAAAAGTGTGAGGGGAGCTGAGTGACTGTTCTCTCTCTTTTTAAAAAATATTTATTTATTTATTTATTTGGTTACAGCAGGTCTTAGTTGCAGCAGGTGGGCTCCTTAGTTGCAGCACGTGGGCTCCTTAGTTGCAGCACATGGGCCCTTTAGTTGTGGCATGTGAACTCTTAGTTGCGGCGTTCACGTGGGATCTAGTTCCCTGACCAGGGATCGAACCCGGGCCCCCTGTGTTGGGAGCATGGAGTCCTATCCACTGTGCCACCAGGGAAGTCCCTGTTCTCTCTTTTGACTGACCATTCATTCCTCACCTCCGGGCAGGACACAGCAGACAGCAGAGGGGGCTCCCTAGCTCTGAGAGTGGGGCAGCCCTTGGCCTGTGCATAGGGACACTGAAATGAATTGGACCCAGGGGGTTGCCAGGCTAGAGGAAGAGACAGACATGCACATAGGTAATGCCAACACAGGGTGCCCGGGGCTCTGACAGCAGTAGAAAGGGGCCAAGGGAGACCAGCAGGAGAGCAAATGGCTCTATGTTAGAAAGTCAGGGAAGGTTTCTTTGATCTGTACCTCTCCAGAAAGCAGTCTGAGAAGGTTAAGGGCGTTCTGGGAAAGGGGACAGGAGAAGACCCAGAAGTGTGAAAAGGTACCATGTGTCAGGGGGTCTCAGGTGGTCCTATGAGGCAGGGTTGGAGAGGTAGGCAGGGTCGGAAGCAGAGCTTGGACTAGGAGTAGGTCCTTTGGCAGTGGGTGATGGACAGCCTGCCTGGGCAGGGCAGGCTCCCACCACAGAGCCTGAGATCTCCCCAGAGGCTTGCTCAGCCCTCTGTGATGCTGATGATGTCTTGCTGTCCAGGGGAAAGCCTGGGGTCTTTGCTGAGCTGATAATGGGGCTCCAGATGCCCTTTTGGGGTTATCCTCCTCCAGCCTCTTTCCCAGCTTGGATGTCCCTCTGCCTCCATTTTTTTTTGGGGAGGTGGGGCAGGCCGTATGGCATGTGGGATCCTAGTTCCCTGGCCAGGGATCAAGCCTGTGCCCCCTGCAATGGAAGCGCAGAGTCTTAACCACTGGACTGACAGGGAAGTCCCTCTCATGCAATCATGGTGTGTTAGATCTGACATGGTACAGAGGTTAGTAACATACACCAGAATCAGAGAGGCCCGTGTTCAAGTTCCATATCTGCCACTTATCTGGTGTGTGACTTTGGGCAAGTGACTTTACTCCTCTGGGCCTCATTTGTCCCTATCTGTAAAAAGGGGGGAGTTGAAATAGTAGCCACCTCATAGGGTTGTTGGAAGGGCTTAGTGAGCTAGGGCAGGTAAAGAATTTAGCACAGGGTGCAGCACCCAGGAAGTGTTCAGTGAGTGGGGGCAGCGGCTCCCTCCCTCGCTGGGCGCCTCTGCCGCTGTACCATTGAATCCAACCTTGCAGGTGGTAGACAGGCCTGGCCAGGAAGAGGGAGAAAAGATACGTCGTGTCCACACTCCTCTGAGCACTAGAGCTCTGGGAGAAGACGGGGGCCCACCTTGCCCTGGGCTTCCAAAGCAGCTTCATACCTGCAAGGTAGCAGAAACTCACCTGTACATACTGCTCAGTGGGGGCAGGATGTAGGCCCAGGCAGGCAGCCTCTCTGGACAGTCGCTGGGAGGATGCAAGATAGGAATCAGGGAGGTGGAAGCAAGGGCCAAGAGTGCCTAATGACCCATCTTGACATCAGTTCACCCTTGACATCCAGCTCCGAGGCCCCGGATTGGCAACAAATTTAACTGCTTAGGTATATGGTTTCATTTAAGTGGCAGTAACTCTGTCAGTCCTGGACTGACAAATGACAGCCGGCCAACCACTCGGCAGGGAGAGCGCCATGGCCAGCCCGCGGCTTGTCAGCCACTGGAGAATTACAGAGCCCACTGGCCTTCGACCGCCAGACTGATCAGACCCCAGGGGGCTCCGGAGGGGGGCCTGCTGGGAAGGAGGTCATCTCGGCACACATAAATACCCTGTCTCCGAGGCAGGCTGCAAAGTGTCAAGGCTCCAGGAAGATTTGTGGCAGACCGGCAGGAGGGGTGGGCGGCTGGTGGGCCCGGCAGACAGGCCAGGCTGATGAGGGACCCCAGGGCTGGGACTGCACATGTCCTTGTTCGCAGGGTGGCAGGGCGGACTGAGGGTAGAGGAAGAACCTTTTGCTTAGGGAAAAGCCCACGGAAGGTGAAAACCAACCCTCTTTGGTTAAGTGAGCCTCTTAGCCACCTGCTTTCCCATGGAGAGGGGCTGGCAGCTAGGGCCCTCTGGTTTTCTTTTAAATAAAAAGGGGAGTGTGTCTGTGTGTCTGTGTGTGTGTGTGTGTCTGTGTGTGTGTGTGTGTGTCTGTGTGTGTGTGTCCATCTGTGTGGGGAGTGTTTGGAGTTTGGTGTCTTTACGTGTCCATCCAGGGGAAGAGCTAGTAAAGAGTCTGGAAGGCACGATTGCTTGGCTGGTGGGGAGGGGAACCCGGGCCAGGGCAGAGTCCCCAGAATAGCTGACCATGGGTTCCCAGAACCCTTCACGACTGACACCGCTGTGCTCATATGTTTTCTCTAACCAAAAGAGGGAGGATTTATTTTTTTCCATTTCTCAGAATAGGAAATCAGGGCAGGAGAGGGTGCGTGGCTAAGTGGGAATCAGAGGGCACAAGGCACAAAAGCCCAGCCACCGTAGTGCATCTCTCTGCCCTGCACCCCTATCAGCCCCGTGGGCAGGGCTGCCCCCACTCCTGGGGTCTGAGGTCTGGGTACAGAGTCTGCTCCCAGGGCTCGGCCAGCCGGGTCACTGTGACCCCTTCTGCTTTCTGCCCAAAGCTCAGCCAGCTTATCTCCTAATTCTCCCCCTTATCTCTTGCGCTTCCACCTCCCCACCCCCTGTTCCTTTAATTCAGGCACAAGGGTATCTGCTCCCTAGGGCCCCAATGGGTCAGGGGCAGAACCCAGCCCTGCACGTCCTCCCTTCCCCTCTGCCTCCATCTGGGTTGCCCAAAGTGGGCCAGTGCGACTCCCGGACCAGGCACCTCCTGCTTGGGCTCCAGGAGTGCCAACCCCCCCCCACCCCGCCCCCCAAGAAGACCAGCCCAGGCGGGTCGTCTGTGCAGAGCCCAGCTCCCTGCAGTTACCTGAGGGGAGCCTCTGCTCCCTTATCTGTAGTGGGCAGGGGTGAGGAGTCCCGGGCGTGCTGGGAATGGGGCCTGGTCTAGGCTCTCACTGAGCCTTGCCTCCCTCCTTGGAAGCTGTGATGGGGAGGCTCTCTGGGGACCGGCCACTTCCTGAGGCACGATAAGGCGATAAGGCGAGGTGTCTTTGCGATGCATCCCTGCCTGGTTCTCAGTCTCTCCCGGCCCCTCCCATCCAGGGCTACCTGTGGCTGAGCCTCGGGTCCCCCTGGCTGGGCTTGCTGTTCTGACAGTAATGGGGCTCTAGGACGGACCTTCTGCTGGGAGATGGATGGGGAGGTATGGGTTCTTGACACGGAGGGGAGGGGAGGAGGGGAGGAGGGGAGGGTGGGAGGCTGGGGACTCAGAGCAGGATAGAGGCAGACCCTTCCTCTTGTTCTCAGCCGTACAGGCTGGGGAAGCGCTGAGCAGGCGAGGCCTGAAGGAAGCCTGACAGTGTGTCCAGCTGCTCACTTTGCTCTTTGTCCACTTTTCTCTCCCTCTGTCTGTCTGAGGACAGGCCCCAGGGCCACTCCCAGGAGAGGAGCAGAGCAGAGGGGAGGAGGGGGCTTCTAGCTCTCGAGAAGAGAGAGCTGTTGGTTAGGCCTGGGCCAGTTCCTTTTCAGGCCAGGGGCTGCCTGGACTACTCTGGTCTCCAGGTTGGGGGTTGTTCCTCCCAGACCCCACAGGTGTCAGGGAAGACAGAGGCATGAATGGTGCCATCAGATGTCACAGGTGCCACGTCCAGAGGATGGGGAGGGCTTCATGGGTGAGGTAGTGAGCCTGCCGTGAAATCTAGGGTGGCAAGGGTGGGTCTTCCTGCACACCTAGTGTCAAGAGCAGAGATGAGCTAGACAGAGCTGTGTGACCTTGGGTAAGTTACTTGACCTCTCTGAGCTCAGTGTCCTCTCTCCATGGATTGGGGATAACACTAGTACCAACTACAAAGGCTTGTGGAGCTGCAGCGCAGTGACTGTTAGCTATCGTGATTTGCACTCACTGTAGGGCATGGCCCAGGAGGGTGCCTGGAGGGTGCCCGTTGGGTCGATGGCGGCTGGCTGATGAGCCACAGATGCTGAAAGGGACTGGAGTCTGCACTATGTCCTCCTAGGATGACACGCTTCACCCAGCGCAGTTCTGAACACCCAGAAGTGTTCAGTATCTGTCACCATGGAGAGTTGTGGACTGAGAATGCCAGCCGTGGCCCTGGCCTGGCTCTGCCTCTCTGTGACCCCAGGAGAGTCCCTTGCCCTCACTGGGTGGCAGATTCTTCATCCGGAAATAGGAGTTTAGGCCAGGAGATCCCTAAGGGCCCTTCTGGCTCTGGCATCCCATGGTCCTGAGTCCCACTTGTCATCGTCACGAGGGTCTACTCTTGCCATGCTAGAATGTGGCGATCCCCCAGACTGGAGGATAGTCCCTGCCCTCACACTGAGCGCCCCTCAGTGCAGCCTGGGGATTCAGAATCGGCCCCGTGTGCCCTTCTATTCCTGCTTCTCACGTAGACCGTTGCCAGCCACCTGCTCATTCCCTGGGCCGGACCTCCTCTCTTCCCATGAACTTCAAAGCTCTGCACAAGACTGCGAGGAAGCCCTCTGTTTTCTCTACATGGCTCCTTTTTGAGTGATTGAGGCTGCTAGAGATGTGACCACAGGCCAAATGGGCACAAGGAAAAATTAATACTAATCTTCCCTTGCATTTAAAGGAATCCTTCACAAAACACTTCCGTAGACATTATTCTGTAACATTTATTGGGGGCTTAATATGTGCCAGACCACCTTCTAATACTTTGCCCACTCTCCAGATGAGAAAACTGAGGCCCAGAAAGGTTACAGAACTTGCTTAAGGTCATACAACTTGTAAGAGGCAGAGCCGGGGCCTGAGCACCTCCGTTAGACCCTCTTATTATTTTGCTAGACCCCTGCCACACTTTGATGAAGAAGACACATGGGTAAACTGGACACAGAGGTTGGGCAGCTTGCCCAGGTCACATACCCAGTTGAGCTGCTGAACTCAGAGCTGGGAGGAGGAGGGACGAGGGGACGGTCCCCAGCTGGACCGTGGCTGGACCCTGGACCCCTGTGTGCCTCTTCCTTGCAGGTGGCCGACCAGATGACACTACTGCAGAACTGCTGGAGCGAGCTGCTGGTGTTCGACCACATCTACCGTCAGATCCAACATGGCAAGGAGGGCAGCATCCTGCTGGTCACTGGGCAGGAGGTGACCAGACCCTACTGCACCCTGTCCTGACCCCCCAGCACACACTTCCAGAATTCTGGGCCCAGAAGAGGTCCCAGGACTCTCCAGGGCTGGCCCTGGGCACCACTGAATATCAGCCCTTTCCCCAGGTTCATGGGATACCCACCAGCCCGACCTCCCTCTGATCAGCCCTAGATTTGACCTTGAGAGGAACCAGGCCCTGGGAGCCCTGCTCTGGGGGAAGCAGCTCAGGGATGTGGGGAGGGTCAGGGAGGCTCTTGGAGGACGTGATGGTGGCGCTGGGTAGTGAAAGAGTAAATAAGGCCTGGTCGGGTAGTGACGGCGTGGAGGGGCAATCCCCGCCTCCACACACGCAGAGGAGGTAGCACGGGCCAGGCTTAGAGAGGCAGGTTAGGACTGCTGAGCTGCTGGGGGCTGCCGGTGTGCTGGGACATGGGTTTGGGGGGCAGGTGCCCTGTTGGGGCTGGGATGAGGTGAGAGATAAGGCTGGAGGTGTGGCTGGGGGCTGGGATGGGCAAGACCTTGCAGGTTCTAAATCCTGAATGATGGATGGAAGGATGGATGGATGGATGGATGGTTGGATGGCTGGATGGCTGAATGGGTGGGCAAAGGGGTCTGGGCCCCAAAGAGCTCAGAGTCAGAATTTGGACACTCTTAGAGCAGGGAATTAGGGGCACTAGGATGGGAGGCAGGTGTGGTGGCTCCTGGAATCAAGCAGGGAGCATCAGAAGAGTTTTAAGTGGGGAAGGACACAACCAGCTTGTATATGAGGAAGCACATGGAGGTGGCAAGATGGGGGGTGAGGAGGAAATGAAGGCAGCCACCCGCTGCTCAGAACACTGGGGACCTGGGAGGGCACAATTCAAGGAGGAGGGGAGAGGAGGCATAGGGGAAATGGAGGGAAGTAGGGAGAAGGAAAGGGAGGTTGATGCCCAGGGTCTAGGCTGGTGGAAGGAGCGTCACTCCTGGGGGCATACAAGAGGAGTGGGCTTCATAGGTGCTTGGGGAGAGAGATTGGAGACTGAGGCCCTGCTCCCCACCCCCTACCTCCAACCCTTTGTCCTCATCCTCTGTTCTCACCTGGGTGTCTCAGGCCATCCAGGGCCAGCAGAATGCTGGTTGCAAGGATGTAACTTTGAGCCACCTGGGAGAGCACATGAAGGAGTCTGAGGTGTGAGTGTCGGCCCCTGTCAACATGTGGGTGGAAGTCTCTGAGGCTATGGGACAGTCCTGTGCGTGAGTGTGTGTGTGTGTGTGCTTCTGTATTTTATTGTACAAACATCTCCACACACATAAGTGGGTGGGTGTTGAGATCTGCCCGTCACCATGTCAGTGGGAACATATACACAGGCATGTGTCTGTCTGTGTTACCCTGTGATGTGACCCTACAAGGGTGTGTGTGTGTGTGTGTGTGTGTGTGTGTGTTCACGTCCTGAAGCGGGTGGGCAAGGCTGTGAGTGTGTCCCTCCATGTGTGTGAACGTGAGCTGAGGTGTAGTCCACACACAGCTGCAGTCCAGGTGTCCATGTGTGTGAACGTGAGCTGAGGTGTAGTCCACACACAGCTGCAGTCCAGGTGTCCACGTGTGGGCCCCGGGCGGTCATGTGGCCGCATCCACGCGGATCCAGGCACGGCTGCCCCGCCCCCCACCCAGCACGACGTGGTGCTCACTGCAGACGCCACACAAAACACAAAAGCTGCTTGTACCACTGGGCCTGGCGGCGGCTCTTTGTGCAGGAAGGACCCTTCAGCTCTCCCTCTGCACCCACCTGCCTGGTGTTGGCTCTGCGGCACGGGGGCCCTCAGCTCTGGGCCGGGCAGTGGGAGCAGAGCTGGGAGCCTGGGGGGAATCCAGGGGCCTGAGGAGGTGCCACGCCCCCCCTCCCCACTTGGCTCAGCTCCAAGGCTGGGCACCCCTGACCCCCAGCCTCCGACCAGTGACCCCTATCCACGCCGTCCCCTGGTGTCCCTGACCCCTGCCCTCTGCCCACCCAGGTGGAGCTGACCATGGTGGCCGCCCAGGCAGGCTCCCTGCTTCACAGCCTGGTGCTTCGGGCGCAGGAGCTGGTGCTGCAGCTGCACGCACTGCAGCTGGACCGCCAGGAGTTCGTCTGCCTCAAGTTCCTCATCCTCTTCAGCCTCGGTGAGTGGGCTGAGCAAGGCCTGGCCTGGGGGTAGGGGGGCGGGCTGGCAAGGAGACCCTAAGGTGGGGCTCTCCGATGGGGGCCTCTCTTAGTGAATAAAGGGGACCTGGCCCAGGGCCTGCTTCCTCTCTGGGCCTGAGTTTCTTTGTTTGGAAGGACAGAGGGCCAGGATAATGTCTAAGACTTGCCCTTGATGGGACAAGGAACCCTCCTGAGGATGTGGTAGATTGCCAGCTGATAGCCCTAGAAAAGTGCCGATGCCACCCCAGAAAATGTGATTTCAGGAGCTTCTGATTCCTGGCTCCCATCCTGAGGTCCCTGTGTTTCCTAATTCCACACTCTAAGGGTGTCTGAATTCTGACTCTGAGCTCTTTGGGGCCCAGACCCCTTTGCCCATTCATTCATTCACTCATTCAAAAAAGACCCCAAATCTCTGTCTTCAAGGAGCTGACCTTCTGTTGGGGAGAGAGACAATAAGCATAATATGATTAGTAAAATGTATAAATTAGTGAAATGATTCGTAAAACGTATAGCCTGGAAGATTTTGGTAAGTGCTAGGGAGGAAAACAAGGCAGGGCAGGGGCAGAGGAACAGCCCAGCCCGCCAGCTCGCCTGGCTCCCCAAGTGTCTGGTGTCTCCCTCCCTTTGCCCTCCTGACCCCGGCCCAGCCTGTGCCGCTCAGGTCTCCACCCTCCGTCTGAGCTCTCATCAGGTCAGCCTCCTTTTGCCCTCCTTCACCCAGCAAGCATGTCCAGTGCCCTCCCTGTGCCCAGCAATGCTGCGTTCACAGAGGTTTTCCCTGCTCTCAGGCGGCTCCCAGTCTGGGAGAGGCCTCCAGCCAGTGCCATCAGGGCTGAGACAGAGAGATGGGGAACCCAGGATGGGGAGCAAGGGATCTGCCTGGAAGGCTTCCTGGAAGGACATATGAACAGGGTCTTGGAGGATGAGTAGGAGTTTGTTGGGGGGGATAAATCTTTTAGCAGAGGTGTAGATGGGATGGAAGGTTGGAACAGAGGGGCGTGAATGCCTTGTCACCTGGGGAGGGGGCAGGATCGAGACACTGTCTTTGTGGCAGATGGCATCACAGCCACAGTCTGGCAAGGGTGTGCCTGCTCAAGAGTGGGGGCAACTGGGGAAGCAGCGGGTAAGAAAACAAGCTGGGAGGGGGTGATTAGTGACGTACTGACTGGGGGAAGCCCTGTGTTCAGGCCGTGGCCGTGTGACTGGGTGCCTGGGCTGGGCCTCCTGACTCTGCTGGCACAGCAGGTTGGTAGCTGGAGGGCGTATCGGCAAGGCTGCAGGGGTTGGTAGGGGTTGAGCATGCTGGGGGGGTGGGGGCTGAACCTTGGGCAGCCAGTTAGGAGCCTGAAGCCCTTGGCGGGGCCTCAGGGACCTGGGCCAGGCTGGCTCCAGCTGGGGAAGGCCCCTTCCTCCTCTGCCTGCAGTGGTACCCTCCTCCCAACCTCAGTTTCACCAGAGCCACGGATGTGTGTGGTTTGGGGTGTGCAGGCTCCAGGGGTCATGTGCGTGTCTGTGCCTTAGTTTTCGCGCATGTATAGACTGTGAACTTTTATGGGCTAGTGGGATTTTATGTGTCATGTGGTGTGAGCAATCTGTATATGGCTGAGTGGTGACTGGGGAGATGTGGAGATGTGAGGGATTTGAGGGGTGTGCTTGGGACACATTGTATTGTAGTGTGGGTTCTGTGGTGGTTTGTGAGGTGACAGTTCTTGACCTGACCGCCGTCAAGAGGCCACTAGGAGGTCTTGGGGAGGGTGGGGCTGCCAGCCACCAAGTTCCTTGGCCAGGGCTCCATCTTGGTGCCCCCTGCAGAGTAGGGACCTTGTCTTGGCTCTCCAGACCACCTGGGGCCTGAGGCACATGCCTGCAGCCCTCAGCCCCTCTTCCTACCAAAGCCCCAGCGCTGGGGACTGCCAGGCCTGGCACAGCCTTGGCCTCCACCAGGTGATAAATCCAGGACTCCTCCTTCTGTGGGGTGTAGGGAGGACATCAAGGCTGAGCCCAGCCCTCTTCTCCTGGGTCCAGGCAAGGGGCTGTACTCAGAACCATGAGTGCACAGCCCCTCCTGCACGCCAGCCTTCATCCTGTTTTCCAGAGAAGGCAGTTGGGGCCGGGAGACTGGGAGTGTCTACAGTGCTCGGCTGGAACAGGCTGGAGGGGGTGGGATGGAGGAGTGGGAGTGTGCACGTGTGTGCACACATGCAAGGCAGGGTGGAGCAGTGGTTAGGAAAGGGGACTAGCGATAGGCCACCTGGATTCTAAATCTAGACTCTCTCTCTGCTTGTGGGCCCTTGAGCAAGTCACTCCCCTCTCTGAGCCTCTAATTCCCCATCTGTAGAATGAACATCATAAGCATCTTTAACTTGCTATGAGATTTAATGAGAAAATTCCCCAAAATGTTCAGAGCATGGCCTGGCCCCTCAGAGTATGCATCAGTATCGTTTCTATCATAGCCATCATTAAGTTCACGAGCAAATGAACAAGTTAGTGAATGAAGTGAAGGAAGGAACGAGTCTCTCTCCGTCTTTATTGCACACTGTGTGTCTGGCACAGTGCCTTGTCTTTGGGGACAGTGACCCTTAGGGTGGGGGCCAGAAACTCTAGTGGTATTGGGGCTGTGAGGGGAGAAGACCCGGGACCCAGGCCTGTCCGAGCTCGTAGGTGTGCAGTGACAGGAGCCCAGGGGAGCCACAGGGGCCGCTGGCTGACAGGTTCCAGGTGTGGAGAGGAGCCCGGGCAGTCCAGTGTGATCAGGACTGGGCCAAAGAGGAGAAAACAACTATGCCTAGGATATCAGGGAAGTCTGCTTGGAGGAGGGGCCTCTGAGCTGGGCCTTGTAGTATGAGCAGGAGTGTTCTGGGTGAAACAAAGCAAGCAGCAGCAAGGGCATCCCAGACTGAAGGAACAGCTTGTGCACAGGGATGGGTGATCCTGAAAGTCTGGAAGTACCTGTGGGGCAGGGAGAGGGTGAGGAGGAGGCTGGAGAGGTGGGCAGGGGCTGAGCTGGGCAAGGCCTTGAATGCCAGGCCAGTACGTTGAACCTTCCCTGGGGGAGGATTTTCAGCAGGGAGAAACATGATCAAGTTTGCATTTTGGCAAGGTCCTTCCAACTGCAGCATGGGAAAAGGATGGCAGGTGGCAACGCAGAGCCCTGCAAGAGGCTAGACATGGGGCTGGGGTGAAGTGGATAAATTTGGGCAAGACGAGGGGGAAGATTTGCCCAGAGTCTGGAAGGTGGGAGGGGGCTACTCCCATGATCCCACCCAGACCACCAGAGCTGGGTCCCCAAGGGAACTGGGACGCAGAATGGGGTGGCCACTTGCCCCTAGTCCTCCAGCTGGCATGCTGGGCATCACCCCGGGGCGGCGCCTCCCTGGGCTGCTTCAGCCTGAACTTGTGTGACGGCTGTCCCCCAACCCCTCCGCCCTTCAGCCCGCTCAGCGCCTCCTTCTTGCCTGCCTCCACAGAAGGGTGCCATTTGGTGTCTAAATAGCCGGCTCAGGCAGGCGCGAAGGCAGGTAAGGAGGTTTAATTAAAATTAGTGCCTCTCTCCTGGCAATCACGGTGTTTATGAAGATGGGCCCGGCTGGCATTGTTCTGCAGAGGACTTAATCGAAGCTTAATGGATTGACCTAACATTCGATTTCCTGACTTGCATTGAGGCGGCGGCAGCAGCATTCCCTTAAGCGTTTGCAATTTACCCACTGCTCGCGCCAACAAAAGGCGGCCTGAATAGCAGCCCCACTCGAGGGGCCATTGTGCGCGGGGGCGCCTGCCTGAGTCACCGCTATTGGGACAACATTCTTTATGCCTCGCTGGAATGAAAGGATTATTCAAATATTCAATTAAACCGTGAAAAGGGGGCTTTTCTGAGAACCTGGGGGCCCCCGGCTCTGCAGAGCTAGCGGGCTGCTCTCGGAGGTGGGGTTGCCATCTCCCAGCCCCCTCCTACCTCCCACCCCCCGGATTGCTGGGAGCTGAGCAGGCCCGGCTCCAGCCTGTGGTGGCTCAAGGCCCAGAGCTGGGCAGATGAGGTCCAGTTCTTGGGTGCCCTGAGAGGCGGAGATTAATTTGCCCCCATTTTGCAGATGACGGGAAACTGATGCTCAGACCGGGGAAGGGACTTGCCCCGGGTCACCTAGCTGGTGGTGGAGCTGGGGTTTGAGCCCCTGACGCACGAAGGGGGCATCTCCAGGTTTGTGTGTCTAAGGAAGGAAGGGCGTGGTGTCCCGAGGGATGCTGGCTCTGTCACATCCAGCATCCCAGAGAATCTTCACGACAGTCCCTTTAGAGGCAGGCTGGGAGAAGGGGCGTGACTTGACCACATTCCTCTCCAAGAGGGTGTCCAGAGTAGCCTTCCTGGGGAAACCAGGGACCCCAGGCTTGGTGGCCCTTGGACAGGACTCCTGAGTTGGATGGAACATAAAGTCATCATGTCATCTAATCCCCCAGGAACCAGGGTCCAGGCTTGACCCCGCATCCAGGCCTGACCCCGCCTCTGCTTGCCCATAGTGCTTTGGAGCCAGAGAGATGTGGGTTTGAATCCTGGCTCTGGTATCTGTTGTGTGCTCCAGGCCTGCCCCACTGTCGCCCGTGCATGGAAGACGCCCTTTCCGGCCTGCCTGGGTGTCTGTGGGGATTAAGTGATGGCGGGGGTGGGGGCGGGGAAGGTGCAGCAGGTGCGGGGGAAACGGCTCTCCTGTCTTGTACTGTAGTGGCCAGGGCTCAATTAGTGACCGTGCTTCTCGCCCCCAGCCCTGTAGCCCACTTTGTGGGGGCAGTGGGGGTCTCCAGCCTCCCGAGAGCTGCAGGACCCGTAGAGCTGCTAGGAGGGGGGTGTCCCTGAAGGCTGTCCTTGTTCTGCACCTCCCCACCCTGCACTCCGCCCTGCTGTCCCTGTCACACTGCTGCTGGGAACAGTAAATCCTGGTAAAGCCGAGGCTCTGGTTGGTCCTCCCCAGCCCCCTCCCACTCCTGCCTCTACTGCAGCATCTTATCCAGTCCTCCCCGCACCCTCACCTGTTTCTTCTGGGCCCCTTTACTGCTGTGTGGCCTTGAGCTGGTCCCTACCCTTCTCTGGACCCCCAGCCTCCTATTGTAAATTGTCAGAAGACAAACAGGAGAACTGCCCTGGGGATGGTGGGGACTGAAGGTAGATTGGGATGGAAAGAGATTGGGAAAGGGATGGGGCCAGTAAGCACCTCTTGCCCCCAGGGGACGCTAGTTAGGTGGGGAGACTTCCCATGACCTTTGAGTTTATTTGGAGAGGGCCAGGCTAGGGAACAGGGCTGCTATGTACAGTTGGACAGGTTGTTTCCTGAACAAGGGCACCTAGACAAGGGAAAGGTAGAGGCTGAAATCCAGCCTGCATGCCCCTCACCAAGCTGTCTTTCTGTGGACATGGGGGACCTTCTTTCTAATTGGCACAAGGTGCCTTATGGGCTAATGGTGATCCTGGGGAGGCCAGGAAGAATATGACCCCGGCTCACTTACTGAATGAGGTGAGGGGGATGGGGGCGAGGATGGGGGGGAGGCCCAGATCCTGCCATACGCCCTGGGTCCAGCTTGGGTTTCCCTAAATCCGACTTTGGACAACACAGGCCTCAGCGGGCATGCTGGGGGCGGCTGGGGATCAGGGTTGCCAGGAGCATCCAGCCCTCCTGGCGCAGTGGGTGTTAAGAGGGATTAGAAGGGCCAAGGCCTGTGCCTGCTGGGCTCTGGACTCCCCCGCAGCAGCAGGGCTGGGAGTGATGGGAACACAGGGGAAGTGGATGGACGACCATCTTCTGAACCGCTGGACGACGCATCCCAGGCCTGGCGGGGCTCGGAGCGGGGAATGGGGACAGGTTCTGTGGATTCCTGCTGACTTTCAGCCGCTAGGCAGGGCACCAGCTGGAGATGCTGCCCAGGAGCTGAAAAAAGCCTGCAAGCAGTGATGAGGACTCCTGTGACAGGAAACTGGCCCTCCATGGGCACCCCTGGGGGCCAGGCACCTGTGCAGTGCCCTGGCACCGGAGCTCCCCCCGCTGCAAGGTGGGCACGGCCCCTTTCGTAGAGGAGGAAGCCCTTCAGGTCAGGAAAGGACAGGGCACAGGCCACCGATTCTAAATGGTGGGGCTGGGATTTGAACAACCATCCACTTCACGCTAAAGACACTTAATTTTTATTTCTTCAGTGAACCTCCAGGACAGGGGATGCGTTAATCACACTCCTCTGTCCCTGGTACAAAAGATCATTGGTCCATGCAGAGCCACCCACCCGCCTCTCCCTCCCATCACCAACCATCCCGTTTACGTTTAACTCAGCTCTTCTTGTTTGTCTCTGTTCTTACACAATGTGCATGCTTTGTGCGCTAGTGTTTTTCATTTAAGTAGGTGGCTTTACCTTATAGATCTCATTCTGGATCTCCCTTTTTTGCTTTTCATTTTATTTTTTGTTTTTTGTCCCACTCAGCCCCATGCTTTTAAAAGTCCGTCCATTTGCTCAGTACTGTGTCTGCTCCATTGCTTCTGTCTACTGCACAGGACTCCCGGGGATGCAGCCACCACCTGGCCATCCAGGCCACCTCCCCATCACCGTAACTATTGTTGCAGTGAACGTCCACGGCCCCATGAGAAAATTTCCTTGGGGTACCAGAGCCTCTTGATTGGTCAGAGCATGGACCAAAGGAGCGCCTGTCACTCTCTAGAATGGGGGATGGGACCCCTCCGCTCACAGTGTGCCTCTCTGGTGATGGTGCCGATGGGGGATAGCGATGACGGCGGCGGGGTGGTGATGCTGATGGTGCCTACCCCGGGGATGATGGCAACAGGATGGTTTTGACCACGGGGCTGGGGATGGCGGTGTTCCTGGACGTGGTGAGGGTAGGAGTAATAATAACACTAACACACTGAGTCTTATGAAGTGCCAGACACTGTTCTTCTGAGCACTTTCTACATATCAGCTCCCTTAATTCTCACAACAATCTTGTGAAGTAGGCACTACTGCCACCCTGTTTTGCAGATGAAGAAATTAAGAGGTTAAACAACGTGTCCAGGGATGTACCTGGTGAGGTTGGCGGTGGTCTTGGTGATGACGGTGGGGTTGATGACAATGGCAGCAGTGGTGGTGACAGGTGCTTGTGGCTGGGTGGTCAGTGGTGGCCGTGTGTGTGATAACCCCAGGGATGTTAGTGTCAGTGACTGCTGCTGATGGTGGTGTTCAACCAAGGTGTTGATGGTGATGGCGACCATGGTGGTGACGGGAATGACGGTGGTTTGATTGTTGATGGCAGCAGTGACCACGTGTGTGAAAACCAGGGATGCTGGTATCGGTGACTGATGCTGGTGGCAGTGTTCATCAACAACGGTAATGGCGCCATGGTGGTGACGGGGAGACTGTGGTTCGTTGTTGATGGTGGCAGTGCCCATGTCTTTGGTGATCATAGGGATGTTGGCGTTGCTGATGCCAGTGACGGTGTTGATGATGTGATGGGGCTGGTGAACGGCTCCTCCCTTTGCAGATGTGAAGTTCCTGAATAACCACAGCCTGGTGAAGGACGCTCAGGAGAAGGCCAATGCCGCCCTGCTCGATTACACCCTGTGCCACTACCCGCACTGTGGAGACAAGTTCCAGCAGCTGCTGCTGTGCCTGGTGGAGGTGCGGGCACTGAGCATGCAGGCCAAGGAATACCTGTACCACAAGCACCTGGGCAACGAGATGCCCCGAAACAACCTGCTCATCGAGATGCTGCAGGCCAAGCAGACCTGAGCTTGGGCCAGTGACGGGGGGAAGTGGGGCTGGGGCCGGGGGAGGGGCCGCAGCACCCCTGTGGTCTCCAGATGGTTTATTTTATTATGCCGACCCAGGACCCCAGCACGTAGGCCCCTGCCCCTGCGCTCTCTGAAGCCCTGAGTTTGGGAAGGTGGGTGAAGGTGGGCAGGGCCTGGCTGAGGTGGGGTGGTCTCCACTAACCACTGGCACTTGCCTGCCACTCAGAGTGCCCCAAGGAGGTGGCTGCTAGCCACTCCCTCCCTCCCCCTGCTCCCAGCTGTCTGTCCTGGAGTCTGGCGCACAGGCCCAGGGAGGGGGTTCGGATTCCCTGGTGGGCCTCAATGTCCCTTGAGTCAGAGGTCATCCCTTCCCCCTCTCCTGGAAACAGAGGCAGAGAGAAGTTGAGCGGACATCAACTGGGGGGGAGGGGAGAGGAGAGGGTCTCCAGAACTCCCTCACAGAGACCAGGAGGGAAGCCCTCTGTTTTGTAAACCAGGGATAACAGAGTTTGCAAAATTAGGCAAGGGACTGTTGGGCCCTAGAGGATACTGGGAGACTGGTTAGGACCCAAAGACCTCCTCCCTAAACCTTCTATCCCATCTGACGTCTGCAGGGGAGAATTTTGACATGTTATCTGCAAAGAATTTTGCTGCAATCATCTTTCTAACCCTTTCCCGGCAGGGGAGAAGTTTGGCACAGTCAACGTTCTAGCCCCACCCACGGTTGGCCCTCCAGGCTGGTATTTATCTGCAAAGCTGTAGTCAAGAAGTTTTTTGTTTGTTTTTGTTTTATTTGTTTTTTAATTTAGATACTCCTTGAAAGGTGTGTATGTGGAGGGGCAGGGGACCGATTTGAGGTCTGAGGCTGGGACTGGGGATTAGCACCAAGACCAGCCCATGGATTCTTCCCAAACACCCTCATACCACATACCCCATGGGTGGTGCTGGGTCATTATTTCTGAGCCCTCACTCCAACCCAGAGGAGAGCTTGCCCCACCCCCCGCCCCCAGCCCACTAGAGGACCAGCAGCATGGCCTGCGGGGGGCTCAGAGTCTCTGTGGGTGGGAAGCCGGGTGATCTTGGGGAGGGTGTATGGGTCTCCAGATCAGGGACATTGCTGATGAGCCGTCTTTCACTGGCCCCTCCCATTGGGTTCCTTACTGTACACCCTTGAAGCTGGGCCTCAACTCCCTGGCCTCAACTCCTGTCCTATGTCCTGAAAGACACTCTGCAGGGCCAGACACAGGGGAGGGGCCTCAGCTGTCCTCTGTCGCAGGGCTGGGCATCCACTGTCTGTCCTGCTTTCACGTTGCCGTTGCAGCTTGCGCTGAGCTTGCCCAGCTGGAGATGACTGGGCATCCCCGCCCCCGCCTTCGACCACCCTGTCTCAGTCCCCACCCCTCCCCCCTGAAACGTGTACCCCTGGCCAGGCTGGCGACTCCCAGCCCCCAAATGAGAAGTGCCCTTAAGGCCCCCACAGTGCCCGCAGCCCTGGAATAAATTTTGCAATTAGTTTCCAGCTACCTTTGCCTATTTACATTCTAGGGCCCAAGGAGAGCCTCCTAAGTGGGTTTGGGTTGTCTAGGGTGGGGCCAAGCGCCGAATGGGACGAAGGCAACACCTAGGTAACTTTTGGTTCCAAACTCGGGGGAGGCAGGATGGGGTGTGAGGGCCAAGGTGGGGGATACCAGGCACTGCTGGGGGGCCTTTGGGCCCCACCTCATCCCTGGGGCCCTGCCAACCCTGGGAGGCCTGGGAGATGCTTGGGCTTTCTGGGGCCTCAGCCTCAGTGCCACCCTGGCGTGCATCTCAGCTGCCGTCTTGGGCAGAAGGCAACAGTCATTTAATGAGCATCTACAGTGTGCCATCCATCACTTCACTGTCCCTGCAGTAGCCTGAGAGGCAGGGGATATAATCCAGAAGAGGCACTTGGCAAGGGCCCTTAGTCGGCCATCTGGTGGGGCAGATTCAAACCTGGATCCACCTGACTTCAGGGCACTGGCCCTTTCCTCTCTGTCCTCCCGTGGCACACCCACAGGCCGCAGGCCTGGCCCCTCTCACCTGCTTGGTGGCAGCAGTGAGCACAGCCAACTCTGAGGACTGCTTCCTCTGCTCCAGGTGCCCTTCCAGGACTTCGCCTGCCTTGTCCACTGGTCTTGTCCCATCTGCTCTTCGCAGCCACTTCGGTAGGTGACAGCCCCAGATTACAGATGAGGAAACTAAGGTGAAGTGTCCTGTCCAAGGTCACACACTGAGAAGGGCCAACCATGATGCAAACTTCCATCCCCCTGACACACCTTGACCAACCGGACTAGTTTATCTCCAGAGCCGCTCCTGCTCCTCTGTACAAATTAGAAAAAGGCACCCCTTCTAGGGCGAGGCAGCCCCAGGCACACAGCTTGGCAGTGGCTTAGGCAAAGGGAAAAAGCCTCCCTTTCCCTCTCGGCAGCTCCAGAAGCAGACACCCTGGTTCCTGCCCCTGGGGACCGTTCAGTCTTGTAGGAGGAGATTACCTTAATCAGATTGTTATCTGATGTGATACATCATGTAACTGCACAAGATAAGGAAGTGATTGATTCTGCTCCTGGGGGGACAGGAAGTCTTCATAGCCGACGTGTCATCCAAACTGGGTTTTGAAGGATGTCCAGGGGTTCGCCAGCTAGATAAGAGTTGGGGTCAGTCCAGGCAGAGGGAACAGTGTGAGCAGAGGGATGGAGGGGTGTCAACCAGCGGTGTTTGGGGACCTAAGAGAAGTTATTTTGGCTGAAGAGTAAAGACAATGTGTTGAGGGGGAGGAAGAGTATGGAGCAGGGGGTGGGGAGACTGGAAAGGACTCCTTGGTCCCAACCCTGACCGCCCGCCTGCCCCCACCCCCCACCGCCCATATGATTAGTCTGGGAGGAGGCAGGGGCCCTCTGGTGGTGAGGGGAAGGAGTCAGAGGACACTGCAGGTGCAGAGATTAGGGGCCACCAAGTGCCCAGCCCAGTTCAGTGCCACCTTCCTGCTGCCCCTCCAGGCCCCGGCCCCTCCACTCCTGCCCCACAGTAGCGGGCAGTGGGCTTTGCCTGACCTGCCGGGGCTGAGCACCCCGGTGGGTGAACCTCAGCAGTGGTGCCCAGCCTGCCACTCCTCCCTGGGGGTACTGCTGCATCTTCCCCGAGCAGGCAGGAACTACGCTCCTCCCCACGGAGGCCTGCTGTCTTTTCTTGCTGCCTGGGGCCTTCAAGGCCTTAAACTCGCCTCCACTGTACGCACAGTCCCCTGCACATCCTTCTCTGGCAACAGCTGACTTTTCCCGAGTGCCTGTGTGTGCCGGGCACTTGGACTAATACACAGGACAGCCTCATGTCACCTGCGGAGTGGGCCAGATGTCCCCCATTCTGCAGACGATGCACTGGGCTTCCAGAAGTCCAACAGCAGCCCCCATGCCCAGAATGAAATACCCAGACCCCTGTGCTGTGTGGTGGGTTAACTACACCCCAGACAGATTTTGTCCCAGACTCAATGCAGGTGGGCCCCAGGGTGAAAGTGACCCTGAGGCCGTAGAGGGATCTGGGAGCAGCTTGTACCTTGATGGGTCTCTGGGCTTCTTCTCATGCAGCCCTGCCCCACCTCCACTCACCTGCAGCTGGAGTGGCTACCGCTCCTCCCTCCCCCCAGGGAGGCTGCTCTGACGCTCCTCAGCTGTGCCACGTCCTCTGGCAGCACTGGCGCCCGGCTGAGGTTAGCAGGACGGTGTTAACAGCCTCTGCACCCCACGTCCCAGCCCCTGGGCCTCTCCTTCACCTGGCCCCTACCTTGGGGCCCATCCTGGTGCCAAGCCCTAACACATCACCACTGCTGCTCACCTTAGCTCTGAAACTGGCTCTACCCAAGAGGAGACGGGGACTCAGAGAAGAAGCTTGCTCGAGGCCACAGAATCAGTGGTGCCAGGACCTGGTCCCATAGCCAGATCCTGAGTTGGGGTCCTCTCGCAGCATGACACATCAGACCTGAAGCCGTTCCACCTGCCCTGGTGCCTCCTCCGAGCAGTCTGCCTGGATGGCTCCCACTCACAGCGACTGCCACCCCCTGACCTCTATGTTACCCAGCCGGGGAGACCCAGGTATGAGTCGTGGAGACCTTCTCTGAACCTCAGTTTTCTTTTCTGTACAGTAGGGGTGATGGTGGTCTCAGGGCTGAGGTAAGGAGCTGCAGCTCTAAGGCAGTACAAGGCTTAGCACCGGACAGGTACACAGTAGGTGCTAATAAGTGTTGGCTGCACCTGCCCTGATGGTGAAGCTGGGTCTGTCTTGAGTCTCAAAGCCAAAGTGGCAGCTTCCCTTGTCCCTCCCTCCTCCCAGGGAGACTGGCATCCTGTCCCCCTCCGCAGGCCAGGGTGACCCCCAGAGAAGGAAAGGTCACTACAGTACCATTTATTACCAGAGACCTCACGGGGCTGTCAGAACTTCAGGGCAGGAGGGGAGGGACAGAGGGGAGGGACAGTCACAGGCAGAAAGCTGGGGACAGAACTGTGGGACCTGGCAGGGTAAGCGGGAGCACCAGGGCCAGGGGCTCCATTGGAAGGAGAGAGGCTGAGGCCACTGGGAGTGGGTAGTGGTCTAGATGCTGCGTCTGTCCCTCAGGGGCCCCCGGTTGGGCCTTTCAGAGGTCCCCAGGTAGAGCTTGGAGGAAAGTTCCCATGTCATGTCTCTAGAAACCTGGGAGGAAAGTGCACCCTTTGCGCTGGGCTGGAAGAGAACCAAGATGGGGACCCGCCCTCCCAAGATGGGGACGGGGCTGGGAACTGGGGCTAGGGGAAGACCTTGGGTGGGATTCTGGCCTGGGTGACCCTGGCAGTCTCCCTCTCTGAGCCTCAGTTTCTCCATCCGGAGAACACCTGCCATGCCGGGGATGGGGGTGTGGGGAGTTGGGGGGCGCCATGGACTTTCAGGAGGGAGGGGCAGGGGCAGGCCTGTGAGGGACACACAGCTGGCAGCCTTCACTCCCCCGCTCTTCTTGCTAGGGCCACCTGAGTGGGTCGCCTGGTGGGGCGGGGGGCCTAGGGCATCCGGAGGGCGGGGCGGGTTGGGGGCTCCTCCGAGGCCGAGGTGGAAGCGGCTCCGTTGCTACGAGCGGCCTTAGCAACGCACCCATTCAGCGGAGACAAAGGCGCTGTCGCTTGAGTGCAGAGGCGCCGCTGCAGCTCTCTTGTTCCCACAGACGCTGCGCCTGCAGGGGCGGGGGCGGGGGGCTGGGAGCCGAGGTGGGGGGGGGCACCGCTCGGCCCCTTCGGAAAGCCCACCGCCTGCAGGGCGCCTGCGCCCTCCCGGCAGGCCGGCAGGGGGCGCCTCCAGCCCATTTTGCAGAAGAGGAAGCTGAGACTCAGAAGGACTGGGGCACCTGCCAGGGGTGGAGGCCAGCTGGGGGTCTGGGGTCATACAGACCTGGGTTCAAACGTGCCTACGCTTACCCGCATGTGACTACTGCTGCGCCTCAGTTTCCTCATCTGCGCGGGTGGGGGCCCTGACCCCAACTCTGCCACTGACCCTGGCTAGTCAGGGCTCCTCTCTATGCCTCAGCTTCCTCATCTGCACAATGGGAGGGCGACAGCACCCCCGTTTCCCAGGTCACCACATGAAAGGAGTCAGCAGATGCCCGGGTTTAGCACAGAGCTCAGCCCTGGTCAGAGCTCCATAGACAGGCCTCTTGCTCTGGTGGGAAAGAATCCCCTGCTTGGAGGGCTGGGCAGTGCTGAGCCTGCCCCTCATAGGCTTGTCTCTGGTTTAAGACTGTGGGAACCCAGGCCCAGAGAGGCTGGCAGCGACCAGGGTCCTTGAGGCTCCCCTCGGGCCAGGCCGAGCTCTCCTTGAGCGGGGCCTAGGTGGTCCCGGCCCTGCCCTGCTACCCACAGGTCCCCCCATCACGTCCCCGTCAGTGTCCAGCTGGGGAAACTGAGGTCTTGGGAAAGCACTTGCTCCTCACCGGGTTTGGAAGCCTCTCAGACCACCAGGCATGGCGGCCGGAGCCCTGAGGTGGGGAGGCGGGGAGGCTGGGCTTGGGGCGCCAGAGAGGTGGGTATGCAGAGGGGAAGGCAGGCTCTTGCTCCCGGCCCGTCCCAGCAGCACTGGCCTGGGAAGGGGTCCCAGACTCACTCCCTGAGTAAGCCTCTCCCCAGAGCACTGCATTATCACTGACAGAGCCCACGGGGCGCTAATGGGGGACTTTCAGGCACCAGCAAGGAGCGGAGTGAGGGGAAGAGCCCCTCAAATTGTGGCAGGTCGGCTGTGGTTGCTTCTCGAATCACTTCCATTCCGGTACAGTGGGGCTGAGGGGGTGTCGGGACGCCAAAGGGAAAAGGGGAACCCCCTGAGGTGGGAGCTACACCTGAAGCCTTGAATGCGGTCAGCTCCACAGCCTGAGGACAGAGGAGGTCTGTCGGGGGGTGGGCCCCCACTCCTGCTCCCCTTGCTCTGGGGGACCTCGGCTACCTTGGTGATGACTCTTCCACCCCCAGTGGCCTTGGCATTCAAGTTCTGCCAGCCGCTCCCAGCCCCCTTCAGCCTGGTAACTGAGGGACGGGGCCGCTGGATCCCCAGGGGAAGCCCCACCCCAGGCCCGCCCTGGTCCCTGTGGTTTCCCTAACCCTGCCGGTCACACTTACTAGCCCCTCGGCAGAGTCCTGCCACCCCTATCCCAGCCTCACCGGTCTCTCGGGTTCTGCAGTGGAGGAGAAGGCTGTGGGGATCCTGGGGCCGTGCGTCCCTAGTAGGGGGAAAACACTCGAGCAGGTGAACTTGTAGGAGGCTGAGGCCAGAAGCTCTCTGTCTGCCCCCTCACCCTGGACAGGGACCTCATTATCAAAGACCCTAAGAATCCACTCAAAAGTTTACCTCATAGATTAGCGATGAAGAAACTAGGGCCCAGAGAGGGAAAGTAGCTTGCTCAAGGGCACACAGCAGGGGAAGTAGGAGCTGGGATTTAAAATCCTGGCCTGACCCTTAAGTCATTCAACCCATGCCCTGTCTCAGGGCCCTGAACCTCATCCACCTACCTGCCTTTGGGAACTCTCCACATCCCTTCTGCATGGAAACCCAGGGAAAGTGACCCTGGGCAAGCTCTGCCTCTGGGCTGGGCACCAGGGACCCTTGTTCCCTGGTGGTGGCGGTGGGAGGAAAGGAGCCTTTTCTAAGCCATCCCCTAGGCCCCGCAGTTGTGGAATTCCCCATGCCTCAGTCTCCTTGTCTTTAAGATGGTCTAATGGAATCTGCCGTGGCCCTCCTAGCTCAGCCCGAGCACTGGGGAGACCGATGCACCGGGTGGCACTCGGACTGGAGGGTGGTGTGGTCTTACCTCTAAGAGCCAGGTGTCTTCAGGGTGGAGCCAAGACTACTGGGTTGTCGCGGGCCACCTCCCAGGAACATGAGGGCCTAGGGTGGAAGCCCGGGGCCCGCGGGACAGGAGCGAGCCTGAAAGGAAAGGGCGTCAGCGCTGGGATCCGGCGGCCGTAGGTGGGACCTCCCACCACTCCCACCCCACAGACCCCCGGCCTGCCCACCGTGAATGCCTCCACTGCCTTCTTCTCAGTCATCCTCTGCAGGGCGCTCTGGACCTGGAGGATGGGGCCAGGGTCAGGGCTGGGACCTTCTCCTGACCTCCACGGGCCAGTCGCAGAGCCCCCTGCAAGTAAGCCCTGCCTACCTCCACCCACATCCCACCCTCCAGCAGCCAGTGTCCCCTGACTTACCTCCCTGTTGTAGGCTGCATAGACCAGGAAGATGTACGGCCCCCTGGGGACAGACCCAGGGTGAGGGTGGGTGTCACTACCTGGGAGCCGCATCCCCTTTCCCCCACTGCCTGGCCTGGCAACCTAGCAGAGACACCCCCAGAGACATTTAGAGACACAGGAGGATGAACACAAATCCTGCCCTGCCCCCCAGTCCGCGATGGGGAGCAGGCAGTTGTGGCATTCTATGGCAAAGAGAACCAGGAGGGGCCTTGCCCCACTGGACCCCATGCCTTCAGTCTCTGGTCAAGAGGCGGCCTCTCTGCCCTTTATCCCTCCAAGCCCCACCCCCCTGACCTGCCCCATCCTCACACCCTCACCATGTTGCAAGGGTGGGGGATGGGAGAGGGGACACCTTCCCGAAGCTCCAAGGCTAAATCAGGTCCAGGAACAGCAGACCCTGGTTGCATTCTGATTGTATCTCTAGCTGAGTGCCTCTCTGAGCCTCTGTCTCTTCATCTGGAAAGTGGGGAGGAGGCCAGGACTTGCTTCCAGCTGCATGTGAAGGACTCAGCACAGTGGCTGAGTCATAGCTGGCTCCTCCCCACACATGCGAGGACCTCGACGGCCTGGCCGCTCACAAAGCACCAGCACACTTGGGGTGACACTTGACCCTCACAGCAGCTCCATGGTTGGAGGTGGGGGGATTCATTCTCCCCATTTGATGGAGAAGGACCCTGGGGCCCAGGGTAGGGGACAGAGCAAAAGTGTGACTCAGTGGGTAGCATGTGGAGCCTAGGACTTCCTCAGATTCCACCTGGACAATGTAACAGTTCCTCCCCAAGAGGACACAGGTGAGGGGACATGGGGTTCCTTGAGGCCCTCTAGTTTCTCAGGGCTGAGAGCTGGAGCCCCAGAGCCTAACTACTCCCCCTGGCTCCCAGGCACCAACTGGGTTGCTACCAGCCCCAACTCTGCCCCTAAGACAGACTCTGGGCCTCCCAGCCCCCCACACCCAGCCTGTGCTCTCTCCAAAGCCCCTGCACAGCCTCCCCCATCCTGTCTCCTTTTACTCACTCCTCAACCCAAACAAATGCACTCCAACCCAACCACACCAGCACCTGCCTAACGTCCTCCAAGGCTCCCTAGTACCCCTGGGGTGAAGTCTGAGCTCCTCACAACAGCTCTAGGGACCCTGCACAGTCTGGCCCCCATGTTCCCTCCTGTTCCCTTTCTCACCAGCTCCCCCCAACCCCATGTCTCCCTCCATCTGATCCTACTGTGCTCCCCTGACTTAAAACATTCTTCCCCCTCTCTCCACACAGCGTTTGGGTATTAGCTGAGAATCACTGCCTCCAGGGGGTGCCCATTCTGCCTCCCCATACGGCCCCGACTGCCCCTTAGCCTTTCAGCCTCAATCGTGCCCGCTGTGGTTGTGTGGTTTTGGTGTCTGTCTGTCCCTCAGGCTGAGACCCCCAAGGGTGGATTCTTCGACCTTGAGTTCCACCACTTTCCCCAGTATGAAGCCCAGCACAGGGGAGGCACCAGGGAAGTATGTGCTGAATGACCGAATGACAAAAATGCGCTCACGTTCACGGTGCTCCTGATGTGTGCCAGGTGTTATGCTTTGCCCTTTGCAAATATCATCCCAGTGGAACCCCACAACGGTCCCACGAGGTGGAGAATATGATCCCCCCCTTTATATAGATGTAGAAACTGAGGCCTGTCTCAACTTGTGCAGGCCTCCCAACAACACTCTCAGGCAGGGTAGGTGTGAGCTACAGCTAGTTGCAGAAGTGAGGCTCTGCTCTTCCACCACAAAACCTGGCACAGGGGCCAGACGGAAACAAATCACCAAGAGTGAATGAATGAGTCAGAGCAGATTTCAGTCCCTCCAGCCCCAGGCCTGCTCCCTGGTCACCTTGGGCAGGTCCTGCCCAGCTTATGCCCAAGACAGAGTGAGAGAGGGACGGGGCTGGAGGTGGCGCAGGGAGAGAAAGACATGGAGAGACAGCAGGTATGATGGAAGACAGAGGAGAGGGGAAGGCCAGGCCTGGGGAGGGAAGCAGCCGGGAGGGACCCAGAGAACGCGTCTCTGAGCCTAACTTGGGGACCTGCCCCGAGACAGTCACAGGAACATCAGAGTGGGCCCAGGTCTCATGCCTTCTGAGCCCCCCATAAGGCAGCCTCTCCCCTCCTTTACCAGACCTGAAGGTCTGAGGCTGGCTGGGAGGGGGCAAGAGAGGTGACACAGAGAGAGGGAGAAGCAGGGTAAGGGACCTAGAGACAGGGGGTCAGAGCCCAACGGAAGGGGAGATGTAGAGAGAGGCCCAGGAGGAGCCAGGTGGGTCCATGCCAGAGGAGGCGGGGACAGGGACAGGAGCCTGTGACAGAGCCTGAAAGACAGAGAAAGAATCCCAGGGAAAACTCAGAGACAGAGACGCAGTAATGAGACACCGGGAGAGGAAAGGACCTGCCCTGAGAGGGAGGCAGACAGCGTGGTGATGGTGGCTCTGGCTCCCTGGCTGCAGCTCTGCCCACCTGAGGGCCACGGGCAGGGATGGAGCTGGAGTAGTTGCCATAGCAACAGGATGCTGCTGCCCTCGCTGCTCTGAGGCAGGGTGGAGAGACCTGGGTAGGGTCTCTCTGCTAAGTGGGCTGAGCTGGAATTCCAGCCCACGGAGCTCTGGGAGTGCAGGGCTTGGAGAAAGGGCTTCTCTGTGTCCATCTCTGTCCCCAGCTGCTCAGGCCCCACCAGGTCTCTGGGAGCCATGCTTCTTTAGGAAGAGCGTTGGAACCCCAGTTTTTCTTCACTCTCCCGGCCCCTCTCTGGGCACAACCTCCATCCTCCCTGAGCAGTCTGCACCCCCCACCTCCCACCACCCCTGTTCTTTCCCCTCTCCATTCCCATGCCTGCCTGGCAGAGAGTGGCGAGTCCCCAGGGCCCAGGGGGAGAAGACAACATGGACCAGGACCCTGGAGACCAACCCCCTTTGCACCCTCCCTTCTTCCTGCCTCATCCCTCCCTTAACACTTCACTCCCTGGTCTTGGGCATCGTCTGCCTCCCCGACTCATGTCACCTCCACAAGAACAGGACATTTTGCAGCCTCCTTTGCTGCTGTGTCCCTGGCGCCTAGGACAGTGCCTGGCCTCTAGTGGGCATTCAAAAAATCTCACAGGGATGGATGAATAACTAACTGGATGAGGGTGCCCCTCCTGACCCCAGCTCCCCACCCCCACTCCCAGCCTCGGCAGCTCTTCCAGGAACCAGGCCCCTCTGCAGTCAAAGCTGAATATCCTGATGGCTGAGAACACAGACTCTGAACTTGGGCCCCAGCGCTGCTCCTTCCTACTGTGAGGCCTTGGGCAAATGACTTCATGGCGTCTCAGTTTCCCCGTTTGTAAGGCCTGTTCAGGGATATAAATATGATCCTGGTCAGGACTCAGAGCACTTAGGCATCCAGCAGCAGGAAGCCCACCTCTGGGACACAGGGACCCTGGACAGAGTTTGCACTTAATTTCCCAAGCTTGTCTTTGTCCATCTGTGGGCCACCTCACTTTTCAGCCCTGAGAGGGACCTGGGCTCGGCAGAGCTGGGAGTGGGGAGTGCAGACGACAGGAAGAGGTGCTGGGGGGTACAAGGGAGGCTGAGGGGCAGGGAAGGCCGGGGGCGGATTGGGCCCTCCTTGGACTGACCTCCCTCCCAGCACTCAGCTCCCAGGGCTGTGGCTGTTTGTGTCTGTACCTGGGTCCCCCATAGATCTGCAAACCCCTTGAAGACAAGGGCTTAGTCTGACCCATCTCTGTGGCTCCAGGACACAGGACCCGAAAGGCACACAGGGGGGTTCCTGCGGTCCCATGTTACTGCTTCATTCATGTGGGTCATGTCCTTCCAGCCAAAACCTTTTCTGAACTGCTGTCCTCACCGATGGAGCAGCTCATGCTGCCCCACAGTAGGCCGTCCACAGACCCCAAGGGGAGAGGTCCCTGGTGTCCTGCACCCCCATCCTCAGCTTCCTGCCGAGGCTGGAAGTGGCTCTAGCACAGCCTGGGGACTGGAACTTCTGCTGCGCCCTTGAGCGTCAGGGCACAAGGCATCTTAGCTACCCCCTTTCTGGGCCTCAGATTCTTCAACTGCCAAATGGGCCCCCAAATCCTCCCTGAGATACTGCTCTTTGATTGGAGGTTTGTTCCCACTCTCCCCCTCACCCGCCCTCCCCTTGATAGTGTCCCCAAGGCTGCTCGTGACTCCCACGACAGAGAGGACACTCCCTCCCCAGCTCCCTGACAAACCAGCCACGCCCTCTGAGCTCCAGTGCATGGCGGAGCCCTGGTCCGACATGGCCCAGGGCCTGGAGGTACCTGCAAGGAATTGAGGCCCACGGCGGCATAGGCCCAGGCCGGGCTGAGGTGCACCAGCATGCTGACCGGCCAGGTCAGGCCCGGGACGGGCAGCAGGACCAACACTGGCTTCACCGTGGCCCTGCGGGACAGCAGGCTGGACTGAGGGAGGCCAGGGGGCCAGGGGGCTCCCCACGGGGTTCTGGGGAGGGCAGCCCCTGGAAAGTGCCTGGAGAGGGACCGGAGCTGCAGACTGGGCACTGAGGATCAGGACTTAGGTGTAGCTGGAACTTTTGGCTGGACCTGGTGGCCCCTTCTCAGACACCCAGAGTGGCATGAAGTAGGGGTAGTGGCACTGGGGAGATAGGGTCCCAGTCCCAAGCCTGGCTCAAAGGAAGGGAGTGGCAGCTGTCCAGGGGGAGGGCTGAGGCCTGGACAGTGGGTCCAGGGGGCATGGAGTCTGGAAGGGGACCCCTGGGGCAGCCTGGCTTTTCAAGCCCCACTGGCTTGGGCTGCCCTGCCCTTGGCAGAGGGGTGGTGGTGAGGAGGAAGGCTGGTGGTGGGGGGGGGACCGCTCCAGCAGGATATGGTCCTGGAGAGTGATGGGGGTTCTTGGTAGGGGTAGAGACCTAGATTCTCACCCTGAACCTGAACTTCTAGGGACTGCCTGACTTGGGGGGTCTCCTCTACCTTGTCCCCACCAGGCCATCAGTGCTTTCTGCAGAAGGTGAGTCCCCAGGACAGTGGCTGGTGTCCACACCCCACATCATATACACATAGGCTCAATTACCATCCGCACAGGTAACACTCATGGGCACAGACTTCCACACGCCCACACGCATGAGCATGTGTGCACACGTAGCATAGACACATTGCAGACATATGCTCATTTATAGCCTTGCACTCATGAGCACACGTGGCCACACCTGGCTCCCCCTCTTCTTCCTGACTCCCGCAGTCTGGGGCCTCACCACATCTGGATCTGGATCTGCTGCTGCACACAGGGCTGCGGGTTCAGCGTGTGGGCACGGCGGTGGGCACTGGACATGGTGACAATCACCACACGGACCAGGATGCAGGTATTGGCCTGGAGATCTGGGGTCAGTGGGGGCACCCTCCCCCTTCCCCGACACATCCCTCCCCTGCAGGGCCGCCAGGCCTCCCCGCTCACGGTCAGCCCGGAGAGCACGGGCCCCACAAAAGCCCAGATGGCATCTGTGTGCACATTGAGCCAGCAGTGCCCAGTGGCCACGTAGTCACGGGGGGACACGGCCAGGGTGATGGCCACGATGGCCACAGGCATGCCTAGGGGAAGAAGAGGTGACCTCAGGACCGTGTCTCTCGGGAGCCAGCCCCTGTCCAGAGCTGCATCCCCCAGCTGTCCCATAGTAGTGGGTGTATTGGCGGCACTGAGGGGAGATCCAGGGAGTGGGGTTGGGTGGCACTGGAGCCCCGAGTATTTGGGGAACGGAAGAGCTGAGATTGAGTCGAGGCCTTAGGGCTGAGAATCAACAGAGTTGGAAACTGGCGATTGGCGTGGGGTTAGCTGGTTTCAGATTAGGGAGGCAGTGCCGGGGGCTGGGAGCTGAGGCAGTTGAAGTGGAGGAGGATTAAGAATTGGAGCTGGGTAGAGTTGGAGGTCGACGGAGCTGAGTTTGTGTCAGACACGGGCACTGGCCACTGGGTGGCGCTGGGTGCCGGTGGAGGAGGGTGCTGGGAGGTGGGTGTTGGACGCAACAGAGGCCATGCGAGGCAGGGTGGAGGGGAACAGAGCAAGGGTGGGGAGCAGAGGGGCTTCACCCCAGCCTGTGGCGTAGCAGAGCGGCTTCCTGGGGCCCGGGCGCATGCTCACAACCACCACCTTGCTGCACAGCGGCAGCCCTTCCGCCAACATCCAGGAGAAGGCAACCAAAAAGAGGAGGTGTATCACTGCTGTGACGGCCACACACGCCACCTGTGTGGGAGGGGGGGGTCCCCACGGAGGCCGGTCATGGGTGCGGTCCACCCTGGGTCCCCTGTCCGTGCCTGGTGTTGCCAGCCCAAAGCAGTATGAGCGGGTAGGGTCTCCGGGCAGCGCCCTGGGCCCAGCTCCAACATTCAGGGTCTTTCCTCTCTAGGCCGCACTCCTCCCCGGAAATGGAGCCAAGTGAAGATATGGGGGGGGCAACCCAGAAAAGGCTGAAGGTGCTTTCCCAGGCCCCCCTGAGCTCACAAGCCCACCCGCTGGCCGCCCACCTTGTTGGCCTTTGCCCACTCGCTGGCCACGAGGAAGCCCTCGGTGGAGGCCAGGGAGAAGGTGGGGTTCTTGTGGACTGTGGCGCGTTCTGACTGGGGGACCCCGGACAGGCAGAGGAGTTGGTTAGCAAGGACGCCCCCCCCCAGCCCCTCCCCACCTGCGTCCCGGTGAACCGGCCAATGAAGGAGGAAAGGGCAGCTCCACAGGGGCTTCTCGGACCGAGGATGGACACCCACCCGAGGAGGGACGTGGAGGCCCACGAGGGGCGGGGCGGCCCAGGGTGCCAGGCAAGGTGGTGAGCTTGCCTCACCCAGCCGCCAGGAAGAGCAAGAAGGTAGGTGGTGGCGAGGGCACAGGACACACCACAGCCCACAAAGATAGCGTCCTCAGCAGGGACCCCCCTCGGGGCCTCTCTGTGGGAGGGACAGAGACCCCGGCGGAGGACAGCAGCCCCGCCCCTGCCCTGACCCGAGGGGACAGGCCTCGCCCGCCCCGCCCGGCAGCTCCCAGGCTCCTCAACCGCCTTCTCTGCCGTGAAGCAGGGATGGCCAGGCCTGCACACAGCAACTTGATAATGAGCATTTGCATGTCCTCTCCTGCTGGAGAGGGGCCCAGCTTTCACGGACTCCTCAGATACTGCGAAGCACTAGACTGGAAGTGACCACCGACATGCCCATGGGGATGGCATGTGACAACCACCCACTGAGGGGGAACAGGGAGCTGGCACGGATTACTCATGATGTGTCCAATGTCCACGCTCTGTTTTTACAGGAAAAACGCGTTAGGTAGTATGTTTTTCTAGTGTGCTCCCGAACAGGCCAAGTGACCCCAGCATTCCTGGGCTCAGACACCATCTCACTCAACCTGAGTCCCTTTCTGGTCCAGCGAGCCCACCTTGCTTGGCCTCCTCCTGGAATTTGGCTTCCCCCCAAGGCTGTAAATGCTAATGCCTCTCAGGCTCCTGTCTTTAGTCACAACTCCTTTTACTTCTAACCTCACCTTGGCCACGGCTTTACCTACTGGCTCTTGGGGCCAGCTGAGACCCCTCCCGCCCCAAGCACCAGACCACAGACCCCACAGACCCCCAAACCCGTTGCCCACCTGTGCCTCCTCAGAGACGAGTCCCTCATCTCCCGGTGGCCCAGGTCACCCCCTCCTCCTCAGCCAGCCTCCTCAGGTCCCCACTGCTCCCTGGCCTAGGGCCCCTGCCCTCTCCTAGGCCAGGCCCGCAGCCCCCGAACTGCTTTTCCCCGCTGGCCCCCACCTCAGCCTCACTCCCCGCACCAGCGGCCTCCCTCATGTAAATCTAACGCCTGCTTCACACTCTTCCACATCTGCCCTCTGCAACAGGACCACGATCCAAGCGCTTGGGCCTGGCCTTCCAGGTGTGTGCGATCTGACCCATGGCTACCTTGTTCACTGCCACCCCCTGACCCCGGGCATCGCACTGGAAGCCCCAGATGCATTGCAGTTCTAGAACGTAACTTGTCTGCCATTTCTAGCCTCCTTGCCTTTGCTCAGATGGCCCTCTGCTTGGAATGCCTTTCTGTTCAACTCCTGTGCATCCTTTAAAACTTGGTTCTGACATCACCTTCCCCTGCCCCCCTGCCCCCTCCCCAGTACTCACCTGGACGTCGTACACCTGCAACAGGACGGCAAAGTTGGCGCTGTGGTTGCAGAAGCAGGCGGTTGAGTCCTGGCACAGAGCGGTCACGGAGCAGCCAGTGGTGGTCCAGGAGCCCCCTGAGTCTGGGCTTGGGGTGAATAGTGAACAGAGGGCTCCTGAGATGGGCTGGACATGGGGCTGGGGGACAGGTGGCAAGCAGGGGAAAGCCTCTCCCCAAAGCCTGGGGTCCCTCAGTGCCCTGCCTCTAACCAGCTATGTGACCTTGGCCAAGTCGCTGCCCCTCCCTGGATCTCAGTTTTCCATCTGTAAAATGTATTTTTCTCAGGAATGGTAGGAGGATGGGGCTGATACCAATGATCACCATTGATTAACTGCGTTAATTACTAAGCAACAGTGATTGATGTTCATTCCCTCATCAACTCTAACACCCATTCCACAGGTGAGTCTCTTCCTAGGTACCCCACAGAGTAGGCTTGCATACCTACTATGATAGGGAGCTCAGTACCTCCTGGGTAACAGGCTCTCCTGCCCCAGCTCGTCTCCAGTTGAGTGGGGCTTGGAACCACCCCTGCAAGGAAGTTGGTGAATGGAGGCCAAAAAGATGCTTGAGTCCTGCCTCACCCTCAAGTAGAACGGATGTTCTTTTTTAATTTTTTTTTTAATTTTTTTTATTTGTTTATTTGTTTATTTATGGCTGTGTTGGGTCTTTGTTTCTGTGCGAGGGCTTTCTCTAGTTGCGGCAAGTGGGGGCCACTCTTCATCGCAGTGCGCAGGCCTCTCACTATCGCAGCCTCTCTTGCTGCGGAGCACAGGCTCCAGACGCGCAGGCTCAGCAATTGTGGCTCACGGGCCCAGTTGCTCCGCAGCATGTGGGATCTTCCCAGACCAGGGCTCGAACCCGTGTCCCCTGCATTGGCAGGCAGATTCTCAACCACTGCGCCACCAGGGAAGCCCCCTTTTTTAATTTTTAAAATTTTTTATTTTTTATTTTTTGGGCCATACTGCAGGGTATGCGGATCTTAGTTCCCCAACCAGGGATGGAACCTAGCTCCCTGCAGTGGAAGCAGGACTCTGAACCACTGGACCACCAGGTAAGTCCCTGGATGTCTTTTTTTTTTTAAGTGCCTTATTTAAAGAACTTGGGGGACTTCCTTGGTGGTCCAGTGGTAGAGAATCAGCCTTACAACACAGGGGATGCAGGTTTGATCCCTGGTCAGGGAACTAAGATCCCACATGCCGTGGGGCAACTAAGCCCGTGTGCCACAACTACTGAGCTTGCGTGCCTCGGCTAGAGAGCCCACGTGCTGCAAACTACAGAGCCCACGTGCTCTGGAGCCTGAGCACCACAACTAGAGAAGAGAAAACCCTCACGCCACAACTAGAGAGAAGCCCACGCACCCCAACAACGATCCCGCATGCCTCAACTAAGACCCGACGCAGCCAAAAATAAATCAAATTTAAAAATTAAAAAAAATAATAAAGAAAGAACTTGGAAACTCACCCGATGCTGAAGTTCCAGAAAGCACAGACAGGCTCCACCAGCTTCGGAGGGAAGGCCTAAGGGCAGCCAACAGGCACAGGGCAGGTGTGTGAGCACATGTGGGCAAGGAGAGAGACCAGACGATGCAGGGGGATGTGGAGGCCTCCTGCGTTTGAGGGACCAGGGGGTTGCCCAGCATGGGTCGTGGGTGCAGGGACTGGAGAAGAATGCCGGCAGGGCGGCAGAAGGAAGGTGAAGTGAGTAGAGTTTCAGGCTGGCATTATGGTTAATATCGAAATCCTAGGAACAAGCTAAATGTCCATCCTTCAGGGAGTGGTTAAACCACCGTGAGTCTTCCCTCCAGGATGCTCTGCCTGGTAAGAACACACAGGTCTCTATCTACTGTTGGGGAAAGAACTCGCCATATATATATATATATTTTTAAACATCTTTATTGGAGTATAATTGCTTCACAATGGTGTGTTAGCGTCTGCTGTATAACAAAGGGAATCAGCTATACGTATACATATATACCCATATCTCCTCCCTCTTGTGTCTCCCTCCCACCCTCCCTATCCCACCCTTCTAGGTGGTCACAAAGCACTGAGCTGATCTCCCTGTGCTATGCGGCTGCTTCCCACTAGCTATCTATTTTACATTTGGTAGTGTATATATGTCCATGCCACTCTTTCACTTCATCCCAGCTTACCCTTCCCCCTCCCCGTGTCCTCAAGTCCATTCTCTACGTCTGCGTCTTTATTCCTGTCCTGCCCCTAGGTTCTTCAGAACCATTTTTTTTTTTTTTTAAGATTCCATATGTATGTGTTAGCATATGGTATATGTTTTTCTCTTTCGGACTTACTTCACTCTGTATGACAGACTCTAGATCCATCCACCTCACTACAAATAACTCAGTTTCTTTTCTTTTTATGGCTGAGTATTATTCCATTGTATATATGTGCCACATCTTCTTTATCCATTCATCTGTCGATGGACAGTTAGGTTGCTTCCATGTCCTGGCTATTGTAAATAGAGCTGCAATGAACATTATGGTACATGACTCTTTTTTTTTTTTTATAAATTTATTTATTTATTTATTTATTTTTGGCTGTGTTGGGTCTTCGTTTCTGTGCGAGGGCTTTCTCCCCCAAGTTGTGGCGAGCGGGGGCCACTCTTCATCGCGGTGCGCGGGCCTCTCACTGTCGCGGCCTCTCCCGTTGCAGAGCACAGGCTCCAGACGCGCAGGCTCAGTAGTTGTGGCTCACGGGCCTAGTCGCTCCGCGGCATGTGGGATCTTCCCAGACCAGGGCACGAACCCGTGTCCCCTGCATTGGCAGGAGGATTCCTAACCACTGCGCCACCAGGGAAGCCCCCATGACTCTTTTTGAATTATGGTTTTCTCAGGGTATATGTCCAGTAGTGGGATTGCTGGGTCGTATGGTAATTCTAGTTTTAGTTTTTTAAGGAACCTCCATACTGTTCTCCATAGTGGCTGTATCAATTTACGTTCCCACCAACAGTGCAAGAGGGTTCCCTTTTCTCCACACCCTCTCCAGTGTCGCCATATGTTTTTCAGTACAGGAAAAAGCTGCCTGACATTCTGCATAGTAGGAGCCCATTTATGGTTAAAAAAAAAATAAGGTTCTATGTAATTGTGAAAACACATGCACAAAAGGTCAGGAATCAAACACATAGCTAACTTAACAATAGTTAGGTCTCAGTTTGAATGTGTTATAATGAACATGTTAGTTCTTTTGTAATGAACAATGACAACACTATAGACTTTATAAGATGTCATAAGGCAGAAAGAAGACATCAGGTGGCAGGTGGTACCAGTCCCAGACCAAGCAGGGAGGCAGCCTGAGCTCAGGACTTGGGCTATTTGTCCCAACTGGGGAGGGTAACAGCAGCGTCACCTCACTAGAATATGATACTTTGTGTTTTGCAAAGTACTTTCATGTCCTTTATTGTTGTTGATATTCATAGCAACCTAGGGGACGGGTATAAATTTATGTAATTTCAGATGAGGAAAGTGAGCCTCAGAGAGGGGAATTAATCTGTTCTCTATGCTCTTTCCACCACTCTGTGACGATGCCTCCAGAGAACATATTATTCCTTGGGTTGGCTGAATTATTACCACATGTATTCATTCACTCATAATATTTTTCCTGGGTCTCAGGTACTATGTTAGGTGCTGGGAACACAAAGAAAACCTGCTGTTTGCTTTTAAAATGGATGATTGTTACACCACTGGTAGCATTTTCAAGTGCTACAAACTGAAATATCAGTGCAGCTTATACACTCAAAAGCCACAAAACTGTTGGTGTCCAGTAGCTCCATACCTGGCCATATATCCCCAGGAGACAGTCACCAGAATCAAAACGTATTACAAGTGAGGATTTTCACAGGGTTAGGCAGGGTTAATTGTAATAGAAAAAACTCTGCAGATGCTCTGGATGCATGGAGGGGAAGGGGTCAAGTTCATTTTGGACCATCCCCTGGGAAGGGGGTGGGCGGTTCTGGACTTGGCCGCAGTCAAGGCCTACGCATTGCTAGGATCAAGCAGCAAGTGAGAAAGGACAGGATTGCAAAGGGACATCTGTGACAGAGACAATGCAGAAAACACCTGCGGGGAAAATGAAAAATACAAATGTTTACATGGCTCAGCTGAAAGAGCAAGGGCTTTGATTTTGCAAAAGGAAAAAAAAAAAAAAATATATATATATAGTATTATGTACCCAGAAAAAGACTGAAGGAAAACACATGGAAAAGTTTAGGGCAGCTATCTCTGGGTAATAGGATTTGTGTTCTTTATCCTTTTCTACATTCTCCAAATTTGCCACAATGAGCAATCCCTTACTTTTATTTATTTTTCATTTTAATGTATTTTAATTCATATAATTAATATATAAATACAATCTCAGAAGTTAGTTGTTTGAAAATATAAACAAAATTGGTAAACTTCTAGCTAAACTGATCAAGAACGAAAAGGCAAACATCATTATAAATCCTACATATGTTAAAAGGATAATAAGTGACTATTATGAACAACTTCATGCTAGAATTGAACAACCTAGATGAAATGAACAAATTCCTTAAAGGGTACAAATTACTAAAACCATCTCAAGAAGAAATAAAACCTCCCAAACAATCCTATATTAATTTAAGAAATAAACTCCCAAAAGACTTCACTGGTCTTCACTGGCCTATCAAGCATTTAAGGAAGAAATAATACCAATTCTGCAAAACTCTCTTAGGAAACAGAGGAGGAGAGAACTCCCAACACATTTTATGAGATTAGCATTAACCTGACACTAAAACCAGAGGAAGACAGTATAAGAAAACTACAGAACATATTACATATTCAAGAATATAAACACAAAAATCCTTAACAAATATTAGCAAATTGAATCCAGCAATATATACAAAGGATAATACACCATAACCAAGTGGGGTTTATCCCAGGAATCCAAGGTTGGTTTGACATTTGAAAATCAATCAATGCAATTTACTGTATTAACAGAATAAAAGAGAAAACCATATGATCCTATCAATATGGAAGAAACATTTGGCAAAATTCAATAGCCATTCATGATAAAAATTCTCAGCAAAGCAGGAAGAAAAGAGAACTTAATCTGACAAGGGGCATCTACAAAAAGCCCACAGCTAGCATCACATTTGATGGTTCAAGACTGAATACTCTCCCCCTAAAGTTAGGAACAAGACAAAGCTATTTGGTCTCATCACTCCTATTTAACGCTGAACTAAAGGTCCTAGCCACTGCACCAAGGAAGGAAAAAGGGAGAAAAAAAAAAAAAAAGACATGGATTGGAAAGGAGAAAACAAAACTGTCTTCATTTGCAGACAACATGATCAGGGATGTGGAAAATCCTAAGAACTCTAAAAGAGAGCTACCAGAAGTACTGAGTCTAACAAGGCTGCAGGATACAATGTCATTATATAAAAATCAATTGTATTACTATATACTTGCAATGAACAATTTAAAATTGAATTAAGAAAATAATACCATTTACAAAAAAGGGTATATCTAACAAAATACCTTCAAGACCTGTACCCTGACAACTGTATATCACTGCTGAGAGAAATTCAAGAAAACCTAAATAAACAGAGGGATATACCTTGATTAAGGATTGGAAGATTCATTGTTAAGACACCAGTTCATCATCTTATTTCAATTTGAGAGATTTAATGCAATCACAATCAAAATCCCAGCAGGTATTTCCATAGACATTAACAAGCTGATTCTAGAATTTATATGGCAATGTGAACACCCTAGGCTAGCCAAAGCAATTTTGAAAAGGAAGAACAATGTTGGAGGACTTACACTACCTGATTTCAAGGCTTACCATACAAATACATTAGTCACGACAGTATAGGGTTAGTGTATAGATCTCTGGAACAGAATAGAGAGCCCAGAAACAGACTTACACATATATGGACAATTGATTTTCAACAAAGGTGATAATTCAATGGGAGAATAATCTTTTCAACAAATGATATTGGAATGGGGTGTCTATATGGAAAAATAATGAACTTCAACCCCTACCCAACATAATACACATAAATGAATTGAAATAAATCATAGACATAAATGTAAAGGTTAAAATGATAAACTTCTTTGAGAATGTCTTTGTGACCTTGGGATAAGCAAGATTTCCTAGATAGGATGCAAAAAGCATAAACCATGCAGGATAAAAACTGATAAACCAGACTTTATCACATTCAAAACTTATCTTACAAAGACACTGTCAAGAAAGTGAAAAGCAATCCGGAGACTAGAAGATATTATTCACAAAACATATAGCTGACAAAGGACTTGTATTCAAAATATATAAAGAATTCTTACAATTCAATGATAAGACAAATAATTTAAAAATTGGGGAAGAACAAAGCCGGAGGCATCATGCTTACTGATTTCAAACTATATTACAAAGCTATAGAAATTAAAACAGTATGGTATTGGCATAAAAACAGACACATAGATCAATGGAACAGAATAGAGAGCCCAGAAATAAACCTATGCATATATGGTCAATTAATTTATGGCAAAGGAGGCAAGAACATACAACGGGGAAAGAACAGTCTCTTCAATAAATGATGTTGGGAAAACTGGACAGCCGCAGGCAAAAGAATGAAACTTGACTACCATCTTACACCATACACAAAAATTAACCCAACATGGACTAAAGATTTGAACTTAAGGCCTGAAACCATAAAAATTCTAGAAGAAAATATAGGTGGTAAGCTCCTTGACATAGTAGAAACAAAAAAACAAACAAAACAAAAAACCCAAACCATCCGGTTAAAAAATGGGCAGAAGATCTGAATAGGCATTTCTCCAAAGAAGACACACACAAATGGCCAACCAGTACATGAAAAGATGCTCAGCATCACTAAACATCAGAGAAATGCAAATCAAAACCACAATGAGATATTACCTCACACCTGTTAGGAGGGTTATTGACAAAAAGACAAGAAATAACAAGTTTTGGAGAGGATGTGGAGAAGTGGGGACCCTCATACACTGTTGGTAGGAATGTAAGTTGGTGCAGCTGCTGTGGAAAACAGTATGGAGGTTCCTCCAAAAATTAAAAATAGAAGTACCATACGATCCAGCAATTCCATTTCTAGGTATCTATCCAAAGAAAATGAAAATACTAACTCAGAAAAGATATATGCACCCCCATGTTCATGGCTATTTACACTAGCAAATATATGGAAACAACCTAAGTGTCCATTGATGAATGAATGGATAAAGAAATTATGGTGTATAATAATGGAATGTTACTCAGCCATAAAAAGAATGAAATCTTGCCATTTGCAACAACGTGGATGGAGCTCAATGGCATTATGCTAAGTGAAATAAGTCAGAGAAAGAAAAATACTGTATGATCTCACTTATATGGGGACTCTTAAAAAAAAAATCAAGCTCATAAATGCAGAGAACAGATTGGTGGTTGCCAGTGGTGGTGGGGTGGGGGCAGGGAGAAAAAGAGTGAGGGGAGTACAAAGATAAAATTAAAAAAGAGAGGATCTACATGGCTTATGTGCAGAAATGTCAGCAATCAGAAAAGCAAACAACAGACTAATGCAAAAATTTTGGGAAAAAAAGAATAAAGAGCATTTCCTATTAAAAAAAACCCAACCCAGTGGCTCATCTCGATATTTATTTAATTAAAAAAATGAAAATAGGGGAAAAGATTTGAACTTATATTTAACAAAGGAAGATATATGAATGCACGATAAGTGTAGAAAACGATGCTCAATATCATTGGTCTTGAAGGAATTGCAACTTAGAACCACAATGAGACATCAGTACACAACCATTATAATGAACAATATTAAAAAGGCAGTTAAGGATGTTAGCAAAGGTATGGAACACTGCAATGCTCACACATTGCTAGTGGGAATGTAAGATAGTACACGACTTTGGAAAACAGTTGGACAGTCTCTTAGGAAGTTAATGTATACATATACTTATCATACAACCCAGAAAGTCCCCTTTTAGGTATTCACCCAGTAGAAAGAAATCATATGTCCACAAAAAGGCTTTATATGAGTGTTCATAGTGGATCTATTCATAGCAGCTCAAACTGGAGACAACTCAAATCTCCATCAACAAGTAAATGGAGGGTCTTCCCTGGTGGTGCAGTGGTTAAGAATCCACTTGCCAATGCAGGGGACACGGGTTGGAGCCCTGGTCAGGGAAGATCCCACATGCTGCAGAGCCACTAAGCCCATGCCTGAGTTCTAGAGACCGTGAGCCACAACTACTGAGCCCATGTGCCACAGCTACTGAAGCCCGCGCACCTAGAGCCCGTGCTCCACAACAAGAGAAGCCACCACAATGAGAAGCCCGCACAATGCAAGGAAGAGTAGCCCCCGCTCGCCACAACTAGGGAACTCTCGCGAGCAGCAACGAAGACCCAATGCAGCCAATAAATAAATAAATAAAATAAAATAAATTAAATTAATAAAAAAACAAGTAAAAGGAAAAACAAATTATGGTCTATCCATATAACGGAATTCTACACAGCACTAATGAGGAGTGAATTACTGAAACAGGCAACAACGTAGATGATACTCAAAAATACCACCTGAGCAAAAGAAGCTAGATCATGGCACACACTATATGGTTCCATTTATATGAAGCTTTAGGAAAGACAGACAATCTAGAGTCACAGAAAACAGAGCAGTGATTTCCTGGGTCAGAGTGGGGAAGGCTGACGGGGAAGGGGCACGAAGAAGCCTTTTGGGAAGGTGGAAAAGTTCTATATCTTGATTGGGGCAGTGATACATGAGTATATACACTGGTCAAAACTCATCAAGCTATACACTTAAAATGGATGTTTTAGTATATGTAGATTTATATACCTTAATGAAATTGATTTTTAAGAAGTCTTGAGATGATATACAAAAGATACAAGCTGTGGGGTGTGTGTGTGTGTCCAGGATTGGTGGTTTTGAGCAAAGGAGACTTTAGCTTTCTCTGAAATGCTCTAAAGCTTCAAAAGCGAGAAGGAATTCATGTATTACATATAATGAATTAAATGACATATCGTGGTGATCTTTTCATGTCGATTTACAGCAAAATACCTCATTCTTTATATAACCTCAGCTGATATTCCATTTTATAGCTCTATAAGGCTAAGTAATCCCCTACTGATGGACATTTAGGTTACTTTTATGCTTATGAAGCATACTGCAGTGCAGGTCTCTCATATCTCCCTGTATTATCTGATGGGAACCACCAGTTCTTCAAGTCATGCAGACCTATAATGAAATCCCAGCTCTGCCACTTATAAGCTGGTGCCAGGCACAGCACCTCTTCCAAGCTCACTTTTGTGGAATGGGCAGCTGGAAGATTAAATGAATGCTGCTTATTTAAGGCACCCGCCATAAAGTAAGTGTTCAATGCATTACTGCCCTTCCCCCTCTCTAGAGGACAATGGGATGGCTTGTGGATGAGTATTTTTCTTGAACATTTTAGACCTTGGTTGTCCAGTGAACAAATAATGGGATGTAGCGGGGGGCACCAAACCAGGATAACTGTACCAGGTGGCTGTTTCTCAGAAGCATCGCGCAGTACCTGCGCCCAGTGTTGCAGGTGAAAGGTCACAGCCGTGTTGGCCTCCCCGGTTTCATCCCACACCTCAGATGAGATGATTGCTGACCCCACCTGGGTGCTTAGGAACCTGTGGGGAGAAAGGGAGCTTTTAAGGGCACCAGGTACCTGTCGGGGAGAGGTCATACATGGCTGGGGTCATGTCATCCAGGCCCCTGCAGAACAGATGATACCCTCTGTGGAAAAGTCCTGTGCTGGGAATTAGGGCACCTGGGTTCCATTCTTTCTGGTAATTTGAGTAAGCCCTGTTCCCTCCCTGAGAGTCAGCACTGAAGCCAGGACCCCAGGCAGGAGCTGAGCCATGTTCCCACCAGCACATCTTTGGCAGGCCCAGAAATCTGTGTGTGTCAGGGGGTAGCAGGTTTGGCCCTGGGCTGCCAAGGGCAGATATGCCTAACAGAATGGGGGCTCTGGGAGGGGATGGAGGCCTAGCCTTCCCTGGGGAGGGGATCCAGGCCCTCAGCTGCCTACTGGTGGGACCCACTCACCTATGCATTCTGCTTGCCTCTTCAGAGGTGTCAGGGGCCTGGGGCTCTCGGCCAGGGGCCCCCAGGGTGTACTGGAAGACACTTGAGCTGAACCAGCTGCGGATCATGGTGACTCCAGAGAGGCCTGGATGAATGGAAGGAGGCCTAAGACCCGCCCAGTGACTGAGCAAGCACCACAGGTTGGTCCTGAGGGAAATGCTCTGCCCACCTTACACATAGGGAAACTGAGTCTCATAGAGGTTAAATGACTTCCCGAAGATCACACAGTTAATAAGTGGCAGAGCCAGAATTTCAATCAGCCATAGTTGATGTGCTTAACCGGCCAGCTCCAAAGCCCTTTGCCCCTTATTCTAATCCTCCACCCCTGGGTGGCACCGAGGGAAAATGTGTGGGTGAGGGGAGGAGACTAAGTGAACACCTACCATGTGGTAGGTGCTTTAAGCTTATAACAACCTGAGGCGAGTACTAGTAATACAGTCTTACAGATGAGGAGACAGTTCTGAAAGGTGAGGTGACTTATTCAAAATAGCAGAGCTAGCAACTGTGAGGGCTGAGGTTTGACCCAGACCCCAACAGGACCCCACCACCCCTCTCCCTCACCCACGTTTCCTGAGGAGCTGCCTCACTTCAGCAGCAGGGATGAGGATGTGGCCAGGCCCCTCTGGATGCCCACCGGGCATCGTGAACACTTGGCCCTTCGTGCTGGTCTCCCTCAAGTGTAGGCTCCGCAACTCCAGGCCTGGGAGCAAATGGGGCTCAGGGGCTGGACCTCAGGAGGGAGGTCTTTCTGCTGGGCTGGCCCTGCTGGCAGGGTCTGCTTCCCCTCTCCCTGCCACACACCTAGGAGGCCACCATTCCTGCACAGAGAGGTTCAGCAACTTACGCAGGATAAGTCTGACTTCTCCAAGTCAGGGAGAGGGGGTCACTGAGAAGGGGGAGTCTCTGGGGGATAGGACATGAATATCAATGAGTTGCCAGAAGCCACTGGGCACCTGAAGGACCCAAGTTTTGCCTGAAGTTCCAGTATAAGTGCTCCCCCACTCAATCTACAAACATTCACTGAGTGTGCCCTTGGGTCTGAACCTGAGATGCAGAAATCACTCAGAAATAGCCCTGGCACTCAGAGAACTTCAGGTGGTATTATGTAATTACCATAAGGCGATAAAAGACATGTTCAAAACACCGGGGTAACAGAGGAGAGAGGAACTGACTGTTGGGAGAGAGCTAAAACTGGGGAAGGCTTCCTAGCAGAGCTGATGCTCAAGCAGGGTTCTGAAGGATGTATGGGAGTTTGCTAGGAGATCAAGAGAGAAGGAGTACTCTGGATGGAGGGCACAGCATGGGCAAAGGCAGGAAAGAGAATGGAGTATCTGTGGGAGTCCGAGAACTCCCAGTGACCAGGGCTGAGGAGGATGTGTGAGCCCAGGCCCCACCCGGAGCCCAGATGCGTGGGGCAGGTGGCGGGCAGGCTCACCGGCATGGTGGTGCTGGATGTGCGTTCGGGGCACTCAGAGGTCAGCATGGTGCTCAGCAGGGGCGCCAGGCGCTGCACGCTCGCCACCAGGGCCCTGGGTCCGCCCACCACCTGGGAGGAGGCCGCAACTCAGCCCTCTCTCAGACGCCACGCCCCACGGCTGCCTGCCCTGACCGCTGCGGTTAACAGGATCTCAATGATCTGTGAGGTGGCCTGCAGGCTCCAGACCCTCAGTGGCTCCGCAGGGCCTCCAGGATCAAGTCCTGGCTGCTCAGACTGACACTTGAGGCCCTGCCTGATGAGCCTTCTCTGGCTTCTCCAACGCTCTCCTAAGCCACGTCATCCTCTAGTCAAGCTGAAGGCCTCACAGTGCTCTCTGCCTGCTGGCAGGTTGTTTGCCAACCAGGACACACTTTGAAGGCAGGGCCGTGCCTTCTGATTCTTTGGTCGGGCTCAGTGTTAGATCTCTAACAGGTGCTCAAGTTTTAGGTTCCAAAAAGGAAACCATGCGGGGTGAGGACAGAACAGGGAAGGGGAACGTGCACTAATGGGACACCTCCTCTGTGGCGGGCAAGTCACTTGATAGACGCCTACTCCTCTCCATTGCCTAAGCAAGGCAGGTATGATCATCCCCATTTTCCAGGGAAGAAAACTGAGGTTCAGAGTCCAGTTTTCCCCAGTCTGTCACGGTGTCTCAGATCCCCAGTAAAATGTGGGCTTACACATCCCCTAGGATGGGGAGCATCACCTGGACAGGCGAACATTCCACTGAACCAGCCTCCTGTGTTGTGCCTTCCCCACCCCACCCCCAAGCCCAGGTTTCAATTCTGTCCTGAAGTCACAGGGGGACCATGTCTACCTCTTAAGCCCCAGAGCTTTTCAGGCAATGTTCATGACCCCTCGTTTTCTCCCTCTCTGGGTTGATGACTCCCAGGCCTACAGCCACTTCTGCCAGGATGAGATTTCCAACACCCTCACCATCTGTCTCTTCTGTTCTCCATGGCTGAACACTCAGCAGAGAGGACCTCTTACTTAAGGTGGTCAGCGGACTGTTGGATATGGGAGGCCCTTATTGACTAGTGGCTCTTAATTTTTAACTGCAGAAGTTGTTCAAGAGCAGTTGTATGTGGAAGTTCAACTTATAAAACAGACAGAAGAAGGGCTTCTCCTGATGGATGGAGAGATGGAGCTCAGAGATGGGTGCTGACTCGCCCGTGGCCACACAGTTGGTGGCAAGGTAGGAACCGGAGCCCAGGCCCCTGCCCCACCGAGCCCTGCCAGCCTCACCTCGCTGACTGACAGCCACGCACCAGCCAGCTGCTCCTCCAGGACCAGGCTGGCCACAGACACGACGGCCTGGCCCAGCTGCTCCCAGGGCCCTGTCATGGGCTCTGGCTCCCATGTCCCAAGGGCTGCCACTTTTTTCAGGAAGTGCATGCCAGCCAGCAGCGCAGCTGGCCCCAGTGGAGCTGTCTCCTTTGCCAGCCCTGCTGGCAATCTCTCCAGGATTCCTAGGAAGTTGGAGGCCTCAGCCAGGGACAGCTCTGTGGGCTTCAGAGAGAGGGTCCGGGAGGAGCTGTGCAGCAGAGGAGCTGCTGACTGCTGGTCTGACTGTCTCAAGGGGAACCCCCGCAAGGGGCTATACTTGGCCTCTGCCAGTCTTCTCGGGGGTTGTGGGTCTAACTAGTCACAAGGCCCCAGCTCTCAGAGGCTCCAGAATAGGGGGCATGAACAACCTTCATTCCTGCACACACATTAGGTGGGTGTCCCCTTTACAGGTGAGGACACTGAGGTGCAGGGATGCCACCCATAGTGCCCCCAGACTCGCCAGCCCCCTGGGAGGGGGCTCACCACAATGGCGTTGGCCAAGGCATTGACTTGGCTGATAACATCCTGGCCAGACCATGACTGAGCGTCCTGCAGCTGCTGGTAGGTCTCTGCATAGGAGTGGATGCCAGACTGAGCCCCGGGCAACATCCTCTGCAGAGGTGCCCCATCTGCCATGTGCTGCTCCGGGAAGAAGAGCACACTGATGGCTGTGTGTCTGGAGACTTAGGTGTCCTGGATGAGGAAACTGAAGCAAAGAATGGCAAAATCACCTGCTCGAGGTGACTCCCACACAGCTGGGATTCACCCCCAGTTCCGTATGGCCCCACTGTCTGTGGTCTAGACTCCGTGGAGGCCCCCGAAACTCTGAGAAGATTCTGAATTCCCAGGCTGTGCCAACTGCTCCCCCTCAGCCTACACTGGTCCATACCCAGCGTCCCCTTCAGCAGAGCCCAAGGCACAGCCGGACAGGGCGCACCTGTCCGGTAGCAGCAGAGGAAGGGCAGAGGCTGCAGGCAAAACAAAAAGCCCTCGGTGCGGGGTCCAGGGTCCCACGTAGGGCACTCCTCTGAGGGCACTGGCCAGGATGGGAGAGGTGTCAGGGCCGCATCCTGGCTTCCCATCGGTCCCTGTGACCCACAGCCCGTTCGGGCCTTGAAGGCGCCTGCAAACTTGAGGGGGCGCCAGGACGCGCGGTCCCGGAGTTAGGGGGCGACGTGGGAACCTGAGAGAGAAGTGCTGCAGCCAACACTGCGAGGAGCAAGGTCGCCAGGGGGTTAAGCCCATTCAGGCTACTAGGACTGGTCAGACGCCCGAGGTACTGGAGGCCTGGAGAGGGCGTGGCCAGAGTTGGGCGTGGCTCGGTTGGCAAGAGATGGGCTGAGTCCAGCAGTCGGAAGGGAAGCGAACGGGAGCCAGGAGGTTGGGGGTGGAGCCAAAAAGTGGGTGGGGCCTGACAAAACAGGAGGCTGGGCGGGCCGTACCCGGACAGAGAAGCGGCATCCGCACCGGCGGTAGCAGCGAGGGTGTGACGTCCAGGGCGCCCAGATCCCAGCGCAAGAGCAGGCCGCCGGCAGGGGGAGCGGCGCGCAGGCCCGTGCCCCGTGCAGCTGCGCGGGGCTCAGCGCCCGGGCCCACAGATGTAAGTCGGTGAGGTTGCCGCTGAAGGCGTCACGCGCCTAGAAGCCGCCGCACAGAGAGTCCTGGTCCTGGCCCAAAACGAGGATGCCGCCAGGTGGCAGTGGGTGGCCCGCGCCCAGGCCCCGCGCCCCAGCGCGTCGCCGCCCGTCGGCGAACAGCGACCAGCGCCCGCAGAGCTGCTCCCACGTGGCGCACACGTGGTGCCAGCGGCCATCCGCGCGAAAGGCAGCGCGGAAAGGCGCGTGGTGCCCGCGCACCGCGAGCGCCGCGTGCACGGCGCCGCCCGTCTCGGCGAAGGCGCGCAGCTGTAGCGCGTTGGCCAGCGCGGGTACGGCCAGGGAGCAGAGTGCGGCCGCGTCGGGTGAGGCCGCGTTCCACTGCACGTGCGCGCACGCTGTCAGCGCCCCGAGCGCCGGCAGAGGCGTCCGAAGACACGCCGCCTGGTCCGCGGTTTTCTCGCCGAACATTAGTGCGGCCGCGGTGCGCGCGCCTGCGGGGACACACGGGCCTCGACCTCAGGTTTCCTAGCTGCGCACACCGTCCTGCTTCTGACGGCCCTTTGGCGCAGCTGTAGGGCCCTTTCTGGGCTTCTGGTTCCTCCCTCCCTCTGGAAGGAAGAAATGGGGCTCCAGTGCCCGTGACCAGGGGTCAACCTTCTACTTTCAGTCCAGGACAAGGGAACCTGAGATGCGATGCGGACTTCCTCTGGGCTCAATCCACAAGGACTGTCAAGGTGGGCTGCCATCTCTAGGTCACCAAAGCCCCCTCCCCCTAGCCCCCACTTCCCAGGCCCCAGCCCACACTCACGCCTCTGCGGGGGTCTTTGCAGAGGGGCCTCTCTTTTGCCCACCCAGATGGGGTCAGGCAGCCGTGGAGCGAGGACAGCATCTGGGTGCTGCAGTACTAGGTGGCCAAACCGCTGCTCACAGGACTCTTGGGCCTGCCACCAGCTCAGCCACTGCCCTGGGAACTTGCATACCTCATCTGCAGTCTCCACTACCTTTCCAGGGGCCACCACTGGAGCTGCAGGGCGAGAGGAGGGGCAATGTGGGAGAAGTGTGTGGGCATCTGACCCTTGCAGGGTGAGTGGGGTAGGCAGGGCCGAGGACACTGAGCTTGGAGTCATTTGGGGCTGGATGGGGCTGAACCCTGGCTATGCTCTATGACCTAGCAAGTTTTGTCCCCTTGCTGAGCCTGTTTTGTCATCTGTATAGTGGCAGGAATGAGATGGATGCGAGTGATGCTTTCAGCCCAGCGCCTGTTATAGGGGTGCTGAACTAATTGGCGCCTCCTCCCTTCCTCTGCATTCGAGGCCAGTGTAGCACATGGGCCACGGGCTGGCTGAACTGGGGGCAGGCAGAGCCTCTCTGTGGTGTCCCTCATACCAACCTGTGACCCAAGGGTTCCTTGATTCACCTGGGGAGTTGGAAGGGGTCCCAGAGAGACTCCTTATCTGAGAGAGAAGAAGAGAGGTGGGGTCTGAGTCAGGTCCCCACGCCCATATGTGCAGTTATTGAATGCCTACTGTGTGCTCCAGTGGGGTGCAGTGGAGGCTGCAGGCCCTGCAGTCAGACCTGGGTTCACCCAGAGTGTGATCTTGGGCAGGTCACTTCATTGCCCTGAGCCTGTTTCCTAGCATCCAGTGGATGTTTTTATTTCTATGTCAGGGGCTTAGCTTGTGTAACCTTTGCAGTTACCTCATGATGTGAGGTGGCTACTTGGAACCCTAGCAGCTTTGAGTCCCCTTGGCCTCCTCCCCTGCACCCCCCTGCCTCCCAGAAGTTCAGGTACCAGGAGGGCTAGGAGGCAGTAGCACCAGGGGGCCATTCTGGATCCAGCAGGGGCAGGCGAGGAACAGCAGGAATCACAGGCGTGGCCAATGTGGACTGAGGAAGGAAAAAAGCACAGGAAAGCAGCTCACTGTGCTGCCTGCCTCGCTATGCTACCCACTCTGTCATCTCGCCCCTTGTTTGGCTCCCAGACCCCACTGGGCTGGAAGCCCAGGATGGGATGGCCCACCCAGTGGGGATGACATTTACTTGTACAAAGGGATGGTCTCCAGGAGCCTCTTCCAAGACCACAGATGGGAAACACTGTAGCCCTGGTGAGCTGACGGGGGTGGGGGTGGGGAGGAAGGCAGCAGCTGTCCATGGGCCAGAGAGTGGTGGAAACAAAGTGCAGGGTCTCCTGGGGTGCGAGGGGAGGGAGGGCGAGCGAGCTCCGGGCCCTGTAGGCTTCCTCATGTCCTTTGGGCTTCTCAGTCTGGCATTCAAAGTTCTGCTCTATCAGGCCTCTGCTGAGCTCTCTGGCCTCACCAGTGCCACCATTCCCCCATGCAGCCACCTTTTCCCTTGCTCCCTAAGCTGCTCCCGTTTCCCCAGGCAGCATCCCTTGTCCAGACCTTTGGCCATGCGGTCCCTCCTGCCTAGACTGGTCTCCCACTCCCTCAGAGGCACCACCTACAAGATCAGCTTGTGATCACTTCATCGCAAGTTTCAGTCTGAAACTTCACTTCAGACCTGCCACTGCCAGGCGCTGTAGTAAGCTGAGGAGACCCTAATCACACGTGATTTGGGGGTTGCTCTTGGCAGCCTGGGGGGCTTCAGGCCAGCAAGAGCCCTGGCCAGGCACAAATGGGTCTCAGAAAACACTGGAAGTGAAGTAACGCCCCGCTGTGTCCCACCGCTCAGCCTCATGCCACCTGGAAGTCTGGAGCCATCACCAATGATAATTCATACCCTTTCTCCTTTCCCAGATAAAGTCTATAAGCATGAAAATCAAACAAATCCCAGCACAGGAGGACATGGAGGTTCACACATTTTGGACTCTGAAAAGCACCAATTTATTGTCACTTTCTCCTGTTTTAAACAGTACTGGCGTCCACCAGGCCCCACCCCTAACCCCAAGTCAGTGGGGAATTATAAGAGGCTGGTCCAGGGCACACAGTGTGGGCTCAATAACTGCTGACGGCCCCAGCTTTCCGTTCACGTCTGCCCGTATTTGCCCCCACAGACTCCTTGGCACCCACCTTCCTTGCTCGCCAAACACTCGTTGGCATTCAAGAGGGATGCGAAGTTTGGTCGTGCCACCGCACGTCCCTTCTCCACAAGGGGCCAGTGGGGACTCCCTCGTAGGCTGATGGGCCCCGGGGCAAAGGGCTCCCCTTCACCCGCACTGATCCCTCCCCTGTTCACAGCCCAAGTCCTCACCGGCTTCGCCTGGCCTGGTGGCTGTGATCGGCTCAGCCTCTGCGGGGTGTTTCAGGGACCGAATCCGGCAGCTGCATCTGCGTGCTTTCCGCCTGGCAGCTGTCCGTGAGACCGACGGGTGCGGGGCGGTGCTAGGAGACCCCGCCCCTCGGCCCCAGCCCGCCAGTGCCAGGACCCCAGCCCGCCAGCGCGCAAGGGACTGGGCAGGCGCGGGCCAGCAGGAGACACGTGAGTCCGCGGGGGAGGAGGGGGTCCTCAGTCTCTGGACTAGACCTGCGTCACACATCTCCTCACAACACACAGGTAAAGTCACCCTATTAGAAGGGGCACCTTGTGAACCCTGGATCCCAGATAAGTTTGTGGAAACCCAAGGATCCTTGAACTCCCTAGTCCCTTCTCAGGCCAGGATGAGGAGGGAGTACCCAGCATCTAGCCTGCTACGTGCCCTGAGCTGGTCCCCTACAGGCCTCATCGCCTTTACCTTCAACCCGATGTGAGGAGAGGTTGTCATGCCCGTTTTCCAGATGAGGACTGAGGGCTTTCATCCCAAGTTAGACAGCTGGCCAGTGGCAGAGCCCGGCCTTGAACCCGGGCTCTGGGTCTTCATCTAGGTCATTCAGAAGGTAACACGAGGGGAATTCCCTGGTGGTCCAGTGGTTAGGACTCTGCGCTTTCACTGCCGGGTTCAATCCCTGGTGGGGGAACTAAGATCCCACAAGCCACGGGGGCCAAAAAAAAGGTAACACATGAGGGGGCAGAGGCCCTGTTTGGAGGAAAGGGAATAGGATTTTGGCTTCTGGGGGGGGGGGTCGGGGGGTGGCAGTGCAGAGGGAGGAGCCCCCAGCGTCCCGCCATGGGAGGTGTGCAGCTGGGACCAGAGGTAGCTGTGCTGCCTTGTTGGCAGGGATTCCTGCTGGGGAGGGAGGTCAGACATCCAAGTTCATCTTGACACTGGAGCCACCTTGCAGAATTTCTCTGAGCCCCTGTTTCCCCGTCTGTAATATGTGGATGATGAATAGTACACAACTCACGGGGCTGCTGTGCAATTTAAATGACTTTCACTTAATATGTACAAAGCCCATGGCTGGTACCTGGTGCCTGGCACACAGTTCACTTAGCATTCCTGTCAAAACTTAATTTACACTTAATAGCCCGTCGGCAACACAATGGTTTATTGTTGGGTTTTTTTTCCCCAATTTTTTTAAAAAATTTTATTTTATTTATTTATTTATGGCTGTGTTGGGTCTTCGTTTCTGTGCGAGGGCTTTCTCCAGTTGCGGCAAGTGGGGGCCACTCTTCATCGCGGTGCGCGGGCCTCTCACTGTCGTGGCCTCTCTTGTTGGGGAGCACAGGCTCCAGATGCGCAGGCTCAGTAATTGTGGCTCACGGGCCTAGTTGCTCCGCGGTATGTGGGATCTTCCCAGACCAGGGCTCAAACCTGTGTCCCCTGCATTGGCAGGAAGATTCTCAACCACTGCGCCACCAGGGAAGCCCTTTTTCCCCAATTTTAAAAAATTGTGGTTAAATACACATAACATAAAATTTACCATTTTTTGATTTTTTTTTTTTTAAAGAAAGAGGAAGGGGATCAAAGTGGATGATACATGGGTGTTCAGTGTACTCTTCTTTCAGCTTTTCTCCAGGTTTGAGAATTTTCGAAATAAAAACTGGGATATAAGAGGTCCCCACTTGGGGCAAAGCTCTGAGCATTTCCCGGGTTCCTGGGCCAGCAGAATGCACGCAGGACTTGGCTCTCTGGTGTCTGTGACCTGCTCACCCCCACCCACCCAGCCCAGTCTGGAGCCAGTGGGAAGGAAAGGGGGGGACGGAGCCCTTGCTCTGCCCGGCCCTGGGTGGGCCCTTCCACACTTGCACCATCTCCTTCAAGACAGGGACTCTTGGGGCCCAGGTCTACATCTGTGCAAACTGAGCCCGGGGAGAAGGCAGGACTCACTTAAGGTCACACAGCAAGGAAGAGGTGGATCCCAGGTCTGCCTCCTAAGCCAGGCTCTTTCTCTCTGTGGGTGGGTGGGCTTTGTGTCGACCCCAACCCTCCCAGCCACTTTTGTATGCCTTCTGGCGCTCCTTGCCTTCCTGTCCCATCCCAAATCTCTCCCCTGTAACCTAAGTTATGACCTTCCCATCCTTGGCAACACCCCTGCCTCTGGGGCCCCCATCCCACTCCCTCCCTTCCTTGGGGTCACATTTCCCAGGAGTCACTCCTGGAGATGGCCAAGCACTGTGAGGGTGTGGGTGTGCTCCATGAGATTCTGAGCAGTTGGGACTGTTTGGGGCTGTGACTCTGCCTAATCTCGCTTCCCCAGAGGCTGGGTATTATCTTACTGGCAGCCAGGGGCCATTCATCGGCGTTATGGGCAGGCGGCTCTGACAGGCCCCTTGTCTCCATAGACAAGGCCCGGAGGCCATGGGTGAATGATAGCCATTGAGGCCCATGGGCTCATTGTCCGTGTAGATGGTGGTGGGATGGCGGGGGGTGGGCAGGGGCAATGAGGACAGCCAGGGTCCTTCCTTCTTCCTGGGGCCTGGCCCTGTGCCAGACCCTCAGCCAAACTGTCCATAGTCCAGGGCTAAGAATATTGGAAGGAGGAAGCCAGCAGCCGGAATGTTTTCACTTTGGGGTTACAACAGACCCCACAGAACTGGGATTTGGCCATCAACAACTTTAATGTGACCTGGGCGAGTCTCTCTGCTTCATGTCTTCTTGCACCAAATGTGGAGAATCACTCCTTCCTTTCAGGGACGTAGAAGGTGGCTGTGAGAAGAGCTGTGTGAGTACTGGGGTTGGGGGAGCCCCAAAACCTGGTCCTATTGTCATTTTTCTCTGGGGAGGATGGGCTTCTGCTCTACAGACCAAGTCCCTTCCCCTCTCCAGACCCCTGCCTACTCTGGGTCCTGAGAAACCCGGACAGGGCCAGAACCAGCTGTGCCTCCCCTCTTACCTGCCGCAACCCCTTCTCCACTGGGCAGTCGGAGCAGGCTCTCTAAAATTTCCACCCCCTGCTCAAAACCCTTCTGTGGCTCCCTGATGCTCCAGGAGAAAGTCCAACCTTGGGCACATGGCTAATGTGACCCATCTCTGCCCTCCTTCCTCCCTCTCTGTGCCTCTTCCCCTTCACTCAGTGGCCCAGCCTGTGGCCAGACTGAACATTTTGCCATTCTCACCCCCGGGCCTTTGCACGTGCTATTCCCTCTCCCCAAGACTAGGCAGGAGTACCCTACCTCCAAGTTCTTTCTGGCTCATTTCTACTCATCCTTCAGGTGTCCACTTGACCTTCTAAGATTCTTTCCCTACATCCTAAACTGTTTCAGGAGCCCCCAGATCCCTACAAAAGCCAGGGAACTGTCTGCCTTCCCCCTACGCCCCCAGCACCCGGGAAAAGCTTGACAGAGCAAGCACTTTGTGTTTGTTGAAGGACTGAAGGAATGATCCCACAGATCTAGACACACCCAGACAGACACCTTGTGACCCTAAGGTTTGCATGTGAGTGTGTGCCCGGGGGTTGGTGTAGGGGGCAGTGGGAAGAGGACTTGGCTTAATGGCTCCCAAGGCCTGACAATCGCACCACCAGTTGTGGCCACACAATTGGTGAAACAACTATTTAGTGCCAACCTGTTTAGGGCCCTCCTCAGCCAGTGCACAAAGAGATACCCCTCTTTCCCCCTCCCCACCTGGCGCCACCTGTCACTGGGGCAGCTCCAGAAGCAGGGAGGCAGAGGCAGCTGATGTAGTGGCCTTGAGCTCGAAGTCAGACTCCCTTTTGAGTCCCACCCCCCACTCCAGGCCCCTCTCTGCCACCAACCAGCATAGGGACGTGAATGACTACATGTCTCTGCTCTTGGTCTTGGCTCCCCTCTTCTGTAAAGTGGGGCTCCTCACCCCACGTTAGAGAGAGCGATCAGGAACATCTGTGACATGCGTGGCCTGGAGCCTGGACACAGTGGGCGCTCTATTTGTATTAGGAGGAAACCCAGAGCCAGGGGAGAAGTGACCTGTGGTCACGGAGCAAGTCCAATGGCATAGCCTGTCTGCTCTGCTTTCTTCGAACTGCCCACCCCATCCATCTCTTTTCTCCAGGCTTAAACATATTTTTACCTCTACCTGATGTGACAGTGAATAGCTAGTGGGTTCGAGGTTTCTCTTGGGGGCGATGAAATGTTCTAAAATTGATTGTGGTGATGGTTGCACAACTCTGTGACTGTGCTAAAAACAATTAAGCTGGGTGCTTTATTTATTTATTTATAAATATTTATTTATTTGGTTGCATCAGGTCTTAGTTGCAGCACGTGAACTCTTAGTTGCGGCATGCACGTGGGATCTAGTTCACTGACCGGGGATCAAACCCGGGCCCCCTGCGTTGGGAGCGTGGAGTCTTATCCACTGCACCACCAGGGGAGTCCCTTGAGTTGGGTACTTTAAATGACTGAATTGTATGCTATGTGAATTATATCTCAATAAAGTTGTTATTTTTTTTTTTAAAGAGCAATACTGTACAAGAAAAAGTGCTGGGCTTGGAGATGGAGGCTCTGCCTGTTAGTAGCTGCACGAACTTCTTGAGCCCAGTTCCCTCATTGGTGACTCGGATCTTGTTCCACACCCTGCCTTCCTCCCAGGAACTTGTAAGATCAGATGGGAAAGTTGAGTTGTAATATGACCAGAGGTAATACCAGTACCAGTATGGTTTCTATAAAAATGGGTTTCTTACTCCAGATATTGACTGGATAAAGAAATGAACATATACTTCACCAAAAAGGAAATACAAAGTGAAAATACATTGGGAAAAGTGTTCTTCCTCAGTTGTAATCAAAGGAATAGAAACAGTAGCAACTTTAGGTATCATTTTAGGATACCAATTTGGTAAAAACCTTTAAAAAGTGGGAATGTACTCTGTGCAGGTGCAGTTATGGTAAAATCAATACATCCAGGTACTGTGACATAATATAAAATAGCATAATCCTCTTGGAAATCAATAAAGCAATATCTAAGAGCAGAAATAAAGAGTAATATATTAACCAAAAATGTTAACATCTTTGATTCAAGTAATTCCACTGTATGGGATTTGTGTTTGGGAGGCACCCACCTAAATGAACATGAAGATGTTCATCACAATGTTATACATAATATTGAAAACATTGGAAGCTTACTATGTCCAATAAATACATTATGGCTTATCCACTTGAAGAAATACTATTAAACCATTAAAAATGAGAATTATAAAAACGACATAGTGATAAGGAAACTGCAAATGACCTAACAGTAAAAGAAAAAAGTAGGAAGCAAAAAGTATGTGTGATATAATTGTAACTAAGTACAACTATATGTAGACTGTGGCAGATACTGTTGGTGACCAACACAACATTTGTTCCCACTGCCCTTCTCCTTTGTCCTCAAAATACTTGCTTTCTCAGCTTCACTTGAGCTGTGGTAGCCATGTTACCAGTAAGATATAAACCAAAGTCTCCTGGAGGAATTCAGGGAAATATGTTGCTTTACTGATAAATGGGATTCTCACAGCTTTCACCATCCCCTCCCTCTATCCTCATTCTGCCTTGAATTTAGGCAAGATGCCTGGAGCTGCAGCAGCCTCCTTGTGACAGTGAGGCAGCAAGCATGTTAAAAGGCAACCTATCAAGGATGATGGAGCAGCAAGATTGAAAGACCCTGTGTCCATGACGTCATTGTGCTGCCTCCCAACCTGGAAACAACCTGCTGCCAGTCTTTTGGTATACAACGAAAATAAACCCCCATTTTATTTAAAGTATTGTTAGCTGCTGCTGAGAGCATTACTAACTGATACATGGACAAAGACTTGAAAATACAGTGGATGGTGTACAAGATTTGAAGTTGGACAGACTGGGGTTCCAATCCTATTTCTCCCTCTCTGCTATTGTGTGATTTCAGGCAAGCCACTTCCCCTGTGAGCCTCAGTTTCCTCAGCTGTAAGATGGATCTAATGACACCCACCTGTTGGGCTTTTCTTTTTTTTTTCCTTTTTTTTTGAAAAAAAAATCTTATTTATTTATTTGGCTGTGCGGGTTTTAGTGGTGGGATCTTTTAGCTGCAGCATGTGAACTCTTAGTTGTGACATGTGGGGTCTAATTCCCTGACCAGAGATCAAACCCGGGCCCCCTGCATTGGGAGCGCAGAGTCTTAGCCACTAGACCACCAGGGAAGTCCCCCACCTGTTGGGCTTTTCAAGGATGGAATGACATGATGGACTTCGAAGTGCTTGGGTAACAGTAAAGTGGTATTCAGGTTTAGTCTCATCAAACTAAAAGTCAGAGGTAAAACAAAAAGGAAGGAGCTAGTGTGTTAGAGGAGGGGAACTGGGTATGAAATTTTTTTTCTCTTTTTTTGTCTCAAATCTTCTTCAAGGCTGCTCTGGCTCTCTCTCCTCCTGTCGGTGACCCCAGCTTGGCGTGGAAGGGTCTGGATCCAAACCAAAGGGCTGTTTCTTGGTCCTGTGTGGAGGCGGCGGTAGGTGGAGCTCGAGGCTCTCCGCTGAGCTGGGCCGGGGGGTGGGACTCTTCACCTGGCCCTGGCAGGCGGATGGGCGCCGGGGAGGCTCGGCATCAGCGGCTGTGACTCGAGGTAAAAATAATCAGGGAAGGACAGCTGCTTCCTTGTCAGCAACCAAGAGGGAAATAAAGCTCATGTCCCCTCCAGCGAAAACCTGCTCTCCGGGTCCCCTGGCTCCTGCCACCAACTGCTCGATGTCTGTGTGCCAATCCAGTTTGAATGCCTGCGAGTCACCCCAGAGAGGGCTTATTTTAACTTCATCAAGTGCAGAGAAAAACATCCAGGCTGGAGTGTGGGAGGGGAGGAGTAGCTGCTTGGGGGCGCCAGCAGGGGATGGGATCCGGGGGCTGCTGCCCCTCCAGTGGTTGGACCTGGGGTCCCTGCCTCCTAATCTGGTTCAGCCAAGGCTCGGTGAGCACCCCGTGCGTGTTCCCCGAAATCGGGAGGATAACGTCCCAACCCCTTAGCCCAGCTCAGGAAGTCCTTTCCGATGTCCTCAACCTCTCCTGTCCCCTCTCTTCTCCAAAACCCTCCTCCAGGCTGTCCCAGGCTCTCCACGAAGGCCCAGACGGCCTGTTCTCTCATGTCTCCATGCCTTTGCACTCACCCTGCCTTCTCTTTGTTTCTTTGCCTGGTGGATGTCTACAAATTCTGGAAAGTTCCTAGTCATGCTTCAAGACTCAATGTCACTGGCTGCTTCCCCACCCCTCCGGGCAGAGTGACATGTTCTCCCTGGATCCCCGCAGGATTTTGTACGTCCCTGTGTTTTCACAAGTAAGTGAGGGGTCTCCCTCCCTTCCTTCTCTATCCTTCTATCCCTCTCTCCTACCCTGTTTCCAACAAACGCACTGAACCCTACTCTCCACCAGGCCCTGTGCTGGGTGTCCAGGACAGATGTGAACCCCAGCTGGTCCCTGCAGCACGAGGATAGGTGAGTCTCTGGCCTCAGGGAGAGCACAGCAACAAAGCTGCCCAGAAACAGCTGCCTCCAAAGGACAAAGTGAGGAATCACGTTTGTTTATATTTCTTTTTTCCTCCTTTATTTTTTTTATTATTTATTTTATTTTATTTATTTTTTGCTGCGTTGGGTCTTCATCACTGAGCACGGTCTTTCTCTAGTTGCGGCGAGTGGGGCTACTCTTCGTTGCGGTGTGCAGGCTTCTCATTGCGGTGGCCTCTCCTTGCGGAGCACAGGCTCTAGGCATACAAGCTTCAGCAGTTGTGGCACGCGGGCTCAGCAGTTGTGGCTCTCGGGCTGTAGAGCGCAGGCTCAGTAGCTGTGGCGCACGGGCTTAGTTGCTCCGTGGCATGTGGAATCTTCCCAGACCAGGGCTCGAACCCGTGTCCCCTGCATTGGCAGGCAGATTCTTAACCACTGCGCCACCAGGGAAGCCCCTTCCTTTATTTTTTAATCAAGGAATGTGCACAAGAGACGTTTCTGACCCTGACTCCAATTACAAGAGACTTACACTTTTAGTTCGTTCATTTATTGTTTTTCTGTGCATGTAGTGCTTTAATAATGAAAATAACAAGAAATGTTTCAATAATAAAAATGGAAATAATGACAATAATTTAAAAATTAATGTTGACCTTTTTGCGGGGTTTGTGTCTAAGACCTGCCTCCCCAGAAGGTCATTTTAGTTTGCCTGCACCCTTAAGAGAAGACAGCACAGTGTTCAAGGCAGCCAGAGCCGGGGACAGAGAACCGGGACTTTTCGACACTGCCGCCTCCCTGTTCCCACTCGGGCTGGTTGTTGAGCCCCCGGCCCATCTGGGATCCCCACCTCTGTCTCTGGGTTGGGGGGTCAATAGTGCAGGGGCAGGGCTCCGGCCTGGGTGGAGGTTGTTTGTTTTGCATGTTTGGTAATTTGGAAACTCTGAAAGTTGAATTGTTCCTTAGGCCACATTAGAATATGCCGGCATCAAGGAGGCTGTGCCAGCATGTCCCTGGCTGAGTCTCTGGCTGGGTGTGGTAGGAGCTGTGGAGGTGGGCCTCTTGGAGGAGGATGGGTAGACGAGGTGAGAGGAAGAAGAGGGAATTCTAGGTGTGCAGGGCTGGGAGGGAGGGAGTGAAGACAGGACTGGAGACAGAAATGGGGGAATTAGCAGGGAGGCTCAGAGAGGTAAAGCAACTTACCCGAGGGCACACAGCTGGAGTGGCTGAGATGGGCTTTGACCTCGACTCTGTCTGACTCTAACACTCACACTCATCTCCCTCTTGACCCCACACACTGGCCTCCAGATGGACTTTCTTGAGAGAGGTCAGACCGACCCCAGTGGACTCCTGCGTGGTCCTGCTCCTGAGAGGTCAGACAGGGAAGCCCCTTCTGTTAAGACTGAAATCCTTCAGAGTAGGGTGGAGAGTGCCCAGCTGGGAGTCAGGCAAACTGGGGTTCACCACACACTAGCTGTAGTGGACACCTGTCACTTCCTAGGTGCCTAGCACACCCACTTCTTTTGGGGAATTCTCCTCCCCCACCATTCATGGGATTCCACTCTGGCTGTCCTCAAAAGCAAACGAACAAGCAACATTAAGCACACCAAGAGTGGGCCTGGGACATGGTTTGGCCATTCCTCTAGTAATAAGTATGTGACCCTAGCTGTGCCATTCAGAGTTCACTAGATGCCTTGTGAGTGAGAAGAGCAGGTGTCCTGACTCTGGAGTTTCTGAGTTGGATAGATGTGAAGCTGAAGCTGTGGGTGGTCACGTATCATGGGGTTAAGTTTGGCTGCATATAACAAAAACTCCAAATAAAAGTGGGTTAAACATGCAATAGTTTGGGGGGTTTTTTTGCATGTAAAAGAAGTCTGATGGTGGCCAGTTCAGGGCTCATATGACTGGCACTGGCATCCAGCCTCACCCTATGGCCCCAAATGGCTGCCAGAGCTCCTGCCATTACACACGTAATTCTAGGCAACAAGAGGGCAGAAAGGGGAGAAGGGTAAAAGAGGTGCTCCTTTCAGCTGAGTCAGCTTGCCTACCCATAGACAAGCTTCCCAGAATTACTATAGAATATTTCTATTTACATGTTACTGGTTGCAAGGGAGTTCGAGAAAGCTCATTTATCACCTGGGCACTTTGCTGCTTCAAATAAGATCAAGCTTCTGTTTCTGCCACAGGCTACTTTTTCTGTCCTATCCATATGCAGTGGGAGGGAATAAAGCCAGCTGAGAGGAGGGCACTCATGAGATAGGAGACAGAGTGAGGGAGAACCAGAGTGCAGTGGGCAGAGGGAGAGAGAAAAAGAGGGAGAGACAGGAAGAAAAAGAGGGAGAGAGATAAAGAGGGAGAGACAGGAAGAGATGCCGGTAGAGAGAGGCAGCGGGAGACGAGGACCTCACTGAGTCCCCGAGCAGAAGCGTGCCTGAAGCCAGCCCCACCCCTCGACCTCCGGGTTGCATGGATCCGCACACGCTTCCTTTTCTCCAGCCAGGTTGAATTAGGCTTCTGTCACTTGTAACTGGAAAAGTGTGCTGACTGACCTTGGACAAGGATTTGCGCCTTCTTTGAGTCTTGATTTTTCCTTCCAAGAAATGAGGATCCTATTGCCCACCAGGTGGAGCCGTGACAAGGACTAATTGTGCTAATACCTGCCCAGTGCCAGGCAGGGAGCCCTGCCCAGCAGCCTGGCGGCCTGAAGGCTCTGCTCTTCCTCCTGTCCAGCTCCAGGGATTCTACTCCCCGATTGCTGGGGGTTTACATGGAACCTACTCCAAGCCTGACCTGGGAGTCTGGCCAGGCTTGGGGGAGTTTTCTGGACACCTGAGTAGTGGGGTGAAAACTGAAGAAGCCCCCAAATAGAGAGAAGAGTGGAGGGAGAGCAGGAGAAATTCCTGGAACAGAGAAAACAACTGCCACCTTGTCGTAGGGGGCTGTAGCCATGGGCACAACCAGAGGGACTAAGGCCCCTCACCTAAGTTGGTCTGAAACTTGGGGTGGAACCCTCACCTTGGCGGTGCCTGGGTGCTGGGCAATGGAGAATCAATTTTCAGCTTGGACACTGTGGTCAACTCTGCCCAGGCCCCCCACTTCTGGGACCAGCACCCGATCTGGGGAGCCCACCTTCTATGATTAGTCCCTGTGGTGTTGGGAGGGGCTGGCTCCACCCCATTCTCCATGGGTGGTGTATTTGTTTTCTATTATAGTCATGGCAAATTACCACAAATTTAGCAGCTTGAAGCAACACAAATCAATCAGCTCACAATTCTGTAGATCAGAAATCAGGTTGGCTCCGTTAGTTCCTCTGCTCTGGGTCTCAGAAGGGTGAAATCAAGGTGTCGGCAGGGTTGCCTACCTTTCTGGAGGTGCCGAGGGTAAACTGTTTGTAAGCCCGTTTGGGCTGTTGACCAGATTCTGTTCCTATGGTTGTGGGACTGAGGTCCCCATGTCCTTGCTGGCTGTCATTCAGGGGCTGGTCCTTGTCTTACAGGCTGCCTGAATTTCTCTTCATGCTTTTCATGTGGCCTTCAGCGACGTAGGTCAAATCCCTTTCCTGCTTCATGTGTCTCCAACTTCCCTTTCTGCCACATTTCTTTGTCCTCCTCTTCTGCCTTCCTCTACTGCTTCTAAGGGCTTGTTTGGTTATACTGGGCCACCTAGATAATCCAGTGTAACCTTATTTTAATGTCAGCTGATTAGTAATCTTAATTATATCGGCAAATTCCACATATCAAGGTGAGGGGGAGGGGAGATTTTAAAGATTCATTTAAAAATTTTAAAGTGGTTCACATGATTGTAGAGGCTCGGTAAATCCAACATCTGCAGGGCAGGCCAGCAGACTGGAGACCCAGGAAAGAGATGTAGTTCAAGTGCAAAGGCGATCTGCTGGCAGAATTCCTTCGTGCTCTGGGGAGGTCAGTCTTTTGTTCTATTAAGGCCATCACATGATTGGATGAGACCCACCCGCGTGACAGAGGGTAATCTGCTTTACTCAAAGCCCACCAATTTAAATGTTAATCTCATCCAAATACACCTTTACAGAAACATCCAGAATAATGTTTAACCAAACATCTGGGCACTGTGGCCCAGCCAAGTTGACACATAAAATCAACCATCACATAGTACTTAGGTTAGTGTTTCGCTGAATACCCAAGAATGGAAATCAGGAGCGGAGGCACCTTTAGAACTCTGCCTTCCACATGTGAGTGTGTAGCCAGGCTTACCCGGTCAGGGTATTTCATCTCCTAGCCCCGGAGAGTCATTCTAGGGTGGGCACACGAGACAGGTGGTCTTCTACTGGAATTGCTGGGAAAATCATTCTCTTCCAACTGGGGAAGCCAAACCAGAGGAATGGTAGCCATCTCTGCCACAGTTTAGAGAAAAGTCAAGTGAAAGCAAAGCCAGCCCAGAAGAGAGCAAATCCAAGAGCAGGAAAGGGTTCTTGAGGTCATCCTTTGTGTACCGGAATCCAGCCAGCTCTGAAGCCAGCACTGACCCATTTTGCTAAAAACCAATTCTCCAAAAGCCAGTTCAATTTAACATGATTGTCACTTACGAAATGGGCAATTTGCCAAATGAATCAAAAGTATCTATTAAAAATTATTTCTTTTAACTAGGGTTTAAAAGCAAGTCCATGACTTCTGCTGCAGAGAGCTACTCACCCTTAGAAAATCGGTGCCTGGTACTCTGCTGGACCCTAGTAGAGACTGATGACCACAGGACATCGAGTAGCTATGAGATCTGAGCTGTCCCTCGTGAGCTGGTGTTTTTTGATCCTCCAAATCATAAGGTCAGTGGGCTCAGCAGCACGTCATCCTATGTTGAAAATAGTACATTGGAGTTTGGGCCCAACCATGTCCAGGGAACAGAAGTTATGTGACTGTAGCCTCGATGTCACCTTGGTCCATTGCAGATGTCTCTCCCTCAACTCACACCTCAGGCCTTAACTCTGAGCCTGCTGCCTCCCTCTTATAAGGACCCCTGTGATTACACTGGGCCCACCTTGATAATCCAGGATGATCTTCCCATTCAAGAGCCTTAACTTAATTGAATCTGCAAAGTCCCTTTTACCACGTAAGGTAACATCTTCACAGGTTGCAGGGACTGGGCCATCAACATCTTTGGGGGGCCATTATTTAGCCTACGGCATCTACCAATGATGTGGGCATTCACCCATTGGTTCCATTCATCCATCCAATGGCTCAGTGATCAGCCAGAGCCTTGCTGGAGGTGGTAAGAGCCCCCATCCTCAGATGTCCTGCCCCCACCCCCTAGAGCCTCCAGCTGCAGCTCCACTCCACATGATCTCGTGGCTCGGCCACTGGCTTACTCAGGACGTGGGCACACACGTGCAGGTCACTCTGGGCTTATTTCTCTCTGGGCTGGAGAATGAAATAAATACAGTCTGCTTCTGATCCAGCAGCACTCACAGAGAATAGCATCTGTTATGTGCCTGGCACTTCACTGGCTTTTTGCCAACCCATCGGGTGGGCTTCTCTCTCCTTTATGGGCATGGAAGGCTCAGAGAGGCCAAGTGGCTTGCCCAGGGTCACACAGAGTGGAAGTGGCAGATAGGATCTGAGGTCGAGGGGACTCCATATTCCACCTGTTCCCCCTTTGTGAAGCCATAGACGGGCCTCAAGGATGGCGGCCTCTCCTCGTGTCTGAGTCATTTTTCCCTTGGCCCCCAAATTTCGAGTTCTAGCTCAGTTCCCCCTGAGTTCAGCCGGAGTCGGCTGGTGGCTCTTGGGAACAGAAGACATTAGACTTTCTGTGGTGGGGGCCTCTGGCCACCCGGCCCCCAAACTGCTGTCACCTTTTAATAGATTTCTTGGGGAACGAGTAATTTGTTGCTGGTGCGGGCTCGGCATTCAGCAGGAAGTCCCTGCAGGCCTGGAAGGTCAGTATGGAGTGACTCAAAGGCGACGCTGGAGGAGGATGCCGGGTCAGTGCTGGCCTCTGAGCACAGCCGCGCTGCCAATTACCGCCCGGCCTGCTTCCTGCCACGGACGCGCCCAGGGCCAGGGCTTTGAACCCTGGCAGGGAGGCCAGCTTCCAGTAAACAACCCAGGGCAGCGGGCAGATTGACAGCAGACACGCAGGAGGCCGGCTGGCCAGTGGTACTGCTCACTGCTCCTGCCGGCAGATGGACAGGACCACAGTCCCCCTGGGGTCCCCACGGTCAGGGCACCGGGGGCCATCAGCGTGTCTGGGCCTCACTGCTGGGGAGAGAGCCTCCTGCCATGTCCAGTGGGGTTTCTAGGCCATCATTTCTGGGCCGCAGAGGATGATTTTTTTTCTGGGTGGGGGAATGAGCTTCGTCTGGGTCCCCTTCTTGGTCACCAGCCTGGGAGCAGGGATTTGGGGAGAGAACCCACAGAGGGACATCAGTGTCGGGCCCCTTTCCCCCCCGGGAAAGCCTTGGAAATATTTTGGGGGCGATGGTGGCACTGCCAGGCTTTCCACCACCATTTTATTTGGCAGTTAAAGGAGGTGTGCTTGCTGCATGATTTCGTTTGTGTGACGTTCTGGAATTTTGAGATATTAGAAAGTGGTTGCCTTTATGAGGGATTGACTGGAGGACACATGAGGGATCTTTCTGGGGGTTGGTGGAAATGTTCTGTAATTTGGTTGGGTGCTGATTACACATTTATCGAAACCCACCCAACTGTATCCTTCAAATCTGTTCATTTTACTGTATGCAAACTCTACCTCAACCAGAAAAGAAATAAGATAAAGAAGAAAAAAGGGGATGCAGAGGCCTGGAGAACCTGGGGACAGACAGACAGACAGACAGACAGACAGACAGAGACACACACACACACACACACACACACACACACACACACTTGCAGGCACACGTGCTTTTCCCTCCTAAAATCAGGACATTTATTCCCTACCTTTTCCTTTCCTCAGTGAAGTTGCGAAAGAACACACAGGTTTTCTTCATCTTTGTACTATAACTAATATCTTTCCACATGCAAGGAGTAAATGAATGGGATGTGAAGTGAGATGCCCGAGTGGGCTGGTGCCCTGTTCCTAAGCTCAAGTCAACTGGCCCTGGGCCCCTGGAGTGGGGCCATTAATTAAAGCACCGGCTGTTGATGCTCCGAGAGAAATAACTCCGAATGTCCACCCAGCCCCCGCCGCTTCACTTGCTGCCCGCTGACCTCCTTCAAGTCCCCCCTGGGTCCAGAGGTGAGTGGCTGTTTCTGTGGCCCAGAGGGCTGGATGGACCCAGCAAGCGCTCCACTCCATGCCTGGAATATGTCATTGTGCCAGAAAGCGAAGATGATCTCAAACTGGTGGGGAGCCCATTTGAAAGGGCTCCAACGGCTACATTTGGGACAACTGAAGATCAAAATGATTAATAACAAGAATGGATCATAATGCATAAAATTGAAAAAATATCCTTGAATTAAAAAAAAAAAAAAAAAAAAAGACCCAGAGAAGTCAGGTTAAGGGAAAGCTCTTTCTCAGAAGAGTGCCAGCTGAGGAGGAGTAATAGAAACGGAAAATGGCATCTTATAATCAACATTGTAAAAATGGATTTGGGTAAAAATCATCAGTGGGTGTCATGCCATTGGGTCAGAGGCCATTGGGAATAGGCTGTGTGCACAGTCTTAAAGAATCACCCGCAAATTACTTTTTAATTACAAAGAGAAAGTGTTAGCTTTACAAATAGAGAAACCCGGCAGACCCCACCTTACCCAAATGATTAAACTTAACACCCCTAATAATGGGACAAACCAATATCAATGTCCCCTGATGTGGTGCCCCAAGAAAGGACACATCACTTATGAGGACCTCCTGCCAAAAATGCTTACCTGCCAAAATCATCAGACAAGTCCACATTGAAGACAATTCTTCAGAACGGGCCTGGCCTCTTCATGAAAGACATAAAACAAGGCTGGAGACTATTCCAGCTTGAAGGAGGCTAAAGAGTCATGGAGATTGAATTCAGTGGGGCTCCCTGACTGGATCCTGATCACAAAAATCATAAAGGTGATATTGGGGAGATTTACATGTGGACAGAGTAATAGTTAGGTAATAATCCTGAACCCATATTACATTTCCGGAATGTGACAATTGTATTGTGGTTTTGTAGGAGAATGCCCTGGTTATTAGGAGACTTTTGCTGGAGTATTTATCAGGCAGCTAAATTCAGTGTGTGATCCTCAATGAGATCCTGGATCACAAAAATCATAAAGGTTTTATTGGGATAATTGGGGGAATTTGAAAGTGGTGTGAATATTAGATAGTAATACTGAATCCTCATATTGGTATTGTGTTTATGTAGGAGAATGTCCTTGTTTTCAGGAGATTCGTCCTCTAGCATTTAGGGTGGAGTGTTGTGTGACTTTCAATTGATTCAGTGGAGAGAGAGAGAAAGAGAGAGAGGGAGGGAGGGAGGATGGTTCATTTTACTACTCTTGCAACTTTCTGAAGACTTGAAAAACTTCAAAATATTAAAAAAGCTGAGAAAAAATAATGCATAGGTAGAGTAGAGAATTTGAAAAAAAAAAAGGCAGAGTCTCAAAGAGGAAAATAAGAATGACCTGATAACCTACCAGCAAGGAATTATGCCTATTATTAATATGACTGGCTTTTTTACATATATAATGTACACCCACATACATTATAAAGTTGGAACCATATGTATTCTGCCTGTTTCTCACCCTCCATCATAAACTATTTAGCCATTCACCTGTTGTTTGATATTAAAGCAGTTTCCAGATTTTCATTATAATATAGAATCTATTATAATATGCAATGTATATAATCCATTATCCAACATATATCCAATATATAGTTCACTATAAAGTCCAATATGGTCTATCGTAAATAATGTTACAATGAACATCTTCACACACCTATCTTTGTCTGAGGATAGAGCCATAGAGGGGAATTTTTTTTTTTTAATTAATTAATTAATTAATTTTTGGCTCTGTTGGGTCTTCGGTGCTGTGCGCAGGCTTTCTCTAGCTGCGGTGAGCGGGGGCTACTGTTCGTTGTGGTGCGCGGGCTTCTCATTGTCGTGGCTTACCTTGTTGTGGAGCATGGGCTCTAGGCACGCAGGCTTCAGTAGTTGTGGCACATGGGCTCAGTAGTTGTGGCGCATGGGCTCTAGAGCACAGGCTCAGTAGTTGTGGCGCACGGGCTTAGTTGCTTAGTGGCATGTGGGATCTTCCCGGGCCAGGGCTTGAACCCGTGTCCCCTGCATTGGCAGGTGGATTCTTAACCACTGCACCACCAGGGAAACCCCATAGAGGGGAATTTTTGAGTTAAATATTCTGAGCTTTTTCAAGGATCTTGAACTATTTTTTAAAAAACAGCTTTATTGGGGTATAGTTGATATACAAAAAACCTGCACTGCTTAGCATGAGAGCTGCCCTCATAACAAATTTTTTTTTTAATTAATTAATTATTTATTTATTTATTTATTTATTTATTTATTTATTTATTTTTGGCTGTGCTGGGTCTTCGGTTCGTGCGAGGGCTTTCTCTAGTTGCGGCAAGTGGGGGCCACTCTTCATCGCGGTGCGGGGACCGCTCTTCATCGCGGTGCGCGGGCCTTTCACTATCGCGGCCCCTCCCGTTGCGGGGCACAGGCTCCAGACGCGCAGGCTCAGCAGCTGTGGCTCACGGGCCCAGCTGCTCCGTGGCATGTGGGATCTTCCCAGACCAGGGCTCGAACCCGTGTCTCCTGCATTAGCAGGCAGATTCTCAACCACTGCGCCACCAGGGAAGCCCCCTCATAACAAATTTTGAAGTGCACAATATGGTGTTGTTAATCCAGGTACTCTTATACGGGATCTTGAGCTATCTTGGCCAATGGCTTTCCAGAAAGTTTGTACCACTTTACACTCCCACAAGCAAATATGAAAGTGCTCATCTTGTCACATCATCAGTAACACTGAGCATTATTATTAGAAAAAAAATCTTTGCTTGATTTGATGGTCCCACGGACGAGTTTCCGTCCTCGTCTTGCTGGGCTGTTGGGACTTGGGCCATTCTCCCTCTGTCTCCAGCCCCCTTTCCCCATCTTGGCGGCTATGACATCATTCTCCCCAGTCCCTGCCTGCCTCCCAGCCTGCTGCTTCTCTCCATCCTTTGCCCACTCCTCATCCTTACCTGCATGACAAACATTACCGTTCCTGGCCTCTGTCCCTGGCTCCCTTCTCTCCCTCTGCCCACTCTCCTGAAGCATCTCATTCGCACTCGGGACTTACATGGCCTTCTCCCTGCTGTCCTGCACCTCTCTCCCCAGCCTAGACCTCCAATGCAACATATCCCACAGGGACCCATGTGGACCTTCCCACCACCGTCCATCCTGCCACCCAAGTCAGACCCCCAAGAACATCAACTCCTGCTTTTCCCTGCTCCTCGAATCTAACCTCTGACCACATCCTGTTTGACCTTCTGTAATAGTTCTTGAGTAACACCACCCTCGTTCAGACCCTCTTTCCCTCCTCCCTGGTCCATGTCTGTAGTTCCCTCCCGGATCGCCTGTTTCCAGAGTCTCCCTGTCCATTCCATCCTTGGCCAGCTGCCAGGTTGATTCTCACAGCACACTGATGTGAGGTCCTGCCTGCCTTGGTCCCTGCCGAGTTTCCAGCTTCCCACTCCCTCCCATTTAATGCTGTCCAACATGCTTCCACGTGTCTGCTCAGACTCTCCTTCTGGAGCACCCATTCTCTCCTGCAACTCCAGCCAGCCAACTCCTACTCATCTTTCTAGTTTTGTTTACAATCCCATGTTTTCTTAAAAGCTCCCCTTGGGGAGCTGTCCTCTTTCTCTCCTTTGAGCCTCTTTGTACCCTGTGCAATTTCCATCAGAACCTTCTGGTCCTTTAGCTTTCTTACATTTATTCCTGTATCCATTTCCCTTGAGGGCAGAGTCTTTGTGTTCCTGAGCCCAGCACAGTGCCAGACACAGAACTGGAGTTTGTTTAAGGGATGCCTGGATGAATGAATGAATGAATGAATGGGATAGCATTTGCCTCACTGTGGGAGGGCGTGGCAGGTCTAGACCATGGTGAAGATGTGGAGCTAGATGTGCCTGGGAGGCATCCGGTGTCCATATTCAGAGGCTTGGCTTGAGGAAGCATCTGTCAGCTGTGGTCCAGCAACCTTCAGGGCACCTTGTTTTGGGTGACACACTCTGCTCAGACTCCCTTTGTCAGGTGGGAATCCCATTCTTCCAAGAGAGGTCACATTGCTTCTCTGCCTACACGCCTCCCATGGCTCCCCAGTGCCCTCAGGACAGGCCCAGATTCTGAGCCAGCCTACAAAGCCCTTCATAATGGGACGTAGTCTCGTGATTTCCTTGTGACTTGCACACATCCCGGATGGGAAGAAGGGAAGGATGCCCATTCCTGCTCACCATTAGCTGGGTGGGCAAACTCATGGCTCATCTCATCTGCTGGGGTTAAGTAGTTAAACTCCCATCTCAGCTCCCACTTGCAATGATTGTGATTCAGTGGGTCTCGGCAGGGTCCCAGAATCTGCTAAGTGCCCCAGGAGAGTCTGGAGAGTCTGGAGAGGGTGGAATTCACATTCGATGCTGCCATGTGTCTTCCATGCCCTCCCACCAGAGCTGTGTTTCTGTGGCCTGTGCAGCAAGACTTGGCACTTGGATGCTGTGCCAGAGCCCTGGAGCCGGGAGCAGCTGCTCTAATTCATGCAAAGGAAGGCGCCCAGGTTTGCCCTGTCTATTTATAGCTTATTTATGAAGAAGGAAAAACAAGGGCCCAGTTGCCTTAGCAACCGGGAGCATCATGGGCTGCTTTCCCTGCAATGGGAAGATGGCCAAGTCTCCTTGTGGGGGGCACCCCTGGATGTGTGTGTGTCCTGATAGAGGATGGGGGTAAGCCTTCCAGGGCCCATCCCACGCTGGGCTCCTAGCAGCCTGCAGGTTGGGGGAGGGTGCTTGCCAGGGCCTTGGAAAATCCAGGCTGGCGCAGGGGCCATGCACAGCTGAACCCTCCGTATGGGATGCACCCTCTGGTCTCCTGGCCTCAGTGCTAACTCCTGTCCGCCGGGTGTCTACCCTGCTGCCTCAGGCTCTCTTGGGAGCCGTTTCCTGGCTGTGCTCTGGTATGTGTCACTTAGGGCACTTAGCACAGTGAACTGGAGGTGCAGTTCCCAGACCAGCACCCCTCAAGACTATGATGTGGCACAGAGCCTGGCACCAAGGAAGGGTTTAATAAATACTGAATGAATGAATGGATGAACGAATGAATGAATAAAATCCTTTACAGTTTACACTGCATGTTCTTACTTGGTATGCCCAAGGCAAGAGAAACATTGTAATGTTCTCTCATTTTATAGAAGAGGAAACAGATGAGAGATGAAGAGACCAGCCTCCAATCACACAGCTGGGAACTAGCTGAGTTTGCCTTGCTTTTGTTCTGGCAAACCCCCGGGAACATGGGAGCTTGGGTTCCAGCTGGACTATAATTGCCAGGGGTCAGGGAAGTGGAGCTGTGTCTGGTCTGGGGCTGGGAGGCATGTGGTTTGAACTGTGGCTCTGCCACTTAGCTGTGTGCCATTTATCACCTTGAGCAGTGACTTCACTTCTCTGGGCCTCAGTTGCCTCATCTGTAAAGTGGGGCAGTGATACTTGTTCCTCAGGGACTGCCAGCTCCCTGAGGGCAGCACTGTGTCTGTCTCTTGATCATCTGTTTTCTGTGTTGGCACATTCTAGGTGCTTAGGGTGACCATGAGGCCCTGTATATAAAGTGGTTAGAACAGGTTGTGGGGGGCATACAGGGAATGTTGGTTGTTACTATATTATTAGGAAACTGAGGCCCAGAGAGTCTGATGGCTCCCCTGAGGTCACACAGCCAGATCCAGAGCAGAAGTTGTAGCTTTACTAGTCAGTCAGTTTTGGTGGCAGTGCCAGGGATTAAGTGGGACTGTGTCCAGGCCCAGGTTCTAGACTGGGCTGCAGTCCCAGGGGGCAGCAGTCACGTTGGACAGGGAGGCCGAAGCAGGGTCTCTGGGTGCTGGGGATCTAGGGCTGCCCTCCCTACAGCCCTGACCCAGGCTGAGTGGAGTTTCTGGGGCTTTGGACTGCGCGCCTCAGGGGCCGAGTCAGGCTGCCTGGAAGCTCTCTGTCGCCCTCTGCTGGCTCCAGCTGCCTCTGCTGGGCCACCTCTAGAAGCCACAAGACAGACAGTGTCACCACCTCAGCGCATCTGGGTGTGAAAACCATACCAAAGAGACCCAGTTAGGAAGAGAAATGCCCCGGGACAAACTGAGATCACAGATCATTTGCACATCCTTCCCTGGCTCCTCCAGCTGGACACAGACGCCTTGCCACTGTCCTCTGGGGGGCTGCAGGCTGCTGTGCTTCCCTTTGCTGCAGCCGCGTCAGATTCATCACTGTTTCCTGAAAACAAATCGTGTCAGGGCTTTTTGTTTGGTTTTGTTTGCTCCATACCCCAGGACTTCGCTCGTGTGTCCGTCTCTCCTGTCTTCTCACCCCACGAGCTCACACTCTGTCCTTCTGAGCCTCCTGGCTTCTGCAGGAACCCTCCTCCACCCAGCCCTTAGCATACCAGGCTGTGAGTCTTTCTGGGGTCTTCTCTCCTCCCTCGGACTGTGAATTCATGAGGTGTATTCATTTCTTAGAGCTGCTGTAACAAAGTACCACAAACTGGGTGGCTTAAATAACAGAAATAACAGGAAATTATTGTCAGGAATTCCCTGGCGGTCCAGTGGTTAGGACTTTGCACTTTCACCGCTGAGGGCCCAGGTTCAGTCCCTGGTCGGGGAACTAAGATGCTGCAAGCTGCACAGCTTGGCAAAAAGAAAAACAGAAAAAAAAAAAAAAAAAGAAACTTATTGTCTCACAGTTATGAAGGCTAGAAGTCTGAAAGCAAGGTGTTGGTGTTGGCAGGGTAGATTCCTTCTGAGGGCTGTTCCAGGCCTCTGGCCTAGCTTCTGGTAGTTTGCTGCCAATCTCTGACATTCCTTGGCTTAATCTCTGCTGTCAAGTTCACATGGTGTTCTCCCTGTGTGAACGTCTGTCTGTAAATTTCCCCTTTGAAAAGGACCTCAATCGTGCTGGATTAAGATCTACCCTAATGACCTCATTTTCACTTGATTACCTCTGTCAAGGCCCTATCTTCAAATAAGGTCACATTCTGAGGTACTGGGGTTTGGGACTTTAACATGTCAGCTTTGGGGGAGGACACAATTCAATCCACAACATGAGGAGAGGAACTCCATCTGGTTCACCTATGTGTTCATTCCCCCAAAGCTGAGCCCAGAGCAGGCGCGAGAGAGTGTGATGAACATTCTGAAAGCAGTCCTTCATTCTATCGTTATTTACTGACCCTCACGGCATCCGGGGCACGTTGAATTATGACCTGTCCTATCTAGGTCTTGTGGAGTCGAGCCTCTCTCATCAGGTAAGTGGACATCTCTAGAACAGAGCCCATCTTTTTACTTTTCACATTCACCAAAGCAGAACTTGGTGACACTGGAGACACAAACCTCTTCAGCAGTAGATTCCTATGGGGGTGGGTGGGGAGCCCTCGTTTTCCTATGTTGCACAGAAGACCCAGAGAAGTAACGAAAAGGAATTGAACCTTTGACAAATATTTATTGAACATGTAGTTGTGACAGGCACGGTTCTGGGTGATTGGGATGCCATTCATTCATTCATTCATTCATTCCTAGAAACAAGCTTGACACATAGTAGGTGCTGAGCAAATAATTTCATTACATAATTGAATCATTTAAATATTTGCTGAGTGAATAAATTAATTCAGCCCACAATTATTGCTGCTGTGATCTACTTGCTATGTAAATTTGAGCAAGTTACTTTAGTTCAGTGAACCTTAATTTCCATCAGTAAAGTGAGTTGAATTACATAGCTACCTTTGAGGCTTGTTGGCAGGATGAAATGAATGTGCTATTAACAATAATAGCTATTTATGGAGAAGCTGCTACATGCCAGGATAAATGCTCTCCACATACAATTTTCTTTTTTTTCTTTTTTAATTTAATTAATTTATTTATTTTTGGCTGTGTTGGGTCTTCGCTGCTGTGCGCGGGCTTTCTCTAGTTGTGGTGAGCAGGGGCTACTCTTTGTTGCGTTGCGCGGGCTTCTCATTGTGGTGATTTCTCTTGTTGCGGAGCACGGGCTCTAGGCGCGCAGGCTTCAGTAGTTGTGGCGCACGGGCTTAGTTGCTCTGTGGCATGTGGGATCTTCCTGGACCAGGGATCGAACCCATGTCCCACGCACTGGCAGGCGGATTCTTAACTACCGCGCCACCAGGGAAGTCCTCCACATACAATTTTCAATTTTCACAGCAGCTTTTTAAAAGCTGAAATTAACACAACAGAAATTTCACCATTTAAAAATGTGCAGGGCAGTGGCTTTTAGTATATTGACAATGTTGTGTGACCATTACAACTACCTAATTTCAGAATTACAGCAGCTTTTTAAAAGCTGAAATTAACAGCAGCTTTTTAAAAGCTGAAATTAACACAACAGAAATTTCACCATTTAAAAATGTGCAGGGCAGTGGCTTTTAGTATATTGACAATGTTGTGTGACCATTACAACTACCTAATTTCAGAACATTTTCATCATCCCAAAAAGAGACTCTGTATCCATTAGTCACTCCCCATTCTCTCCTCCCCCCCAATCTCCCAATAACCACTAATCTACTTTCTGGCTGTATGGATTGGTTTAGTAAGGACATTTCATAGAAATGGAACCATACTCTTTGTGGCTTTTTGTGCCTGGCTTCTTTCACTTAGCACAGTGTTCTAAGTTCATCCCTGTTGTAGCATGTGTCAATGCTTCATTCCTTTTTATGGCTGAATGGTATTCTGTTGCATGATGTACCACATTTTGCTTATCCATGCCTCAAGTTGATGGACATTTGGGTTGTTTCCATTATTTGGCTATTATGAGTAATGCTGCTATAAATATTGTGTACAAGTTTTTGTGAACAACTGTTTCCAATTCTCTTCGGTATATACGTAAGAGACAATTGCTGGGTCTATGTTTAATTTTGGGAGGAACTGCCAAATTATTTTCTGGAGCAGCTGCACCATTTCACATTCCCAGCAGCCATGTATGAGGGTTCCAATTTCTCCACATCCCAGCCAACACTTGTTATTTTCTGTCTTTTTGATTATAGCCATCTTAGTGGGTGTGCAATGGTATTGCACTGTGGTTTTGATTTGCATGTCTCTAACGACTAATGATGTTGAACATCTTTTTTTACAGGCTTCTTGTTCATTTCACAGCAGCCTTTTGAGGCAGCTATTATCCCCATTTGACAGCAGAGGAAACAAATTCAAACAGTTGAGAGGACTTGCTCATTGCAAGGAGGTGGTGGAGCTGTGCCTGGAACTTCAGTGTGTCTGTCTCTGAAGCTCCATGTAGTCGAATTAGCAGTAGAAACCGCTCTGGTCTGGTGGGCAGGAGGCCTGGTCTCTGGTGTGCCCACCTTGGGTAAGTCCTTTCCCCCCCGCTTCTCCAGGTGTCAGTTTCTCCTCCTCGCCACTTGGGGCGCTATAGGCCAAACATCTCCAGGCTCCTCTAGGAGCCCCTAACTCTAAGATCCATCACCCTAGCGCGGAGCTTCCTCCGCCTCTTCAGCCCTAGGTCGCCGGCGGTGCCGGAAGTGCTTGGCTCTTTTCGTTTGCTCCCGCCCCCGGCCCGGAAATACTTTTTCGAGAAGATGGCGGCTGTGTCAGTGAGTGAGCGACCGGTTGGAGGGTTCTCTTTCGAAAACTGCCGCAGGTGTGGCCATGTCCTGGGCCGGGTTCAGGGCGGGAGTGGGAATGCGGTGCCGGGGTCGGAGTCGGGTTGCGGTCTGAGCCGGGAAGTCCGAACGAATGGTGGAGGGCGAGGCCCGCGGCCCGCGGCACCTGTGACTCAGGGCAATTAGGGCCTGAGCGTGTTTCTCCTGAGGCCGGGTCGGCTCTTCCACTTCCCCAGCGCACCGGGACACCCTCCATCTCCGGGGTGGTGGTGCGGACCCTCTCAGACGCTCCCTTCGCAGAAAAACGGGACAGTATTCCTGCTGTTGGGAGGAGCCAGTGAAACAGATGGGCTTGAAAGCAAATGCTAGTAGTTTTTCCTTCTCCCGAGTTCCCTGTTAGAAACTCTTCGTGCCAGTGCGGCGCAAATGTGGTCCTGCCCTTCAACGCCTTTTTCTCTCATTTGCTCTCAGAAATGCTATCTTGGAAGCCGATTTTGCAAAGAAAGGATCCAAGCTTCCAATGGCCCGGAAAACTGGGACGACTATCGCAGGGGTGGTCTATAAGGTAAGCTGGGACAGGCTGAGAGCAGCAGTGTCAGCTAATTTCAGGAACCAGGGCCCTTGGCCTCTTTTACTTCTCTGGGCTGTGTGAGGAAGGGCACACCTTACAGAGTACTACATCAGGAAAAGCTCCTTTAGGAGAGACTATGTCAGTTTTGTGCATTTATCGGCAGTTTATATATTTATATTTATATTTATATTCTTTGCTCTGCTCGACAGGAAGCCAATTTTCTGTCTTAAGTTACTACTTTAGGAAACAGGATGATGTAATGGGAAAAAACAAGATTTGTTTAACCATTTAGCTTTTTTGCTGCCTCTAACTTTGGGCAGGTCACTTTCCTTCTCACAGCCTCACTTTCTAATCCATCAGGTGGACATAATAACTCCTGACTTAAATTGTTGTAAGGGTCAAAAGAGATAACTGGTTATTGCTGTTAAAGGTAAAGAGTGACATCTTTTAAAAAGAAATTGACAGATGTGGCTATTTTAATGGAAAGACTTCTGCATCTTAATCCAGACTTTTCTAATATTGGCTCTGTGATTTGTAAGGAATTCACTGAATCTCTGAGCCTCATTTGAAAACAGGAATGATAGTTCCTACTACCTACTGAGGGTTCAACCAATAATGTTTATTAATAAGCTTTTTCTTGAATGCCGAAAGTATAGCACAATATTTCAGCGCGTGGTGGGGTGGTTGGGGGAGCAGGGGATGGTCAACATTGTTTTTCCTAAACTAGAGTAGAGAACTGTGGTTTGTATATGTGAAGTTGTTTTAAAGTATATATTTCTTAAAAATAGGATGGCATAGTTCTTGGAGCAGATACAAGGGCAACTGAAGGAATGGTTGTTGCTGACAAGAACTGTTCAAAAATACACTTCATATCTCCTAACATTTAGTAAGTATTGATTAGTTTGAATAACTCATTTTTAAACATGTCAGGGGTAAAATTGAATTTACTTTTTCTCTCTAAAACCTGTTGTTCAGCCTGTATTTTCTTTCTGTCTCCCTTAAATGGCATTTCCATCCATCTGAGCTAGCCATCCTCAAGTCCTCTTTTTTATTTTTAAAAATATTTATTTATTTATTTATTTGGCTGTGCTGGGTCTTAGTTGTGGCACCCTCACGCGTGCGGGATCTTTTAGTTGTGGCATGCAGGCTCTTAGTTTCGGCATGCGGGATCTAGTTTCCTGACCAGGGATCGAACCCAGGCCCCCTGCATTGGGAGCACAGAGTCTTAACTGCTGGACCACCAGGGAAGTCCCTCAAGTCCTCTTTTTGCTTTAGTCTTCAGTTCATTTGGTACCCAGTTCTGCCTTCTGTGTGCCTTTTGAATCCACTCCCTTTTATCCTTCCCTTTACTAAGGCCTTAGCTCGGATTCTTTTTTTTCAGCTGGATTATTGCAGTTGTCATTTAAATGGTCCCTCTGCCTTTGGCCTTTTCTTTTTCTTTTTTTTTTTTTTTTTTTTTTGAAATTCACGTTCTTTTATTTATTTATTTATGACTGTGTTGAGTCTTCGTTTCTGTGCGAGGGCTTTCTCCAGTTGCGGCGAGTGGGGACCACTCTTCATCGCGGTGCACGGGCCTCTCACTGTCGCGGCCTCTCTTGTTGCGGAGCACAGGCTCCAGACGTGCAGGCTCAGTAATTGTGGCTCACGGGCCCAGTTGCTCCGTGGCATGTGGGATCTTCCCAGACCGGGGCTCGAACCCGTGTCCCCTGCATTGGCAGGCAGATTCTCAACCACTGCGCCACCAGGGAAGCCCCTGGCCTTTTCTTTATCTGTATTGTTCACTCTTCTGCCATATTGGGTTTTGTAAAACACAGATCTAATTATGTTCCTTTCCTGTTTAAAAACTTTTCAAGAGATTTTTCACATTTCCACACGCTTTCAGGATAAAATCGAAACTCTAGCATGATATTTAAGGTCTTGTACAATTTCACAGAAAGCTTACCTTTTCATCCTATTTAGCTGCTGTCACTCTATGTTCCAGTTATACCTGGGCTGTCCCTATTTCCCTCATGTCCCTGTTCTCCACATGTCCAAGCTGTTTTACCCTTGCTTTTGCTAGTCCCTCTGCTTAGAAATGCCCTTTCTTCTTCTCTGTATAGTGTTTTTATTCTGTCCTTCCAAATCCAGCTCAAATGAAACCTTTTCTGAAAGATCAGAGTTAACTGCTCTCTCCTCCAATTTCCTACAGCATTTTCTACTATGCTACTATATTGTATTATATGTCTCCTCCACTCAACTTTGAAATCAAGTGCTATTACTATGTCATATTTTCTTTATTCTCAGCACTTTGGAATGAGTGGTATCTAGTACTAAATACTTGGTAAATGTAAATTGCAAGGCTTTTAACATTCCTTGCTCTTTTGTACAACTTGGATATTTTCTAGGATCAGTAAAATGCACACTCTGTTCAGAACGTAGAAACTAATGATTTGAAATATTCCACTGGGCTACAGAAAATATATTTGCATATACTTAGATGTGCATTCTCAATTTTATGTTTATTTAAGCTTGGTTAGAGCAGTTACAGTGCAGGTGTACTCAGAAACCTCTATGTCCCTGAACTTTGTGGAAGTTTTTCAAGAAGCTCCACTTCTAATTGAGCCCTTTGGTAATTGAATTTCAGCTACGTTTCTAATTGTATTTTTTAGTTGTTGTGGTGCTGGGACAGCTGCGGACACAGACATGACAACCCAGCTCATTTCTTCCAACTTGGAGCTCCACTCTCTTTCCACTGGCCGCCTTCCCAGAGTTGTGACGGCCAATCGGATGCTGAAGCAGATGCTTTTCAGGTAAGGTTCCAGGATGGGGATTTCTGTAGTATTTTTTTCTCATGCCTTAGATTTTCAGCCAAGGGAAGCCTGGAAGCTCAAGAAAAAGCATTAAGAAATACACATTTTATTCCAGAAATCAATTGTCACTAAAAAGACACTTTAATTTCATACGGCTTTTGATAATGTATTTGAATTTATGGGGTCTGGTTTGTTTTTTTTTTTTTCATGAATGAATCACATGTGACCAATTGAGTCATTTCCTGAGGCTTAGGTTATTGCTGGATAAAAAATCCTTTTTTGTTCATAGTAAGAAAGAGCTGGAAGGAACCTTTGAGTTCTTCTTGTGAACACACACAAACACAAATGATTGTTTTTTCTCCCTTTTTTAGGGGCAAGATAACAGTGAAATGAAAAATGATATTTGTAGTTGGCTGTAAGTGGGTAGAATAGCGTTACTATTAACCAACATTTATTTGTGCCAGGCCCTGTGCTAAGTGCTTTATGCATGATCTCACTTTATCCCTTTAACTCTGAGATAGGGGCTATTAACATCTCTAATTTATAAGTGAACAAAGTGAGGCTTAAAGAGATGCGATCGTTTGCCTGACCTGACCTTCACTCCCTGCTGACTACCACAGAGTTCCTCTTAGTAGTTTTGTTTCTCTTTAGTCCTTAACGATCACATCATCACTTTGTGTTTGTATAGGTCTAGACAGTTTTCAAATTTTAAGTCCATTTTCTCATTTGCTCATAAAGAGAAGAGAAGCAATGTAGTATAGTGGAAATAGCCTGGACATTTAGTCTTGAGTTGGAATCCTGGCTTCTCCTTTTGTGACCTACCTTAGCTTTAACAAATTCTCTCCTCTTTCCTTCTTTAGAGAATGTGTATCATGATACCTTTTTAAAATTTTTTAAAAAGTTGGTCACAGGCCTTTATTCTGGTCCTTATCATTCATTAAGCAACCTACACAAGACATTTTCTTTATCTCTGTCCCAAGTGGTAGCAGCTGCATCCAGGCCTGTGAGAGTTAAAGGGGAGCAGGAACAGAAGGCAAAGGTTGTAAGTTGGCAGCTCACAGGCTGTATTCAGCTTGTAAAGAAATTTCATTTGGGTCACATAGTGTTTTAAAAAAAATAGTGGCAAACAATTACAAATTGGGAGCTTTGAATTTAAAATATGGATTTCCAGCTTCTTCTGATAAAAGCTCATAAAGCGGGCGGTAATGTGGGACTGAGCGGCCGTTGTTGCCTTTGGAAGTGGGAGCGTGTGTTCTGGCCTGTCAGTCCTTGCGTGGCTCACTTCTGTTTCCTGCCTGGCCCTTGCCTTCCTGTGAATTTGCAGGTCTTCGTCTACAAGTGTAGCATGGCCCCTGGGCTCTCAGGAAGTGGATATGAGGTTTAATATAGCTATGCAGCAAGGCCGGTAGAATAGTTCCCATTTTACAGCAGAGGATACCAGGGTTTATGAGTCATATGGGCAGGAAGCCTAGTCCATATCTACCCAATTCCTACTCTGACTGTACTGAGCCTTTATGTCAGTGATTTCCATTTATTTATGTACATAATCATCATCCTAATCCTGGAGAATTATCGTCTATCAAATAAATTCTTCCAGTGCAGTGTGAGAACTTGTTAAAGCACATGTGTTGTCAAGATAACTAAAGACATTTGTGATTTTGATTTTAAATGTAAAGCTCCCTCTGGTGGTTTGTGTGGTGCATTACATTTAAAACAATTTTTAAACTTGTAAAATTGCAGTAAATATTTCAAGATTGCTTGCAGTGTCATTTAGCATTTAGCTAAATCTAGCAGATGTTTCTGTTAATCTCTTTAGAATGTTTCAGGAATTTAAATTCTCTTTTTTAGTTGTGTTAAAGTGTTTTATTATCTTTAGTTTAACATACTTTGTAAAAGTTAAATTTTATCAAAGTTTTGAGAAGAACACAAAAATTTAAACCAGGATAATTATGGTTCTTTATGTCTTTTGACATTTTTGTTGAGTTACGTAAAGTGGGTTACTAGTACAAGAGAAAAAAGCATAGGATTTGACTTTAGAACTTTGCTTCAGATCCTGTCTACAGTGCTTACATTTGTGTAACTTTGGGCTGTTCACCTCACCCTTCTTAGTCTCAGTTTCTTCCTCAATAAAATGGGGATAATAGTTCTGTCTCTCTAACTTTTGGGGAGGAAATGAATAAAGAAACAAGGCTTATGCAATGCCTAGCACAGGGCCTGATACATAGTTAGATCCTCATTCAGAGGCTGAAAAAAGAATACAAGGTGTACTCTTGCTGTTTTCTTCCCCCTGAATAATCCATTTCCTTGTTTGTGAATAAGTGAGAAAAGAGGGTTTGATAAACAGAAGTGGGCGTCTTTTTCCTTACTTAGGCAGTACTTTTATT